>NC_067476.1:143790877-144100461 GCF_947179515.1 Apodemus sylvaticus
AGACCAAATAGTAGAAAGTAGCTATTTAAAATCCTCCTCTCTCCCCAGCTTTTCTACCATGAGGTACCCATGACCTTGGGTGGATGGTTTCAGATAATTTCTTTGCATGTCAAAGCATACCAACACATAAGTTCAGGACTATGTGTTCTCCTGTGCCTGGGTATGTGTGTGCGTGCCTAAGCGTGAATATTTAGCTCTCAGTATATACAGTATAGGTGATATTCAGATCTTTACATTTCAATGACTTGGTGAAACTTCTATGTCAGTATATGTGTGTGTCTGTGTGTGTGTGTGTGTGTGTGAGAGAGAGAGAGAGAGAGAGAGAGAGAGAGAGAGAGAGAGAGAGTCTAGAAGCCTGAACCAAGCATGCTCTGGTCTGGACTGTCCCCTTCTCCACAACCCTGGTTGAGTGAATGTTCCAGGCCCCGCACAAAGTCAGCTGAGCCAGCCTGGGCCTCTGGTGAAGAAGTGTCAGCAAGTGGCTTTTTATGGTTAAGCATGGGATCTCACACCTATAATCCCAGCACTCAGGAGGTATGTATGTATGTGTATATGTGTGTGTATTTATGTATGGTGTGTGTGCATGTGTGTGCATGTGTGTGTGGTGTGTGTGTGTGCATGTGTGTGTATGGTGTGTGTGTGTATACATGAATTCAGATGCTCTGATAGGCTAAAGGAGTCAGAACCTCCTGGAACTAGAGTTACAGGTAGTTGTGAGCAACCTGACCTGGGTGCTGGGAATTGAACTCTGGTCCTCTGACCCTCTCTCCAGCCCTCAGGTGGAGGCTCTTTAGAGACACAGTGAGCGCTCACTCTTCTTTACTTGCTAGAGCCACACCTGGCCCCACTTCTGTCCCTCACTCTGTTCCTGCTCTAACTCAGTCACAGCGGAGATCGACAGTGTCCTGGGCATTGACTACAGTTTGGTGGCGGCTCCCCAAGCGAAGGCCCAAGTGCTGGATGTGATGTTTAAGGTGAGGGGGCAGGAGCGGGAGTTAGCTACGGGACACAGGCCAGTACCCATTCTTGGGTCACCTACTCCCTAACTTCAGGTCTATCCTCATTTTTAGAGGTTATTGCTGTGCACGGGGCCAGAGTTATGGAGTAGTAGGTAGCAGGTAGGGGTCCCAGAAGTGGGAGTCACACAGATGTCTCTATATCACCCTCAGCCTCAAAACTCCCACTTGCCCTCCCCGACGCGGCCTCAAGCACCTTGCCCGCCCTGATTCGGGAGGGTATCAGAGCTGGATGGGGCAGACCAGCTTTGACCAACACACATCCTCTTATTTCCATTGGAAAGCACGCACTTCCGGGGCCCTTATGCAAAAAGAGACACAAGTTTATCTAAAAGAGTTCACCATTAGAGGGGCAGTTTAGAATGGTGTTTCCAAGTCTGTGCCCCTCATCAACCAGGTAGGAAACCCCTGAGCTCAATGGCTAGCCATGGGATAGACTTTAAACAGTCCGACTGTCCCCATTTCTCTCTCCAGGGTGAAATTTTTAATCGGGATCACCGCTCCCCAGTCACTACCCCAACTCCAGCCATGATCCTACCTGAAGACAGTAAACAAATGGTCTACTTTGCCATCTCAGATCACACCTTCAACATAGCCAGCCGGGTTTATCACCAGGCTGGCTACCTGAACTTTTCCATCACAGATGACATGGTGAGAATCTGGGCTTCACCGTGCTCCCGGGGCAGCATGGCTCATCCTCCTACCCATTCTATTTTTCTTCCACTAGGAAAACAGTGAGTTATATAGCTAAGCAAATATCAAGACCAGAAAAATATATTAGCATAATTTCTATTCCTTTCTCGGGTCACCAGAAAACTCAAGACCAAAGTTCTTTCTCCCAAATAACTATCAAAGATTCGTCTGTGTGTCTCTGACCTTCTAGTCCAGGCCTAGTCTAACTCGTATTTTTCTCTCTTGTCCTGAACTCCTGCATGTCTATTAAAAATAATTTAATGGGGGCTAGAGGGATGGCTCAGTGGTTAAGAGCACTGGCTGCTGTTCCAAAGGTCCTAAGTTCCATTGCCCGCATCCACATGGTGGCTCACAACCATCTATAACCGTAGTCCTGCAGGATCCAATGCCTTCTTCTGGCATGCAAATGTACATACAGACAAAACACACACACACACACACACCACATAATATTAAATATTTTAAAAATTAATGGATGAAGGAAAGTCACATAACAGAGAAAGGAAATAAGGAGCAAAGTAATGACAATTATGACGACACTAGATTTTTTTTTTTTAAATCACAAATCTGTCTGGGAGCTTCCCTAAAGCCAAAGTGAAAAGGGTACCTAATTTAGTGACTTGGAATGAAAGAAAGAAAACATGTCTTCCTCATACATACTTTGAGGTACCGGTTGCCAGTAGAATTTGCAGACAGGAGCGTAGCTTTCACAGTAAATCACACCTTATAATCCCCTCGGATTTTTTAGGTTTTGTAGGGTTCAAAAGATTTTTTGTTGTTGTTATTGGTGTTTTTTTTTTTAAATAGTTCCTTCTTAAGAGTTGAGGTCTGGTTGGGCATGGTGGCACATGCCTGTAATCCCAGCACTTGGGAGGCAGAGGCAGGTTGATTTCTGAGTTTGAGGCCAGCCCGGTCTACAGAGTGAGTTCCAGAACAGCCAGAGCTACGCAGAGAAACACTGACTCAAAAAAAAAAAAAAAAGAGTTGAGGTAAACAATGTCAAGATGGTGAGGACACAGAGTGATCTTCCTGGCAAAGATGGACAACGTTGTGCCGGAGGTGAATTCTCCCCATTTCCCCACAGGACTTTCATGTCTCCCACCTGCTTCACAGGGAGCTCTATGCATGAAAATCCCAGCCCAAAGTCACACAGACAAGCCAGAAGCTTGTCTCAAATGGAAGAACTCTGAAGGATGCCCACAAGTTCACACCTACACCCCCATCCCCAGGAGATTCCCACACTATGTAAGACAGAGGCCTCATGGTAGCCAAGGCAACGGGACCCACAGGAAGAAGCTAGTCTTGACCTTCCCCCAGTGTCATGGTTCGTATTTCTTGTCAACCTGACAGGATGGAGAATCACTAAGGAGACAAAGCCCTGGGCTGGGCATCTCTGTGTGGGAGTTCCCAGATTAGGGTAACCACAGTGGGAACCCAGCCACTTGTGGGCGAAACCATTCTGTAGGCTGAGGTCCTGGCTGAGTGGGGAGAGTGGGCCAATCACCAGTGCCGCTCTCTGCCTCCTGACTGTGGACGCAGGGTAACCAGCTGCCTCAAGCTCCCACCATGATGGACTGTACTTTTGAACTGTGAGCCAAAAAAAAACCAAAAACAAACAAAAACAAAAACAAAAAAAAAACCCTTTCTTCAAGTTGCTATTGTCAGGTATTTTGTTACAGCAATGAGCAGTGACTAACTCTTCCATCTCCACAGTTCTCCTCAGAGCTCTAATGAAAACCTCCCTAACTGCCTCCTGTCTTCTTGCTGCAGTTACCGCCTGACTCCAACATTCGGCTGAACACCAAGGCCTTCAGTCCCTTCACTCCCCAGGTAAAGCCCCTTCTGCCCTCCATGGATACAACTTGTGTCCACCAGTTTGTCAGTTTCTCTCTAGAACCTGTGGGACCCTCTCTGCTTGACCCAGAGTCAGAGGCCAGTGAGATGCGCACCAGTACAGCCAGTGCTGACATTTTTCTGACTAGAAAAGGAATTCTCATGTCTCACAATCCCCAAAATGTAAAAGGTGACTCAGGGAAAGCCTCCCGGGCCCTGCTCGCCCCCTCCCGGGCCCTGCTCGTCCCTGGCGCCCACTTGGTGTGGAAAGACTCCCCAGTTTCCTAACAGTGTCAGATCCCAGAGATTGTGAGGTTCCATGCACATGTTGGGAATTGAACCCAAGTCCTCTGCAGGAACTAAATATGCTCTTAACCACTGAGCATTCTCTTCAGCTCCCCCACCTCCTAGTCTATAGTCATTGGAGGCTGCAGGTACCCCCACACACACCGGTTCTTTTGTGCATACTTGTGTACTCTGCACGCTCTCTCCTTCCGGTCTGTGGAAAACCCTCCGTACTGTAAGACAAGTAGCTTCCTCCCCCTCTGTGGTCACAGCAAGACAACCTGCCCTTGTGCAGAGAAGGACGTGTGATTTGTTTGCAGCCTTTGATGACACCAACATTAGTTCTGCCGCCACCAGACCTCTGTGTGTGTTACTTCAGTTGGTCCCCCAGATAGCTGTCCTCTCTCAGCTCTTCTAACCACGCCTTGTAGAAGGCTAGAGTACTGTGCAGATAGGAATTAAAATAATGAGAAAGGATTTAGAAGTCTGGGCTGGAGAGATGGCTCAGCAGAGAAGGGCACTTGTTGCTCTAAACAGAAGACTGGGTTCAGTTCCCAGCACCCACACCGTGACTCACAATCACCCACAGCTCCATTCCAGGGGATCCGAGACCCCCTTCTGACCTCTGTGGACATCAGGCAAGCATGTGGTGTGCATGGTCGCATGCAAGCAAAAGCACTTGTCAACATACAATAGAAGAAACTTAAAAACAAATTAAATATTCAGAAAGGAACTGAATGCTCGAGTCCCGCACTGTCAGGCCCTGTGCCTCCTCGGAGTCACGGCGTTGTCCCAGCTAGCTCCTTGGTCACACTCAGGCTCTGTCATCCCTCAGCTCCAACAGCCCTGCCTTCTTCTTGCTGTCCTGCTAAGGCCCACCTACTGTGTTCTCACAGACCTGCAGCCCACCTCCCCCACCTCCCAAACTCCCCTGACAATAACAGATGAATCTCTGGTTATAGGACCAAAGGCTCAGGCTGGAGAGATGGCTCAGTGGTTAAGAGCACTGACTGCTCTTCCAGAGGTCCTGAGTTCAAATCCCAGCAACCACAGGGTTGCTCACAACCATCTGTAATGGGATCTAATGTCCTCTTCTGGTGAGTCTGAAGACAGCTACAGTGTACTTATATATAATAAATAAATGGATCTTTAAAAAAAAAGAATCAAAGGCTCATGGGACTATATTCTTCCATCAACTCTACCCTCCCCAGTATTGTCCCAAATTGAATTCTACAAGGTACTTCACTTTGTGGAAAATACAACCAGCCCTAAAGTGTCCCCTTAATGTTTTCCCTCTAAAGCAGTCAATCTCCTTTTAATTGTTGTTCAAATATTTATTTATTTATTTATTTAATGCATGTAAATGCTATATCTGCATGTAGACCTGTGTGCCAGAAAAGGACATCATATCCCATTACAGATGGTTGTGAGCCACCATGTTGTTGCTGGGAATTGAACTCAGGACCTATGGAAGAGCAGTCAGTGCTCTTAACCTCTGAGCCATCTCTCTAGCCCCTGAATCTCCTTCTTAACGCTGCAATGCAGTTCCTCATGCCATAGCAACCCCCAACCATAAAATTATTTTTGTTGCTACTTCATAACTGTAATATTGCTGCTGTTATAAATTGTAATATAAATATTTTTGGAGATAAGATGTTTGTTGAGGGGGTCACGACCCACAGGTTTGAAACCACTACTCTAGACTCTGTGGCCCTGTTTCCTTCTTCTGACATGATCCATCTCCACATTCTACCCTCAGATAACCAGAAAGTACCCCAACATGAACCTGGAGCTCCTTGGAACAGTGGTCTCTGCCCCGATTCTGAATATCAGTCCAGGGAATCTGTCCTTGGCCCCACAGATGGAGATTGAAGGCTTTGTGATTCTGCCCAGCTCCGCCCGGGAACCTGTCTTCCGGCTTGGCCTGGTAAACGCTCAGAGCCTTCGCAAATGCTGTTCCCCTTCACGAGGGCTTTTCTTCTCGCTCTCCTCGGCTCTCAACCAATAAATTACAACCCCAGAGAGGGCTTTCTGGACTCCTCTTACCGCCGATCTGCTTTACCATTTGCATTTTTAATTTGTGGCACTCTATTCATTCTCTTCATGGTGTTTATTGGCCAGGCATTTGTGTAGCTATTTGAAGATTTGTTTATTTAATCTCTCTAAGTCGGGGTTGTGGTTAGTCTTTGTCCTGTTGCCTCTGTCTTGTAACTGATCCTTGAAGACTACATTTCCCAAGCTCCCTTGCATTCTGACTTCCAGCTTTATCAGCCAATGACAGCATTGTCAGGATACTGGCTGGGCTCCTGCTTTCACTAAGTACTGAGTAACTGCCTACCTTTTTTTTTTTTTTTTTTTTTTTGGTGGAGGGTGGGGTGGGCTGCAGAGAAATGATGATGTGGCTTTCTTAAGGTCCTTTCACCCACATAATCATTCCCCTGAACTAAATTCCTTCTAAATTAAATACCAAAAGTGTTTTTCTTTCTTAATGGTCCCTGGCTAATGGGCACAGATTTCAGAGACTCTGTGCACTGGATGAAGAATTTGCTGTCTTGTTTTAGGCTTCAAACTCAACAAGGCCAAACTTCTGAAGGGGCAGTTCCTCAGAGAGGGTGTGCCAGCCTTTCAGAGTGTTGCTGATAATATCAAATTGTTTTTCAATAAAATAGAATTCATTATCATCATGACTAAAGCTAAGCTAGGTCCTGGGGTAGCTGGCCATGACCTGTGAGGGCTGAGTAAGGTTGCAGACGCCAGGTCTTCTCTTGGCACACTGTTCAAAACTTATCTTCTGTGATCCTCAGTGATTTCAAGTAAACCTGATCATGCCCAAGTTCAGTCACTTACTGATCAACACTGAACACAGTGGGAAGCTGTAGTCCAGTGGGCGAATTTTCTAGGCTGCCGGTTCCCACCCTCAACCGCAGCATCAGAACCACCATCATTAAAGTCTGCTTCTTTCTCCTGCCTCTTCCAGGTCACTAATATGTTTGCCTCATTAACTTTCAACAACAGCAAGGTCACGGGAAAGCTGCATCCAGACAAGTAAGTATCCTCTACGGGGATGGGCTTCATGGCAGGGGGTGGGGGTGGGGAGAGCTGTGCATGGGCTCCCAGCCACGCTCCATCTGGACTCTGTGACTGGGGTACGGGTGGGATGTGACACCCCTTTCAATTTTAAGGGCTTGCCATTTGGGAAGGAAATATAAATAGTATGTACTCTGGTTGGCTTAGTTCTTTTTTGCTGTCCTGTCCGACAAGTTTCAAATGTCTGAATGGCTACTTTTTCTTAGTCCGTGAATTTTAGATCTCAAATGTATTGGGTTACCTAAAAGCTAAAGACAAAATGCTTTGACACTTCCCGAGGCCCCACCCATCTTCCCACCACTGCTGCATCTCTGTTTCTCCTGCTCCTCAGGCACCAGCGCCTCCTCCTCTCTGGACCCTCTTAGCCTCCGTCCGCTGGTGCAGGATGTTCATGCCCACGATTCTGCTTTATTACAGGGCACAAGTGAGACTGATCGAATCCAGAGTCGGCATGTTCAACGTGAGTTACCGTCCTTAGTTATCACATGATTAAGATGCCAGTTAATCGCTGATGTGTCTGAAGCAGTTGCCATAGCACCCAGAATAGGAATGAGACTAGAGAAGAACAGATCTCTGCCCAGAGGCCCTGTTGAACCCCTCAGAGATGCAAGACAGGGCCGATGGGTAATTATGGCCCAATATAAGGTTGGCTATTGGGCAGAATTATTTTAACTGCAATGAAAAGAAATCCCCCTCAGATTGTCTTGAGCGAAGAGGTAAGGTTCACAGGATCTGGTAACGAAAAACAAAAGGTAAGGTTCAAGAGACGGCTCAGTTGGCAAAGTGCTTACCATGTGTGAAAACCTGAGTTCAGATCCCAAACGCACAAGTAAAATGCCAAGCATGGTAATCCCAGTGCTAGAGAGGATCAGGAGGACCCCTGGAGCCAGTCTAGCCTAATCAGTGAGCCCCGGGTACCAGTGAGAGACTGTCCTGTCTCAGAAAATAAGGTTGATAGCTCCTGAGACATGACATCTGTGGCTCATCTCTGTCCTTCATAATGCAAACACACACACACACACACACATACACTCATGTGGGCACCCATGAGCATACATGCATGTGCGCACACACACACATGTGCACGCGCATGCATGCATGTGTACACACGTTTATGTGTGTATACACGCATGCATGTACACATAGATATACATGTGCACACATATGTGCACATACACCTACACACATGTATTTATCCATACAAACACACACACACATAAGACAATTGCCACCACAAAAAAACTAAGAGTGGGCACTTCAGGTAGAGCTCAGGTCTGTGTATCAACAGCCTCTCCCCATCTCCAAGGTCTAATTCTGTCTGTGTTGGGTTTATTAGTAGACAGGTGCTTTCCACTGGTAGAAAACCCCAGAGTCTCCCGTAGTTTAATTTTTCTAGGGGAAAAAAGTCCTTAAGCTGCCTCTTATTAGATTAAGGTTAGTAGTTGGTTTGGTTTTGTTTGGTTTTGTTTTGTGACCAGGTCTCACTATGTAGCCTTGGCTGTCCCAGAACTTACTTTGTAGACCAGGCTGGCCTTGAACTCACAGAGATCTACCTGCCTCTACCTCCTGAGTGCTGGGATTAGAAGAGTAAAGATTTGTAGTCAACTCCACCCTTATCACATGGGCTGAAGTAAACTGCTTATTGGGGCACAACATGGCTGCATGGTCACCTGAGCTGCTTCTCTTCTCCCGCAGGTGAACCTGTTCCAGGCATTCCTCAACTACTATCTTCTCAACAGCCTCTACCCTGATGTCAACGGTAAGAATGGCTCTGGACCTTTCCAGGGATGGAGTTGGTCCCACTTCTGGGGAGAGAGTGTTTGCACCAGAGTTGGAAACCAGGGTCTCCTGAGATCTGCGTGAGCCTGGGCTGTCACTTCTCAGAGCTTCTGAGGGCCACTGTGGCATGGAATACGGAAAGCTACCTCATGTTCTTCTGGGGTTCCACGGGGATTTGGGATTGAGACAAGTCTCTGATGCACAGTAAACTCCTCATGGGGGAAGGAGAGACTTTCGGAAGTGCCCACCAGGATTAGGTCATAATAAGACACAGCAACCACCTTGAATTTCCAGTCAACTGCCCATCTCCATAGTAAAATAAAATGTGAGACCCAAGCCCAGTTTTGTGACATGCGATCAGCAGGCTACAACAGGAGGCAGGCGGTAGAGGCCAGAGAGCCGCCCACTGGTCCTCTTACCCTCTTAGGTACCTGCACTTCCTCCCTCAGACCATGTGTAGTTGCTTAAGTGTCTTCTCAGCCATTTAGGTTCAAATCTCCCGTTTTCTGGTTTGAGGAACTAGGACAAGTTACTTGGCCACTCTGTGCCTCCATTTCCATATCTGTAAAATGGGAATCATGATAACACCTAGCTCACAGGCTTAGGTAATCACTGAGTGGGAACACATTCCATCAAGCACACAGAGAATGCTGAGCCTTTAGTAAAAATCTATCTCTGTCAGTCATCATCAAATTTCCTCAGTGATATTGTCAACCCACAGATGAGCTGGCCAAGGGCTTCCCCCTCCCTCTGCCAAGGCGTATTCAGCTCCACGACCTCGACTTCCAGATCCACAAGGTCAGTGGGTCGGGTGGGGCTGCGGAGGTGGGAGGGGTAGGAGCTGGGCAGCCCTGTCAGGTCTGGAAGCCACGACTCAGAGGATGGTCCTGATTCAGTCCTGCAGCCGTGAGACTGTGTGAGGACAGAGTGTAATTAAAACATGCCAGGAAGCCATCTGAATGTCCTTTAGAAGTGACATGAAGATGAAGTGGGGTTGGTGGTTGGCCGGAGATGATGACTCCGTGGCTAAGAGCAAGTATTGCTCCTACAGAGGCCCATAGACTGTTTCCGGGCCCCATTATGGGTGGGTCACAGCTGCCTGAAATGTACCTACAGCTGGAGAGGACCTGACACCTCTTGGCTTTGTGGGTACCTGTCTGTCTCTCTCTCTGTCTCTCTCTGTCTGTCTCTCCGTCTGTCTCTCTGTCTCTCTTTCTCTCGTCTCTCTGTCTCTGTCTCTGTCTCTGTCTCTGTCTCTCTCTCTCTCTCTCTCTCTCTCACACACACACACACACACACACACACACAAGCTGCGGCTCCCTGACGGCCTCATAAATGTCCTTTGTACCATCTAAATTGCCTCTCCTTGACAAAGGACACAGAATCATGAGCTCCTGGGCTGCGCCTTCCTGATGCTCTTGAGTGTCCGTTAGCTAAAGGGTGGGAACTGGGCCAAGTCCAGTTCTTCCACAGGGATCCATCACAGTCTCTAACGGTCAGTGGCCATGGTTGATCTCAAAATTATGATAAACATGATAAGGTATGATAAATCTTACAGCCATTTCCTAGGAGCCAGACAAAATAAATACATTAATTACATATGCAAACCCCACAGATGCTGTCACTATTGGGTAGGAGGTATTTAACACAGCCTGGGGCTTTAAAATGACCACATTTTGAAAATCCCAGCCTTGCCACCAGGTCATGTTCCAAAGGTCATTGGTAAGTTCTAAAGATTGCCTGGGTTTGTTTGTTTGATTGATTTTATGCCGTGCTAGCTTTCACACACGCTGGAAAACACTCTAGCGCTGAGCTACTGCCTCAGTCTGCTTCTCGATTGTTAAGTGGAAGAGCTGTACCCCAAATGCAGTTTAGAGCACTCCATTCTAAAGAAATGCTATAATCCTGTGCACCCTTTTTAAATTATCTGAAGGCCATTACCACCCTCGAGCACAGCTAGGCTTTGGACTTGTCTCCAGGGCTCTGGGTTTAGGCTTGGTTTGTCTTTTCTTTCCCTAAGGTTTTCTTTTGTTTGTTTGCTTGTGTGTTTGTTTGTTTGAGACATGTACAGCATTACCTCTCAGATTGTTACAGGGTCTCTCAGTTCTTTTTTTTTTTTTTTTTTTTTAGATTTTTTTTTTATATGAGTACACTGTAGTTGTTTCCAGACACACCAGAAGAGGGCACCAGATCTCATTACAGATGGTTGTGAACCACCATGTAGTTGCTGGAAATTGAACTCAGGACCTTTGGAAGAGCAGTCGGTGCTCTTAACCACTGAGCCATCTCTCCAGCCTGGGATCTTTCAGTTCTGATCTGTCTGAATTTATTCAAGAGGCGGAGACAGTTCAAAGAGAAGTTTATTTAGAAGGGTCGAGATGGGTCAGGGGTCACGTATGTGTGTGTGTGTGTGTGTGTGTGTGTGTGTGTGTGTGTGTGTGAATGACCCATGGTCAGGGGTGAAGGCATTTGCCTGCCCCCACAAGTCGTCCTCTGATCTCCAGGCATGTACCAAGAGGTGTGTGTGTTTATATCTCTCTGTCTGTCTGTCTCTGTCTCTCACACACACATATACACACTACATACATACATATGTAAGTACATATGTACATATAGTCATACATATATACATGCATGCATACATACACGTAAATATAATTTAAATGGCTAGATAAGCACTCCAAAGAGACTGGATTGCGCTTTCACATAGTATCCGGCTCCCGGTAAATTCTACTTTGTGGACTTGAGTGTTTTCATAAATATGAGACGGGTGGCATAATTCATAGAATCACTCCCTGATAATGGGCAACCAGATCCCCTTTTTAGAGCATCTTCCTAAGATCCTCACAAAGCAGGGAGGCAAAACCACAGTGCAAATGGTAATGGAATCATCTCGGGTCAGTGTGTGATAGAGACACTTTATTAGTGTGTATGTCTGGGGGGAGGCCTCGAGGGACGCCTTGGATTCTGATGCAGAGAGAGCAACCTAACTGCAGAGGCTCACTATCGGGGGACACAGCTACCAGGAAATGACCGCAGTTTTCTTCAATGTCTTTATATCTGACAACTGTCCTCCTAGTATCAAGATTAATTTCTTTTCCTTATTATATATATTAATATGTTATATATACATATATGTATATTATATGCATATGTGTATATGTAATACAGTATGTTAATATATTGTATATTAATATGAAGTATTAATATATTGTTTTATATATACATGTGTATATTTGACTTATACATACATATGTATATATGTGTATGTGCATTAGCACTCCTTAGACTTGTTCCGTCTCGTATTTAGCTTCTTCTGCCCGTGATAGATAGCTGAGTCCAGTCCTGTCTGACATGAGGACAGTATTTGACTCCATCAATACAGCAAGAGGCGTATCTGCTTTTTCACCCTCCTGACTACTGTTGTGATTACCTGATGTGTGGTCCATCTGAGCCCTGAGTCTTAGTTCTCTCTCTAAGCAGCATGTCCAAGGTGAGATAAAGGGCTGGCAGATGTATGGACCCCACTGGAGATGCTGTGGCCTGTGGCCGACATCCATCTGCTCGCTACTCCGAACGAGGCTAGGTGGCCATTCACACGGCTGGCCCCTGGGTGTTTCCTCTGTGCATTGTGTACAGCCCAAACTTCCTAGGTTTTTTATGAAAGTCAGGGGCCAAGTACAGAAGCTTTTAGTTCAGCGTCTGCAACCTGGGAAGTGATTGTAAGATTTATTGTGTATTATCCTGTTCATTAGAATTTTGAGGTTAGCTGAGCAGTGGTGGCGCACGCCTTTAATCCCAGCACTTGGGAGGCAGAGGCAGGTGGATTTCTGAGTTCGAGGCCAGCCTGGTCTACAGAGTGAGTTCCAGGACAGCCAGGGCTATACAGAGAAACCCTGTCTGGGGTGGAGGGGGAGAGAATTTTGAGGTTAACGAGGGCCTTTTGGCTCCCAGAGACAGTGGCAGGTCACTGTGGAGAGTCCAAGCTGGCCTGGGGCTTCACCCCTCTAGATAGTGGAGACTTAAGAACAGTAAGAAAGTGAGGCCTGGGAGCTGAGAAATTCATGTCCTCTGCCAAGGAGACAAAACTTAGGTGATACAAAGGACATGGTGAGGGCCTGCCGGGCAGCTGCAGCCTGGGAATGACAGGATGAGAAATGTACACCCACCCCACTCCTGCCTCTACTAGAGCTTGTGTTCTTCACCGCTGGTATCTTTCTGGAGTAGAGGTTTCATAGTCTCTGTCTGTCCGTCTGTCTGTATTTCCCTCCCCACCCCCTCTCCATCCTTTCCTTCTTTCTTCTCTCTTTCTTAAAAGGTCTGCCTTCAAATTCGTGGTCCCCCTGCCTCAGTCTCCAGGGGGCTAGGACTGCAGGTGTGTGTGCATCACAATATCCAGCTTACAGGACTCTCTTTTTTGTTTTGTTTTGTTTTTTTCTCCCCTCAGGGCTTCCTATACTTGGGTGCCAATGTCCAGTACATGAGAGCCTGAGGACAAGAAGAAAGATGGGCCTCAAAGGCCACAGCTGGACCTGCCGTATTAATTCCAGATGTGCAGCACATCTCTGGAGAGTCTCAAAATACAAAGATGTTTCTGTTCCTGGCTCTGGTGGACCCTGCCCCCACAGTCCTCTTCACCAGATGCACCCTTGACCTGGACTTGACTCTGTCCTCCAGGAAGGGCCCCTCCCCTCAGTGACCTCTCCAGGAAGGGCCCTCTCCCACCACTGGGTGGGAGACCTGAAATCACTTTAAGAGCAAGCACTGTGGTTTTAAATTCACCATCTGACCTTCATGTCTGACAGAGTGCTGGCACTTAGTAGGTCCTTAATAAATATTTATAGAATGACGTGACATCTCAGCTGAAGCTCTTTATTTCTCTGCCATCTTGTCTGAGCCAGCTCTGCCGGAGCTGTGGTCATTAAGGCTAGACTTTGCCCTCCTTTTCTCTCCCATTTGTCCCTGCTATAAGGGCCTCAGCCATGGAGTGGAGGACTACACACACACAGACACACACACACACACACACACATACACACACACCGCCTCCTACCCCAGCACTTGGCCTGGTGTTCATCACTAAGGCCCTTATCCTGTGTAGGCGCCTAGCCTTGTTCCCACAGGTATCTCTTTCTTGTTTGCTGCAGACAGCAGACCCAGAATGAAAACAAAATGAAAGGCTCCCACGGCTGTCCCCACAGAGGCCTGTGTAAGTGAGGAAGAGATGGATCCAAGGAAGGTTTTGGTTGGACCCAAATAAAAAACTCATCTGACTGTTATTCACGAGCCGCATGCCTGCGAGGAGAGACCGTGATTTCTAACTACCGAACAATAAGCCTTTGATCAGACTTAATAAAGAGTCATTTCCGTGCTATGTAGTTAGGCCCCCAGGCTGGGAGTCAGAAGGCTCATTGGAGTTGTTTTTCGTTAATTGTGTTAATGAGCAGATGGATAGCGCTGCCGGCTAGCAGATAACTCATGGGGAATAGACCCATTTACTCCACGTATGACAGAGATGGGCTCGGAGACTGGAGGATGTGCTGTCACAAGCTGGTGGCAGGGTGACGCATGGCTTCTCAGCCTCCCTACTCCTTGCCATCCCCGTGAAGAGTGTGGGAGGGGCTTGGGCTTCTTCCTGTGGCCCAGGGCAGGTCACTCCCTCCTTGCACCACTTGTCTCTGAAGATAATGGTATCACAGTCATAGCCTCCGGCCTTATGGTCACAACATTAAGTCATATCCGTCCAAGCAGAACCAGAATTCTGGAGTTCCTGTTGCCCACCACCTGTAGTACCTACCATGAAGCAGACACAGGAGCTAAGTCCTCAAGCTGTACTTTATTCAGGGGGGCTAGTGACCCAAGAAGTACTACGCTCCTGCCAGCAGGTCGTATAGGACGGAAACAAGCCAGTCATCTCAGAACTGAGTGTCGCCCTCTGGTCAGGGGTCACGTGAGTCCCAGAGATTCGTGGTGACATGTGTCTCTCTTATCTCCTCAACTTCTCCCTAATTATGTCTCTGGCTGAACCTTTTAACTGCACCCTTCCCACTGGTCTAGCCTCAGCCAGTCTTGGCTATCCAGCCTCTACTGTGGTCTCCAAAGCTGGACCTTGGCCATGTCCCTTTTTTGTTGACCCCTGTGGCAGGGGCTTCGTGGCGAGAACAGAGTGTTCAGACACTCCCAGAGATGCTGGATTTGGTTAGTGTCTGCTGGAATCAACCCAGCATCCCTCCAAATGCCACCCCGGCTGGGGCTTAACTCAGAACAAGCAAACACTTAGCGGTGTATATGAGCTATTCCTACCATATGAAGTGTGAATGGCCTTACAGAATAGAAAGGTTGCCTGTCCATGCTCCCTGACCTCTTAACCACAATGAAGAGTTAGTCCCTGGCTGCAAAGGACCAGGCAGCACAGTCCCAGCTCCAACCCTCACTTCTGAAAGCCCTACCTTGGGTCTTCAGAGAAGAGTCATTCCGGTTAGCAACTGGCCTACCCTGGGCCTTGGGCCAAGTATCTCTGAGCCTCTGTGTCCTCGCCTGTCAAATGAGGCTGGGAATAGCTCATTCCCTGGCAATGTGGCAAGACGCCTTGAGGCTCACATCACGTTCCCATGAATGCCCAGGGCATAGCCAAGTCCTGCAGATGGCAGATACAGTTGTCACCTGTGTTGCCCTGGGCTTCCCAGAAGCAGAGCCCAGGACAAAGGGAGCGTTATGTATTTGAAAGAAGGATAGAGAAGGAAGGACAGAGGAGGTTGGGGAGCAAGAGGGAAAACTGAGGGCAGCTATAAAGGGTGTGGGCGAGCTTGCACGTGACTGCACTTCAAGCCCATGAGGAAACTGAGCAGCTCAACAGACTCCTCCCCCACCCACTGCAAGTCTGTCCCTTTTGACAATGAAAGGACAGAACTGTTTTTAAAAAAATGCTTCAGTTTGGCTCATGCTCAGGGTCCCGGTCACACCCGTCAGTCTATACTTAGCAGAGCTGAGTAGCTCATGTCTTGGGGCCCAGTCACAGAGTCAAGGAGAAAACTGGCTCTCAGTTCACTCCCTATTGCTGTGATAAACTACCATGGCTAACCGTTAACAGTAGCAGGAAAGGGTTTATTTGGCTTACATGTTCTGGTCACAGTCCATCGTGAAGGGAAGTCGGGGCAAGAGCCTACAGTAAGAACCAGGAAGCAGGAACCAAAGCAGAGACCAGGGAAGAACGCTGCTTACAGGCTTGTCTGAGCTAATTTCTTATTCATCGCAGCATCACCTGCCCAGGCATGGGACCACCCACATCAGTCATCAATCAAAAAAATGCCCCACAGGCCAGTCTGGTGGAAAGGGTTCCTCAACTGAAATTTGTTCTTTCCTGATGACTCCAGCTTGTGTCAAGTTGACAAAAAACAGAAATCAAAACCAAAATAAACCCCCTCACCAACATTCAGTTCTCTTTCGTGTTTGCTCCCTTCCTCACCATCATGGCCTCCAGGACATGGAATGGTGTTTCCCATACCCAGTGATGGCTCCCAGCTCAGTCAGTGCTCTGTGGAGACACCCTCATCAATCTCCTAGGTGATTCTAAATCCAGTCAACTTGACGTTAAGAATCAACTGTCACAGAAGTGGCATCTTCCTATTGTCACCTCTCAGTATCCCTGGAGGATGGTTTCCAGGGAGATCCCTTCCCATTGGGTACCAAACTCGGCAGCTGTGCAGATTCCATATATGAAATAGCATAGTGTTTGCATATGACCTACACGCATCATCCCATATTCTTAAAACCATCTCTCGGCTGTTTATACCCAGTACAAGGCAAACACCATCGGCCATATTGTATTGATGTTCTCACTCATAGATTGATTAAAACAATGGGTGTGGAACCCTTAGATACAGAAGTCTGGCCTTGTAGAGGGAAGCCTCTGCCCAGGCCATCACAGCAATTCTTGGACTCTGAGAGGTCATTTTTGAGCCCTTGGGATGTTTTGCCTGAGAAGAGTCTCTGTTAACGTGTGAGGACTAGACTGTGTGCTATGGAAACTGGCAGTGGAACCTGTGATCACATGGTAGGAGCTCGCCCTCTGCAAGCATTGTGGACTAAGCCCACACACTGGGATTAAAGGCGCGTGCCACTACCTGGGTACATTCCCTTTTTCATTTGTCTTTTGCCAAGGCTGGTCTACAGCTCCCAGCAATATCACTGATCCTCCTGCCTCAGCCTCCTAAAGTGCTACAGTTACAGACAAGAGCCACCACACAGGGGTCTAAATGTTTAAAAAAACATTTAAGCCCTCAACCTTTTTTCAGCCAAGTAGCAAGAGGTCAAAAGGCAAGTGTCCCCCAGGAGATGGAGACCAGAGAAGCCTACACTAACCTTCCTCCCATAGAGGGTAGTGGTAATTGATTGGCTGGAGCTGTGCTAAGCTACAGAACAGAGAGAATCTGCATTAGCAGGGTTTCTATTGCTCTTCAAAAGGGACTATATATAACTTAGATATGGGTAGAATCCAACCTGGTGCACTTGCCTTGAAAACAAGAGTTCTGTGTGCCCACATTCTTCCATGTTAACGAGAGGCATCTGAACTCTGGGGAGAGAACTCAAATCCTTCAGAGAAACCCTTCCAACACAAGTCTTCCCACAATAACAACAGCCACAGGTTTGGTCTGGAGCTCACTTGGTAGAACACCTACCTGTCTAGCGTGCAAAAAGCTTTCAGTTTAATCCCCAGTACCGAATCAAAATGGGCATGGTTATGCATACCTATAATCCCAGCCCACGGGAGGTGGAGGCAGGAAGTTGGAGGTTCTAGATAATCCTTAGCTATATAGGGAGTTTGAAACCAGCCTAGATGAAGCCCTGTCAAAAACACAACACAACACAACACAACACAACAAAACAAAACAAAACAAAACAAAACAAAAGAATCCATCTTCCCTAAGCTGTGCCCAGACCCCCTCCACTGTCTTCTCTCCTGCCCCCTCCCAGGAGCCCTCCTCTGCCTGCTATGTGCACTTGTCAGAGACAAGTCTTGGCCTTCTTCTCTGCCTTCTCCCACAGGGAGCCAGCCGGTAAGACTCTGAAGCTGTCTGTCTTAGCTTTCTGTTGTTGGGATGAACACCATAATCAAAAGCAACCTAAGGAGGAAAGGGTTTATTTTAGCTTACAGGGTAACCAAGGCAAGGACTGAAGGCCGGATTATAAAGCAGAGACCACAGGAAAATGCTGCTCAGTGGTTTCCTCCCAGGCTGACTTCCGGCAATCCTTGTCACATAGCCTGGACTGTTTCTGACTAATTTTGCCCTCACTGGACTGGGACTTCCTCCATCAACTGGCAATCAAGGAAATTCCCCATAGTTATGATCACAGGCCAATCTGATGGAAGCGATCCCTCATTCCAGGCATGTCAAGTTGCTAAGTTAGCCATCACACTGTTCCAGACCCAGTTTCTGGCCCAGCAGAAGGGAGATGCTTAGTTGATCAGCTGTCCCCTGACTGTGGCTTTAACATCTCTTTTTGCTTGCTGCATTTAGAAGACTGCACCTAGCCAGTATGTTGGGAAGGTAAAGGCATTGTGGGTTCCCCTTGGAGCCCAGAGCATCCACCCCCTGCAGCATGCCCACCTGGGCCTGCCTCCCCCGGCCCTCTGAGAAACAGAGGTAGTAAAACACAGCGGAACAGATGGCTACCTTATGAGCCAGATGAAAATGACTTCCCACCTGGGGCCACTAAAGAATCCAAGGCCCCCTTCTCTGGTTTCCTCTGAGAAGGTATCTTGAGTGATCTCGTGGGGTCATAAGCATCGCCTCTGCAGCAGAAACCCCAGGCACAAGTGGGCAGCTGCAGAAGGACGATCTTGCCTGCTCAGATCTTTAGCTCTGAAGCACCTGCATCCCCCAGACCCAATCAAGGTTGGTTTCCTTTCAATGCCCCCGCCTCCCCACAGGCTTCCTAGAGAAATCAAGGCTCTGGAAGCGGCCTGCTAAGAGGCAATACAAAACAATTGTTAAGAAAAGGCTTGAGCCAGGCGTGGTAGCACACGCCTGTAATCCCAGCACTTGTGATGCAGAGGCAGGCAGATTTCTGAGTGCAAGGCCAGTCTGGTCTACAGAGTAAGTTTCAGGACATCCAGGACTACACAGAGAAACCCTGTCTCAAAAAAACCAAACAACAGCAACAACAACAAAAAAAAAAAAAAAAAAAAAAAAAAAACAAGAAGAAGAAGAAGAAGAAGAAGAAGAAGAAGAAGAAGAAGAAGAAGAAGAAGAAGAAGAAAAGACTCCAACAAACGGAAAGAATGCTGAGTGACTGGGAAGCCATGCACTGCTAGTGGGAGCTGGTCCAGCCATTGCGGGCTGTACTAAAGAATTACCAGACTGGGCAGCTCGAGAAATGAGCAAATATTCCTCATAGTTGGAGAGGAGGGCAGATAAGATTAAGGTGCTGACAGGTCTGGTGCTCCGTGAGGGAGTCTGCCTGGTTGAAAGGTGACTCTCTTTTCTTAGCACCCTTACATGATAGAAAGCAAAGAGGCAGAAAGTCAGTCAGTCTGTCTCTTCTTGTAAGGGCACTAACTCCATGGTAGTCACGACCTACTTATCTTGCAAAGGCCCCATTTTAAGAAACCATACACATATGATTGGGGGTGCAGCTATTCTTATACCTCTCCCTCCACACTGACCTTCCTTGATCCCTCTTACCTCCTGCTTACCACCCCCATGTTGACACCCATAACAACATACACCGTCATCTGGACTTCATTATACCAGCTGAAATAAACCGTGGGGAGCAGAGGCTGTGTTGTTTAGGGATAAGGATGGGTACCGCAGACCCACCAGAATTGGCAAAGCCTTCCTCTGGTCTGTGTGGGAATGTCTGCAGAGTACACAGAAGACATCTTCCAGGATGTCTACAGCACCAGAGTGCTCCCCTACAGAGACTACCCACCAAGACTAGCCAACCCTCCTTCTCCTGCTGGACATAATAAATACTCTGAGATTCTGGGTTCTTGTGTAGTTGGTGCTTCTCCATCAGAGCCAGCATGGTCCACCTGATCTCAACCTTTCTGTACATGTGTCCGTGTGTCTGTCCTCTCTTCTTTCCTTCAAATCCCAGTCAGGTTTCCAAAACCAAGCCGTGCTGTGTGTGCCAATAAACCACTGATACAGTTAGGCCCTGAGAGCGGGACTTGTCTTGTTCACCAGTGTTGGCTTTAGTTAATACAGAATATAGAAAAGGAGGGACAGAGACTTGGAGGCAAGAGCATTAAGGTATGAGAATTGCTACCTTCTGTAGTAAGCGCTCAGCAAATGGAGAGTCCAGCTATCACAAACACTGAGGTGCTCGGAGCTCTCCAAACTGCAGTGTTTGTTAACTCTTCCTTTCCCCCAGGAAGACAGCAGGCATCGATCCACATGCCATGAACAACCAAATAATCTCTCCTAGTCCACAATTCCAGTAATGTTTGTCATTCCTACTGCAGTTCGTTGGACAGCTAATGGAGGTGCGGAACTGTGAATTGCTATTTAACTGCTTTGCCATCTCTTTCTCCTGTTTTATGTCTGCGTCCTAAACAGATTATAATTGCCTAGAGGGCAGGAAGCAGGCATTTCTGTATCCTCTGTGTCTCAGTGCAAGGCTGGTTGGGCCCTTCATGTGTACTGTTGATTTGAGTCTCCTCATTTAATCCAATGCTCCAGTCCTCCTGTGGTATGGAGCTGCCCTGGGCCATGATCCTCCTGCTTATTGCCAGCTGTAAGTGATCTCAAATGCACACACTGCACATGCTCAGCTGCCCCCGGTATCCCTGCAGACCACTCCTGCTCAGAGCACAGACACCACCATAAGAGGATTAGCCACTCTGCGCTCACTCTTTCCAGAGGCTCTGAACTGTCTGGGGACTTGAGATAATTGGAAGGTCTACAGGCTATGAAATGTCAAGTCTGGAGGTGGGAGCTCAAACCAAAGGCAATAAGAATGGACCTTTCAATAAGGGTCACCCTGAACCAAAGCGACCAGAGTTTATCATTGCTGGCTTTTTGGTGAGTTTCCGTGACAGTGTCCCATTTCAGGAAAGCCTGGGCAGGACTAAGACAAACACACACACACACACACACACACACACACACACAGGAGCAGTGAAGATGAAATGGAAAAACTCCCTGTTGGCCAGTGTTTCCTGAGTTGTAGTTACTTACGGATACAAGTTGGTCTGTGACGCCCATCCCCAAAGATATGCTGAGGTCTCAATCCCCAGAATCTCCAATGTATAATCCATTCCAGAAGTGTTGATCCAATTTTTGGAGTGTGACCCTTTTTTTGAGGCTCTTGAGAGAAGTTCCCAGGCTATAATGGAGTTATTAGGATGGGCCCTAATTTAATCAGACTGGGACCACTTAGAGGCACGTGACTTGGGCTCAACTGTGAGATAGTGGAGGCTCGAGTCCCAGAAGCCAGGAGGTGACCATCTTCAAAGGTGCATGACCTATGGACACCTAGATTTCTGATCTTCAGAACTCTGTGACAATGTATCCCCTGTAGGCTCAGAGTTTTCAAAACCTACTTTATTAGGGATTCTCAAATGCTTTCATCCTAAATCTAACTCACTATCCAAAGGTAGAGGAGAAAAGATAATAAATAGGACAAGGGGACATGGACCTATTTAGATGTAGTTCTTTAAGGTAATTCCAACCTCCATTGTCAGGAGACCAGCAGTCTAGTTCAATAGTATCAGGATAACAAACACAAATCTGTAGCAGCAGCAGCAGCAGCAGCAGCAGCAGCAGCAGCAGCATGGTCCAGCAGAAACATCCAGGCCTCTGCTGAATTGGCACACGTCAGCAGGAGCAACTAGAACCAACCAGCAGGAACACCAGGACAAGTTTTCTATCATGCCTCTTTCAACAAACTGAAGATCAACAAAGAATCCAGACCCAAGAAGCACTGCACAGCAAGCCATGCAACCCCCCACCCCCTCTCCCCATCACTGTCTGTTGAGACTTACTTATATGCTCCCCAAAACATCACCTGTCCTCTCAATCCCCTGTTGCCTTTAATCCACTTGGCGAGTGGCACCGTTACCCAGCAGCCCTAGAATATGGATGTGCTGTCCGTGTCCCTTTTCTGTAACCATAGGTGGACACAAATGACCTCACTAGGATGGGAGGGCTTCAGCTTTGATTAAAGCAATGCTGTGCGTATCAGCTGTCCTCCCTAAAGCCACCTCCCGGGTGGCCGCACAGAGAGCACCCCATTGCAAGAAAAACCATCCGAAGTACTGCCAGGCTAATGGCTCCCAGTCTGCCAAGCACTCTTCCTGGGAGAATGTTCTACGTTGCTCAGTTTTCCTGGGACTCTCCCTGCCCACCAACATGAGTCTCGTGCTCTGAGACAGAGGTTCGAGCTGCCGCTGCTTAGTGTTCAATGGTCTGGAAAGTTCCATTTTTTGTTTTCAGCAGAAAAGTGTCCCAGATGGGTGTGGCAAAGGGAAAAAAAGAGAATTCAGTCAATATGTACATTTGAGCATACACCTCAGATCAGAGGCTCTTGTGGGTACTGATGAGGCACTACATGCTTGGGGCATGTGACCCATGCCCCACTTATGCAAAAATTATATTCTAATGGCTGGGACACAGGCAATGAATGCAAATGAACATTTGATTAGAGTACAGATCAACTAAGAATCCAGACCCAAGAAGCATTGCACTGGAAGTGATGCAAGGTCCCGCACCCCTCTCCCCATCGCTGTTGAGACTTACTTATACAGCAAGGGTATAGTGCAGCTTTGATTTTAGTACTGAGACGGCCCCAGCGTCAGTCACTAGAAATGGCCTCCGAATGCTCCCACAGGCTTTGGCCCTCGCTTTCTGCACACTTCCCTGCTCTAGAGCGCCACCACACGAGCCAGGCTCACCCGGCACTTTCCTTGCCACACCCCAGGTTACTCTTCTCCTCAGACAACTCTGTCTCCTTTTACTGGCAAATGGACCTGAGAGGCCAAGGTCCAGCCAGAAAATCTCGGGATGTGCCCGGTGTTGCTGGGTGTCATTGCCTGTGGGCTTCTGAGTGGGCAGAACAAAGACACTCATGCCTCTGTGTCCGTCCGTCTCTCTGTGTGTATATGGATATGGATATTTATTTAGTAAAAACCATTCCTACCACCATTCCTGATTCCAACCCAACACTACACAGAGTTCATTCTAGTTCTCCTCTCTTATTTGCCTATTTTTGAACTCAGGGCCTCATGAGAACGAGGCAAATGCTCTACCGCTTAGCTATATCCTTCAACCCTCCTTACTTGTAACTTTTTTTCTTAGTGGAGAACCCTGGCTCTCATTCATTTTACTGAATGGGGTTCATTTTACTGAAGAGCTCAATTGCCATATTCTCATATTTACAGAGCAGAACAAACAGATCTGTGTGTGATCCTTTTAACAAACAGCCTTACATCCTCCAGTGAGAATACTGTCTTCAGGGTGTCAGCTTCCTCATCAGTAGCACGAGCTCACGTGGCATCCCTCACTGGCCGTTGAAATAACTTGAGAGCAACAGAAGGAATGTTAGCGTCATCCATCATTCACCTTGGATGGATCCTTGACTGCTTCCAACCATTTCCGGTTGGTTCCCAGACATTAATAGCCAATTGTAGTCAACTTTTGAAATTTGTTTTCTTAAGCTTATTTTTTTTTTTAATTAAATCACCCTACTTTTTAAGGAAATTGGCATTGTGGGGTTTTTTTCAATTTATCTATTGTATGTATATAAGTACTCTATCTGCATGTACACCTGTGTGTCAGAAGAGGGCTTCAGATCTGGTTATAGATGGTTGTAAGCCACCATGTGGTTGTTGGGATTTGAACTCAGGACCTCTGGATGAGCAGTCAGTGCTCTTAACCACTGAGCCTTCTCCCCACCCCAGTTCTCTATCAGAGCATGCTTGCTTAGCTGAGAGAACAGTGTTGCCTGGTAGGATATGATCCCAGTACATAGACATAGGAAGGGTGACGCTGAACCCACCTAGCCTTGGTTTGGCTGTGCAGGCCCCACTAACGTGGACAGTCACGTGACTCCTGGAAAGCCTTCTAGAAGTTGAGAGGATACTGGTGGAAGACAGTGTCACTAGCTGATCTGCGACCTTCCAAGTAGAAGCTCTGGCCTCACTGCTATGCCCACCTCCACCCTGCACCTCAGAACGGGACTGTGATTGGAGTCATAGCCTTTGGGAAAGTGACTGAATTCAAATCCGGCAATCGGGGCACCCGGTCCAATCTCACCGAACTCCAGTAGAGGAAATGCAGGTGAGCAGAGACACCAGGCTGCTTATGCCCAGGGAGACAACAGCATGAGGGACAAACAAGGAGAGCGGCCTCGGAAGAGTGGGTGCCTTCCAAGGCTTCCATCACGGTCATGGCACCCCTGCAGACCCTGAGAAGAGGGTCTCTGCATTTTGCTCTGTCTATTCTTTTGATTTGACTTCTATCTCCAGTAAATATGCACCCATGCATTATTTATGCAATTAAAATGCATATTAAGTGTCTTGTGCTTATTCTTCTGTCCTCCGACGAGTTAAGTGTGCTTCCTTATAAGTATATTCTTTTGGCCCTCCTTAGGCTGCCTCGTGGCGCCCTCTAGAGGCTTGTAGGCGGGCATGCAGCTCTTCAGTTAATCGTGCTTATTTCAATGAAGGATCCAGATTCATTCTGCCTGTTTCTGCCTGTCTTCACTCCATCTTTTCTCACATCTATTTTGTTGCTCTTTTTATGTCTTTATGGGTTGAATACGTCTTTCATTCACCTGTTTACCTCTTTTTCAGAAACGACAGTTTTCCTTTTAATTTGATCTTAGCTGAATCTCATCACTAAAAAAAGAGAGAAATTTATTTTTCCTTTATGTGTACTGAGTGTTGGCCAGCATGTATGTGTATGCACCCGTGCATGCCTGGTGTCTGTAGAGGCCAAAAGAGGGAGTCTGCTTCCCTGGGACTGGAGTTATCGAGGGTTGTGGGCTACCACGTGGGTCCTGGGAACAGGACCCAGGTCCTCTGCAAGAGCAGCCAGTGCTCTTAACCCTGGAGCCACCTCTCCAGCCCCCGGATCTCACCACTTTTGATGCAATGTGGTTTTTTTTTCTTATTTGATTTTGAACTTGCAATTTTGACATCTAGTTGTTCTCACATGGAGCTGAAGAGAGGGTGTCAAATGTTTTGGGTCTTTGGCCTTTGTGTCCTTTCTACTTTTGATTTAATTCCAGGTTGACTGTTAAGTAACATGGCGTCTGGTGTCTCTAACATGGGAATGCACTGTTCTAGTCACTGTGCTAGTCACTTGTCTCATTGCTGTGACAAAACATCCTGATAGGGAATTCTCAACTGAGGAAACTCAAATGGCCCGAAAGCACCTAAAGAAACATTCAGCATCCTTAGTTATTAGGGAAATGCAAATCAAAACAACACCGAAATTCCACCTTACACCAGTCAGAATGGCTAAGATGAAAAACTCAGGGGACAGCAGATGCTGGAGAGAATGTGGGGAAAAGGAACACTTCTCCATTGTTGGTGGGATTGCAGGCTGGTAAAACCACTTTGGAAATCAGTTTGGCGATTCCTCAGAAAATTAGACATAGTACTACCTGCTGATCCAGCTATACCACTCCTGAGCATATACCCAGAAGATGCTCCTACATGTAATAAGGACACATGCTCCACTATGCTCATTGCTGCCTTATTTATAATAGCCAGAAGCTGGAAAGAACCCAGATGTCTCTGAACGGAAGAATGGATACAGAAACTGTGGTATATATATACAACGGAGTACTATTCAGATATTAAAAACAATGAATTTATTAAATTCTTAGGCAAATGGATGGAACTAGAAAGCATCATCCTGAGTGAGGCAACCCAATCACAAAAGATCACACATGGTATGCACTCACTAATAAGGTTAGCCCAAAAGCTCAAAATAAACAAGTTACAATTCACCCAGCACAGGAGGCTCAAGAAGAACTTAAGTAAGGATGCTTTGGTTCCTCTAAGAAAGGGGACAAAATACTCGCAGGAGCAATAAGGGAGACAATGTGTGGAGCAGTGGCTGAAGTAAAGGGGAGGGGGAAATTGGGAAAGGTTTTATCATGGCAAAGACTGCCCTACCTGGGAAAACATCCTATAAACAGTCACCAAACCCCGACACTACTAAAGACGACAAGAAGTGTATACCAAAAGGAGCATGCCATGGTTGTCTCCAGAGGGGCCCTGCCAGAGACTTACAAACACAGGGGCAGATGCTAACAACCAACTATTGGACTGGGCATGGGATCCCCAATGGAGGAGCTGGAGGATGGTCCAGAGGAGTTGAAGGGGTTTACAGCCCCATGGGAAGAACAATGATTTCAGCCACCCAGATGCCCCAAGACTCCCAGGGACTGAACCATCAACCAAGGGGCACACATGGTTCCAGCCAAAAATGTGGCAGAGGAAGGCCTTATTGGGCATCAGTGGGAGGAATGGTCCTTGGTCAGGTAAAGGTTCAACAGAGGCCCCAACAAAGGGAAACTGAGGGCGGGAGGTGGAGTGTGTCAGGTGGAGGGGCATATATGTGGAGGCAGGGGAAGGGAGGAAGGGTTGGGAGTCTTTGGGAAGGGGGGAAATTGGGAAAGGTTTTACCATGGCAATGTAAATAAAGATGATATTCAATAAAACAATTAAAAACAAACCAAAAACAAAACATCCTGATAAAGGTCGCATAGAGAGAAGGGTTTCTTTTGGCTCATGGATCGAGGGTGCAGTCCTCACGGTGTAGAAGCTAGGATGTGGGCTCACAGTTCGAGGGTGTGGTCCTCGCGGGGTAGAAGCTAGGATGCCGGGAGCTTGAGGAAGCTGGTCTCATTGCATCTGCAATCAAAGCAGAGCTGAACGCTGGTGCTCAACTTATCTCCTTTCCATTCCGCCTGGTACCCCAGGATATGAAGCAGTGCTCCCCACAGGAAAAGTGAGTCTTCCCATTTAATTAACCTAATCTCGATGACCCATCACAGCCAAACCCAGAGGCTTATTTACTAGATGATTTCTCGACCCTGTCAAGTTGATAATATGCACCATAAATCACCAGAGCCCCAGTCTGCCTTATAAATGTTTCTGCGTGTGTGTGTGTGTGTGTGTGTGTGTGTGTGTGTAAAGAGTGGCCTCTGTGTGCAGGTCACTCGCCAGGACACTACCTGGACACTGGCCTGGCTGGCCGTTCAGCTCAGATCTCCAACCTGCCCTGGGACTGCAGGTCATTCTTAGTCCTTGGTCACCCTTGACCCAGTGTGGCCTGGCTGGTTTGATCATTCAGCTGGACTTATGCAAGAGTGATGTTGGTCATTTCCCTTCTCTCCCTCCTGTGCCCTGGGCGGCTGATTAGGTGAGGCCCACAGTACAGATAAAATCACAGGGGACAAATAAAATAAAATCAATAACAAAAAATAATAATAATAAATAAGGCCAGGTGGTGGTGGCCCACGCCTTTCATCCTAGCACTTAGAAGGTAGAGCTAGGCTGATCTCTGTGAGTTTGAGGCCAGCCTAGTCTATAAAGCAAGTTCCATCCAGGACAGGAGAAACCCTTTCTTGGGAAAAAAGGAATTAATTAAAATAAAATATTTTCAAAATATTTTTAAGAGTTGTCTGAATCACATAGAAGTGTCCACCTTGGTGGGCACTGTGAAATATATGCCAAGGTGTGCCTGAGTGATTGTGTCATGCAACAGATCTGGACTAGGTTTGTTAGGGCAGGGGTTGGGGGGCACTGGGAACCTGAAGAGTGGGCAGAGGTGGCAGAGCAGACAGGCGGACAGATAGGAGTGGAGCCACGAAGACAGAGAAAGAGATGGGCACACAAAAGGACAAAAGTCCTGCCTAGAGGCTGTGACCGTCCTATGTCACTGCTGCCTAACGCATGTCCCTGTCTGTAGTCACTAACAATTTGTACCCCGTGAAATCCCAAGTTTGTCCAACCTTCTTCGGTCTCTCAACACCTTCTGACTGTGGTGGCCAGATTCTGCACAGCAGGTTCTTCCTAAAGAAGTCATCATTTCCAGAAGGCTCAGAAGTGGCAGACACAGATGGTCACACATATGATGGCCAAAGATAGACACCAGCCCCTCCTGGCTGGTTTCATCCAAGGAAGCTCCCACAAAGAGTTGGGCCCATTGACTGACTCTCTGGGGCCATATATGAGACCCAGAAATTGATGACTTGCAAATGGACAAATGGTCTACAGAGCCATTGGGACCAGGTCTCAAAGCTCTGTGGATTCTAGAGATCCGGCCACCTCTCTTGACCTCTGAGGTCTCTTCACTCAATAGATCTGACAAGATTTGTTCCCTGAGCCCCAGAAAACTAGCGAGGTCAGTTGTGGCATGAAAGAGACCTGCAGTTCATGGGACTGAAAATGAGCTCAGACTTCAGGCACAGCGTAGAGACAGAAACTCGCAGGAAGCCCCCCTTCTCTTTCCCTTTGTCCCTGAGTCCCCAGGGATGCTGCAGCCACATCCGGCCTCTTTGGTTGTGGTAACAGAATAGCGGCAGCTGGTCCAGCCTCTCTTTCTTCCATTTAGCATTTAGAAAATGGGATGATGATTCTGGATAAGAAAAGTCACAAAATAAATATGTCAGAGAAAGAAGGGTGTAGAAAAGACTTTGCTCAAATGGCTCTGTGGTGTCATGTAAGTGGATTCATGGAGACCTGCGAGAAGGAAAGATGTCTACCTGTCTATGGACATTTAAAGACGTAAAGCATAATTAGCTGGCCAGGCATGATGGCACATGACTTTAGTCCCAACACTCCAGAGACAGTGTTGGTAGACCTCTATGAGTTCAAGTCCAGCCTGCACTACATAGTGAGTTCTAGGCCATAGTGAAACCTTGTCTTAAAAAACTAAAATAAGCCGGGCGGTGGTGGTGCATGCCTGTAATCCCAGCACTCTGGGAGGCAGAGGCAGGCGAATTTCTGAGTTCGAGGCCAGCCTGGTCTACAGAGTGAGTTCCAGGACAGCCAGGGCTACACAGAGAAACACTGTCTTGAAAAACCAACAAAACAAAACAAAACAAAACAAAACAAAACAAAAACAAAAACAAAAACTAAAATAAAAAATTAAAGACATAAGCAGTGTGTGATAAGGGTGATTGTCAGTGAAAGGACTGTTGGGGATATAAATTGTAAGACTTGTGGTTCCAAAGATGGCTGCTATCTAGAGAATATTAGCTATCCATCTGGACACAGAACGTTGGCTCTGTGTGTTAGAGTTGCATTTCCAGCATAAATGTGCTAGGCTAGCAGCTACGTGGCCTGGTCACAGAGACCTGCACCCACAGCCCTGTCTAGCTATGCTTTCTCCCAGCATGCACTGGAGGCAAGCAATGTCTGTCCATCTCACGCACCATTTCCCTCCAGCTGCTCCTCGAGCTCTGAGATTGGCATAAGTGTTCCCAGGGCAACGGCATGCATGAATTCTCCAACACAATGTTCAGAGAAAGCCAGACACAAAAGGCCTCATGCTGTGAGCTGCCATTTATGTAACTTTCAAAAATAGGCAATGCAATCTCTGTGGTCCGAAGTTGGGACACAGTTCCCTTAGAGTGATGACTGCGCAGACAAGGAGGAGAACCCACAGGGTACAAGTCAATCACATTTCCAGATCCCAGCAGCTATGACTGCGTGCCCACCTTATGAGAATATTTGGCGCTGTAATGCTAAGTTCCGAACATTGTGTGGCCTGGCCTGGCCAGGATCTCCCATCTGGTCTCCAGGCTGGCTTCTCGTCATTCATTCACATTTAAGCTTAGTTGTGTGTTGGTTAGCCTTTAATTCCAATGCTTGAAAGCCAGAGGGAGGTAGATTACTGTGAGATAGAGGCTAGTGTACACAGTATGACCATGTCTTACACAAATAAAATAAAAAAACTTTATTATTGGTGTGAGTGTGTGTGCACATGTGTATTTGCATGTGTGTGGTGTGTGTGTGTGTGTGTGTGTGGTGTGTTCCAGAGCTTGAACACAAGTTGTCAGATCTGTAGAGGCCTTTTGTGTCAGATCTTTTTTTCTGTTGAATCATCTCATCCATCCCCACAATTTTTACATGTTTGCATATGTTTTGCATATGTTTGCATATGGGTGCATGTGCGTGCACGAAGGCCAGACATTATCCTGAGATGTCACTCCTGAGGAGGTATCTCCCTAATTTTTTTTCTTAAAGATGGAGTCGTTTTACTGGGAATGGGGCTGATTCTAGGCCAGGCCAGGAGCCCCAGAAAGCTGCCTGTCTCTGACTCTCTGGCACTGAGATCACACTTCTCTGCCTAGAACTTTACAGGGGTTCTGTGCCTCAAACATGCAACAAACAACTTATGCTTGCATGACCAGCAAGGTCATTTCCCCAGAGCTGATCTACACATTTTTAAAAGTTCTCCTGCCCTTACACAAGGCATTCCCATAGCCTCTAATCTTTTTTGGTCTTGTTCAATTCAATGTATTTTTTGTTTTGTTTTGGTTTGGTTTGGTTTTTGGTTTTTGGAGACGGGGTTTCTCTGTGTAGCCCTGGCTGTCCTGGAACTCACTTTGTAGATCAGGCTGGCCTCGAACTCAGAAATCTGCCTGCCTCTGTCTCCCAAGTGCTGGGATTAAAGGCATGCGCCACCACCGCCTGGCTCAAGATTATTTTTTAAGACCATACCTAAAAACAAAATCGTGCATATTTAGGGGAGGGCATGAAATGTCTTGATACATATGCTATAAAGTGTTTAATCAGGGTAGATGTGGGGTAGATGTGTGTGTGTGCTGACTGGTTTTGTATCAACTTGACACAAGCTAAAGTCATCTAAGAGGAGAGACCCTTGCTTGAGAAAAGGTTTCTGTAAGATTAGACTGTAGGTAAGCCTATAGAGCTTTTTCTTAATTAACAATCGGTGGGGGAGGGTCTAGCCCGTTGTGGGGCCATCCCTGGACTGGTGGGTCTGGGTTCTATAAGAACGCAGGCTGAGCAAGCCATGGGAGCAAGCCAGTAAGCAGCTCCCTTCCGTGGCCTCTGCATCAGCTCCTGCCTCCAGTTCCTGCCCTACCTGAGTTCCTGTCCTGACTTCTTTTGATGATGAACAGTGATGTGGAAGTGTAAGCTGAATAAACCCTTTCCTCCCCACGTTGCTTTTGGCCGTGGTGTTCTTCACTGCACTGGGGACCCTAGAACAGCATGTCTACCTCCTCAAACATCCATCGTTTCTTTATGGGAGAAAAATTCAAAACATTCCTGTAATATTGAAACACTCATTAGTGTGATGAACAGCCTTCTACCCGAGTAAGAGTGCAGGTGTGTTTTTATATGTGTGTTAGACTTCTATGTGGAGTTTAAGAAGTATTAGGCTAAAAACTACTGAGATGTATTTTTCTTTTTAAATATTTATTTATTTGTTATATGTAAGTACACTGTATCTGTCTTCAGATGCTCCAGAAGAGGTTGTCAGATCTCATTTCAGATGGTTGTGAGCCACCATGTGGTTGCTGGGATTTGAACTCAGGACCTCTGGAAGAGCAGTCAGTGCTCTTAACAGCTGAGCCAACTCTTCAGTCCAGAGATGAACTTTTTTATTCTTATTTTCTACCTGCCCCTTAAGAAAGCCAAAGCGTCCATGATAAAAGATGATGTCATATTTGTGGGAAGCTTTATGTTCACTGGCTGAAGATTGTTCCGGGGAACAATCACCCCCACTGACAGTAGAGTCATCCAATGGGAGTTATACTCAACCTCTGCGAACCAAGCCACATCACAGCAAGCATCACAGCCAAGATGGGAATTTGCTTTCTTCTCTCCCAAGGAGGAGTCTGAAGAAAGGCAGTCCAAAGAAGAAAGGCCTGGGCCAGTGGGACTCCAGGGGCTCAGTTGCCTAGCTTGCCTGCCCACCATCCCGAAAATGGCCGCAGCTTCCGTGACCATGTTCGAGCAGGAGAAAGAGAAGACAACACACAATGTGGAAAGTGAGCCCAAACACAAGATCCTCTAAGGTTTTTGTTTGTTTTATTCCTCAAAAGTCTGACCACGCCTGGCTAAGGGAGGTCTGCTTACCCAGCAGTCTGCCTCAGCGCTGTCAGCTCCCCATGGTGCAGTCTTGCAGAGAAGAGCAACCAGCAGCAAAAAGAAGCCAGCCTCTGGTCCTAGCATGCACAGGCGGAGATTCTGCAATGCATGCAATGGTGGAATGCAGTCATTGGAACTGCTGTCAGCTCCCAGTGATGCAATGACATTTAGGGGCAAGTTCAAGAGAGATCCTAGCACGTCCCACCAGCACAGACCACAGTGACTCTGTGACATCTAGTGACCTACAGCATGCCACCGTCATCCTCCATCCCCAGCAAAGCCTGCTTCTCAGCCGTGGTGAGAAGTACCAGGATCCGGCCGGTGATATCTCAGCTGTAACAGAGGGGAGATGGCTCAGTGGGCAAACATGAAGACCTAAGTTCAGATTTCCGGAACAGCAGTCACTCCTCATGTTATCCCTATACTCTTCTGAGCTCTTTTCTTACTAGTAATCACTCATTATTCCAATCCCTATTAAAAGTCAAGTCAGTCACTCAGTCAGTCAGTCAGTCTGCCTGTCTGTCTGTCTCTCCCCTCCCACACCATGTGTGAATCTGAGCTCTCCTTGCTCACTATATCACTATATCACTATATCACTCACTGTTCTAATCCCCATTATAAGTAAAATTCATTCTCTCCCTTGCTCTCCCCCACCGTGTGTGTGTGTGTCTGTGTGTCTGTGTGTGTGTGTGTCTGTGTGTGTGAGTGTAAGAGAGAGAGAGAGAGAGAGAGAGAGAGAGACTCACCAGAGCTCTTGAAGCATGAGGCAGCAAGGTGGCTCAATATTACAGGGCTCAAGCAACTTCCTGCTGCAGAGATGGCAACTGGCTGTGTGACCCTGGGTAGGTTACTTCCTCTCTGTCGCCCCTTCTCAGGAGCCCTTCACACGAGTCTCAGCATTAAATGAGCACAGCCTAGGAAAACCTGCCACAGTATCTGGCTTGCCACAAGTCCCCAGTAAATGCTAACCGGTACACTAGGACTAGTCCCTGCGTGGCTTGCTCCACGGAATACCAGAGATGCGTCCAATTTTATGAGATGGATCAGTTGTAGCTTAGGAACCCCAAGTCAATTCTGAGCCCTGCGAAAATCCCAAGGCACCCACAGAAGTTACTTTGAAGGGACAAGAGATGGATGATGTAAATTCCCTTTCTAGGGAAGCGACAGGAGGAAATTGATTGCCTTGGGCTCCAGGCCTACTTTCCCCAGAAGCCCAGTGGGTTGCTTTCCAAACCTTTGGAGCTGCGTCAGAAACGTGGGCTGCAGAGCCATCTGCTGGCCGTGCTTGGAATGTCCCGGCTGGAAGAAAATGACAGGTTTTGGTTGATTAGCCTGGAATTCCACATGCTACTTGCAGAGGTTCTGAGGGACGCTTATGGTTCAGGTGGTCCAGTGTCCCCCACCTCTTCCCATTCTGGTATTCTATTTTAAGGTCATCAACAAAAAAACATGCAGAAAAAGGTGACACACACACACCCGTAGCTGGAAACTTTGTCCCAACACCTGAGACTCATAACCTTGAGCAGAAAAATGTTCAAGTCTGTATTTGACTTACAAATAGTTCAGAGACAAGTACATATACACTTGTATGTATTTCTACATATATTTATTCTGAGATAGGGTCTCATGTAGCCCAGGCTGGCTTCAAACTCTTTGTCCTGCCTCCAACTCCTGAGTGCTGGAATTACAGGTGGGCACCCCCACACCCAGTGTATGAGATTCTGGGGGTGGGACCCGGAGCTTTATGCACATGAGGCAGGCGCTCTACCCACTGAGCAGCATGGCCAGCCCTTCCCTGGCTGTCATGACCCTTTGTATAATCCTTGCACAGGATTTTTTTTTTTTGTACTAGTCTTCACAACTTTTCAAAAAGTGTAAAATTAGGCAAGATGACAAGTTAATCCCCACCCCCATCCCAAATCAAATAAATGGAGCTGTAACGCCATTCTGGGTCCTGCCGCTCAAGCAGTAATAGCTTCCGTTTCCCGGAGCCCTTAGTAGGCGCCAGGCAGGTGCGAATTGCTTTTTCAGGTCTGTGTCCTTGAATCCTTGGCAGCCTACAGAGGGCTGTGGCTGCCCTTCATCTGCAGGTGAGAGAAACCTCAGTCCAGTGGGGTGGGGGAGGGAGGAGCCCAAGGTCACACACACACACACACACACACACACACACACACTAAGGAGGGATGGGGTTGGAACGGGCTCTTAGAATCCAAAGAATAAAACATCCAAGAGGTCAGAGCCATAGAAGGGCTGGGTCCTTGCCCATGGCTGTCAGCGAGATCTGCAGTCTCTTCACAATGTGCTCATGGGTCACCATTTGTGACATGCTCATATGGCCTTTCCCTACCTCCTCTTCTGGGACAGCCTGACTTTTCTTCAAGCCCGACAATGAGGGAGGCCCTCTACAGTTCCATAGCGCAACACCAGCCCCTCTCTCAGGGACTAACCCACTTTCTGTCTCCTGCTGTAATTTTTTTTTTTTAGCAAAGCAGAAGTGTGACTCCAAGGTAGGCTCCAGCTCTGGGCCCAGATGCTTAGATTCCAAACCTGGGTTTTCTGCTACCAGCTGTGTGATCTTGAGTGAGTTACCCAACCTCTCTAAGTACCTCAGAAAGAAAACTGCTATTATAACTCAGCTCGTTATATAGAACTATCGAGCAGTCAATATATTGTCTGGCAAACAGCAGTAAAATCGTAACTACTATTCTTGGGCCCTCTCAAAATGTCAGTTATACAATGTTTTGGTTTTTTAGATAAATTGGTTACAAGCTTGCTTCCACGTTACATTTCTAGCTTGCCACAGAATCCAATCAACAGCTTCCTTTCGGAAAGGAAGGTTCTCGGGAAAAGAGAACGGTTGAATAAACATTATTAAACTAAATGTAAGACATAAGGTGCTGGCCAGACAGTTGTGGTGCACAGCTTTAATTCCGGCACTTGGAAGGCAAAGGCAGATGGATTTCTGAGTTCAAGGTTAGCCTGGTCTACAGAGTGAGTTCCAGGACAGCCAGGGCTACACAGAGAAACCCTGTCTTGAAAAAACAAAAACAAACAAACAAAAGACAAAGTGTCTGATAATCACTGGATGTTTGGGTAGTTGATTTCCCCTAAAGAGAGCTTCTAATCCTGTTAAAGTTTATCAGAAACTGTCTTAGGGTTTTACTGTTTTGTACAGATACCATGACCAAGACAAGTTTTATAATGGACAATATTTAATTGGGGCTGGCTTACAGGTTCAGAGATTCAGTCCACTATCACCAAGGCAGGAACATGGCAGCATCCAGGCAGATATGGTGCAGGAGGAGCTGGGGGTTCTACATCTTCATCTAAAGGCTGCTAGTGGAAGGCTGACTTCCAAGAAGCTAGGATGAGGGTCTTAAGCCCACACCCACAGTGACACACCTACTCCAACAAGGCTACACCTCTAAATAGTGCCACTCACTGGGCCAAGCATATACAGACCATCACAGGCATCAGGAATACTAACTGGCCTCTTGGTGGTGACGGTGGCACAGGGCAGTGGTTGCATCAGAAACATTTTATCCCAGATCCTGATGGGGTTCTCTCTATCTCTCTGTCTCGGTCTCTCTCTCACAACTGCTACCCTTGGGCCTTTTTTTTTTTTGAAGATTTATTTTATGTATATGAGTACACTGTCTTCAGACACACCAGAAGAGAGCACCAGATCTGAGGAGCCGCCCGTTGCTCCTGCAAACTCCATTACAAGATGGCGTTCGCATCCAGCTTGTGCTGAGCGGCGAACAAATCAGTGCGTGTGCCTGAAGTGATTTAATGTCCTTTGGTCTCTGCCTACCTCGTGGCGTAATATGGGCCAATGAGCTGCAACCAATTAGGAAGTGCCACGTCCTAGGCGGGCCTACCAGCCTATATAAGGGACGGGTTTTCAGACCGTTGGAGTCTCCGCTTTGTAAGCTTATGCTCTCCCTCTCAAGATGCATTAAAGCTTTCTACAGAAGGATCCTGAGTGTGCCATGTCGTTTTGCTGGTGAGATGGTAGCACGGGACACAGATCCAATTGAACTCAGAACCTCTGGAAAAGCAGTCAGTGCTCTTAACCACTGAGTCATCTCTCCAGCCCCAGTCTCTTTCTCTCTTCTTAGTCACAGTGGCCACAGTTGACACTCCTCTTTCTCTACACTTCACTCTGGCCTGGGCCCAGCTTGAAGCATGTCACGTTTGTTCCTGTCTCCCACCACAGCCCCACTTCCATCTAGAATGCTCAATTACAGGGCGGGGCTGTACAGATCACACTGCAGGATAGGCATGTGAGAGAAACACACCGTCCCCTGTGCTCCATGGTGAAAATAAAAAGGTTTCAGAGTAGACAACGTCACTCACTTTCCCCCATCCCTCCCCCTGTGTGTTGGGGCAGCTGTGTGCTGTTTGGGAGACAGAACTTAGTTGGGCTGTCTTCCCTCTACCATAGGATAAGGTTCTTGCCAACCTGAAGATACAACCTGGCTGAGGCTGGCAGAGGACCAAAGCCTCGTTACCAAGCTTGGACCCCTCCTCTGACAAGATAGGAAAGGGCTGGATCCAAGATGCTTATCAGTGTTCCTGAGAGATGTGTGGACATCTTGCCAGGGCATGAACAAGCAGATGGAGTTGGCAGCTGGACACATGCTCTTCTGGAGGAAGCAGGCTGCCTGTCCATCATGGAGGCAGCTTCACAGGTAGGAAAAGAGCCATCTCCAGGCTAGTGTGAAGTGAGGTCGGTTCTCAAAGTGTGGTCCCTGAGCAGCGGCAAGCACTTAATTAGAAATGAGGACTCTTGGGGCTAGAGATGCGACTGTGCTTAAGAACACTTACTACCCTTCCAGAGGACCCAAGTTTGGATCCCAGCACCCACATCAGTCGGCTCACAACCACCTGTAATCCCACCCCAGGGGATCCAACACTTGCCTTCCAGCCTCTGCAGGCACTTGCACTAATGTGTACATAGATAAACACATACAGGTAACCAAAAATAAATCTTTGCAAAGAAAGACTCTTGTTCCCACCCAACACAGATTCAGAACTGGCCAGAGCCGGGTGATCCTGCTTGAACATGACTTCCAGGGATTGATGCGGAACTAAAGCTCACATTCAGATGGGTTAAGCTAAAGTATCTGCTCCTTTTCTTCTTCTTCTTTTTTTAAGATTTATTTATTTATTATATGTAAGTACACTGTAGCTGTCTTCAGACACCCCAGAAAATGGCATCAGATCTCATTACAGATGGTTGTGAGCCACCACGTGGTTGCTGGGATTTGAACTCAGGACCTTCGGAAGAGCAGTCAGTGCTCTTTACCACTGAGCCATCTCTCCAGCCCTCCTTTTCTTCTTATTTGCTACCATATTCTTTGTCTCCTGTCTTCTCATACCCTTCACTCTTCCACAAAACAGCAATACCTTTTCAGAGACACCCCCCCCCCCAAGGTTCAGTCTAAGTGCCCCAAGTATGTGTGAGCGCTTCTGCTGTCAGAGCCCTTGTGCTGTTTCCTCTGCCCAGAACATTCTTTCTCTAGAGATAAGAGTAAATAGAATAGGGCCCTGTTTCCCTCAAGCATCTCGAAGGCTACCTGCTCGGCCACGGCTTGCTCTCCTGCCTGACGTAAAGGAGCACGCCCCCTCCTGCCCCCATCTTCCCCCGATTCAGTTCCCTTCTTTCCACTTACAATGGTGTGCTACCATTACCCATCACCTTCTTCTACCCGAGACATAGGACTGTTGGTCTCTGGCCCATCTGTGCATTCTCTCAGTTGAATCCTTTGCAAGCTGCCCTGCCTAAAGAGCAAGGAGACATCTTGCTGTTACCCTGAACCAGGACTCCAGATGCAAAGTAAAAACAGAAATAAGAAGCCGGGAGGTGGTGGCGCACACCTGTAATCCCAGCACTCTGGGAAGCAGAGGCAGGCGGACCTCTGAGTTCAAGGCCAGCCTGGTCTACAGAGTGAGTTCCAGGACAGCCAGGGCTATACAGAGAAACCCTGTCTTGAAAAAATCAAATCCAAAAAAACCAAAAAAAAAAAGAAAGAAAGAAAGAAAGAAAGAAAGAAAGAAAGAAAGAAAGAAAGAAAGAAAGAAAGAAAGAAAGAAAGAAAGAAAGAAAGAAAGAAAGAAAGAAAGAAAGAAAAGATCCAGCCACAAAGGCCCTTGCTGCCCAGGACCCTAAGGATGCTTGGCACAAAATGTCACTCACTGGAAAAGAACAACAGCTTTGAGAAGAGCCACTGCAGCAGCTACTCAAGGAAAAGGTGGCTTCTAGAGGGCGGAGAACTAGGGAGCCTCCCCCCCCCCCAACCCCCTGGCACACACACGGATTCTTATGATAAATCTTTGTCAAGTGTCAACCGTTGACCATGGCCAGTGCCAGATCCTAAGCAGAAGACAGACCTGATTCCACGGCCTCTTGGCCAGCTCTCCTGTAGGCTCCTGGCTCTTCAACTCCTGGGCCTGCTTGCCATCTTGCAGGTCCCCTCTTGCTGTGGACTGAATAGGGTCACCATCTGCCCAGTTTGTCTATTTAATCTTAACCTCTAATAGGACTGTGGGGACAGGAGGATTAGAGAGGGAAGTTAAGGTTCTATGAGGCAAACTGGTAGAATAGATGTTCTTATCACAAAGATCCTGAGAGGCCATTCTCACCCCATCACATGAAGATACGAGGAGGCCTTCTGAACACCATGGAGAAAACACCCGAGTCACTAAAGCAGCTGGCACCTTGACCTTGGACATGTCAGCTCCAAAACTGTGAGAAAACTAATTCCATCACCGAAGCCACTAGCAGGTAGCATTTTACCATGACATCTCTGATGGATACGCCTACCTCCGCCCCACCAGTATCCAGCTGTCCTGGCTACTCTCCAGGTTGAGGTGGTGGACACTTTAGAGGTGGCTTCTTACAAGTGTTAAGTGACAAGCAGAGTCTGTGATTTCCTTCTTCAAAGTTCCAGTCACATACTTGCACCCTCTAAGCTTAAGTCCAGACAAGGGAAACTGGGCCTTCCTGGCCTCCGGTCTGCTGTTAGCGGGGATGCCTGCCTTAGACTCCTACCAGAGTTCTCTGATCTCCTACTTCCTGTCGTTCGAGGTCAGAAAAGCAACATGCCTTTCTTTTGTGGCCCATAGTTATATCCATCTTCTTCCTGGTCCCAGTTAAGACTTGATGAGTGGACAAAAGCTTCTCTCTCACGATGTGAAAATTGCCTGGGACAGATTGTTTATTAGTATGAGGAACAATAGACAGGCCTAAAGAATCCCACTTTGCTATTTCGTTGCATGGTTCAAGTCCAAAACTGACATTTTGGTCTCCTTTGGTGAAAAAGATACCTAAGGCATATTTGAATAAAGATTACATACTGGGAAAAACAAAATAGAAAAGCACATTAAAATTATATATAATTGTGTGTCTGTGTGTGTATGGATATATATCTCATTTTATAGATTTATACGTATAAGCACAAGGTATTGTGCCTTACATATTTCTCTGACTCTAGCTTCATTTATCCAACATCATACCTTTATCCTTGCACCAAAAGTTCTTGTCTTCTGCCTCTACCTTTGTAATTCAAGTTGCGGATGCTTCTCATGCAGCTGCTTGTCTGCCCCCTAAGCCGCTACCCTGCTTCTGCTTGCCTGCCACTGTTCTTCAAACAGAAACGAAGGAGAGTCTCTGAAAATCGATCTGCTAATGGCAAGACACCTACATCCCCTCCGCACTGCCGTTCCTGAAACCAGGGCCTGTGGCAATGGCTCTGCCCTGTGCCCTCCCGTTTGCCTGTTCCAGGAGAGCTGAATACTGGCAGGATTCTGGTATCGCCAGTACCTGGATTTCTATTTTGTAAATATTTGCTCTTCCTTACCTGCCTAAGACAATCTAGAATTATGACTGGCTGTAATAAAGAGCCAAAGGACAATACCTGGGTGGACAATAGCTGGACAGGAAGTGGAAGGAGGATCTTCTGGGCAGAGGAGGACTCTGGGAGAAGAAATCAGAGGCAGAAGATTCAGCCTCACAAGAAGTGAACAGACAACCGGACTGGAGCAGAGGTAGATCTGGCCACATGGTGGTCTGGAGATTCAGCAAAAGGCATGAGCTTTAAAATATTAGTAACTCTCTTGTGTCATCATACCATTGGCCAGTCTGAGCTAGTCCTGCTAGAGGTATCAATGGTAACTTTCTTTCCAACCAACAGTGGAGGCTCCATTCTCTTCCTTGATCATTCAGGACTCTTTATTAAACAAATCTGTATAGTAGCCAATGTTAATGGGAATGCCCAAAAGCTAAAAATAAGTTAGTGTCAATCCCAGTCTTGGTAAGTGTCCATCATGAAGCCCAGTTAACATTAGAAGTCTTCACATAAAAATTCAAGAACATCCCTAGAACTTTCTCTAGCTCAAATGACAGATTTCCAGGAAGCTTATAAACCACTGCAAAAGCGAGGTCATGTATCAAAGACAAATCTTAGCTAATACCTTCTCAGGATGGAAAAGATCACCCCACTTAGATTTAATAACTCAAATTTTCTCTAAAATAAAAAGCTAGCTTTTGTGTTCCCACGACCCCAGGAGCATCTTAACTGTCCACATGCACAGCCTGCTAGCAAGCTCTTCGCTGGCCTGGAAAGATGGTTCATCTGTTAAAAAGGAATTCAGTCCCTGCAGAGATCAATTCAGTCCCCAGCATTCATGTCAGAAGGTTCACGCCCACCTCTAAATCCCAGTGATCACAAGCCTTCTATTTGTGAACTACATACCTTCTTACACAGACATAGATTAAAAAGCAAAATTTAGAAATTCTCTAACAAGAAAACTGTGTAACTTCCGTAAATGTATCATTTACCTGTTTGTGTTCTGGGAATTAAGCTCAGTGGTTAGGAGCACTGACTGCTCTTCTAAAGGTCTTGAATTCAATCCCCAGCAAGCACATGGTGGCTCACAACCATCTATAAAGGGATCTGACACCCTCTTCTGGTGTGTCTGGAAACAGCTACAATGTATTCATATACAAAAAAATAAATCTAAAAAAAAAAAAAAAAAAAAAAAAACAGGCCTAGTTATAAACCCATCCTTTCTGCCAGTTTTCCTTTGGCCCTCTTGGTATCCAATAGTTACTTAAGAGTTTCTTCTGTTCCACCCTACCTGGCACCCCACCCACCCAGTGGGGGCACTTCTGTTCCTTAAGGGCTCCCAAAGCCAGCACCTGGAGCATACCCTAGTTTCCATGGCAACGACTCCCACCTGTCTACAGCAACATGTCCTGTCAGCTAGACAGTGCATTTTATATCCCAGAACCTTTGGCCATTTGTCACTTCCTAGAACTCTAAGACACCCCAGTGTTCTTTACTAACGCAGGCACCTTCCCCAGGTCCTGACCTTGGCTGCTCAGTTATATTTCAATTCTCACAAACCCTAAATGCATATAGGCTACTAGCCCCAGTCCTACCTGCCTACTTCCAACTCCCTGAAGGCCAAGCCTCGGGGACATTAAGAACAGAAAAGACACAAGGAGTGACAGGAGCTGGCGTTCCTTTTCCACACCCAGCCCTGTGAGTTCATGAGTGGACATGGATTTAAAAGGCAGACTGAATTAACCTATAAAGTTTATTGCATAGCTGTTAGGGAGGTAACAGGAAGTTGGCTATAAGTTCTTGTCACTAATCACTCCAGGCACTGACACAGAACACAGCCCTCTGAGGTCTTAGTGTCAAGACTGTGCTAGAGTCTCCCATGCATGAGGCAGTGACTAAGCACAGTAAAAAGCTGGTTCGTGATGCTGAGGGAACAGTCTCCAGGGTCACTTTGAGCGTGGTCTTTGGTCCTCTGGTGTCCACAAACATCTAGAAAATAGAGGGGTGTTGGGGGGGGGGGAGAACGAGAACACATGATCATTACATAGCTTCTGGCACTGTTAGCTAACTGGAAGCTGAGAACAGGTTAGAGCTAGAGTCTCTGTTAGCCAAGTTTACTCTTCTCCTGACACTGCATGTGGGAACACGCCAGCTTTCTTCCAGACAGGCTTCTGTAGGCCCCTTGTCCGCACCCATGGAAGGAGAATGTGACTGGGGCTCATGGAATATTTGTAAACTTGAGCCAGAATAAAAGTCCTCAAGGCAGAGGTCAGCTTCTATCTCCCTTCCAGAAGCCTCTGAGGACTGCCCAGCACTGGTGGAGGACACTCAGGGAGCCTGGTTATCAGCAGCCAAGAGACCAAATAGGCCATGAAAAGAAGATGTGTTCAAAAGCACCAGGGTTTGGTAAGGACAGCAGACCCTCCAAACACGGAGAAGGCTCTTGGCACCCTGTCCCTGAGGCATCAATGACCAGGGCACTGGCAGCCCACAATCACTTCCAAACACAGGAGCAGAAGGGAAGCCACAATGGATGAGCAGCTTAGGAAAGGGCCAAACTGTGAGAAGTGACCAGGAAATGGTGACCATATATATATATATATATATATATATATATATATATATATATATATATATATATATATATATATATATACAGTTTCTAACAGAGGTAGTAGCTGCCCAACTCTCCAAGCTTCTCGAACATAAATCCCCCAGAGAGCTGCTAAACACTGCTGCCCACAGGTACCATCACTCTTACACAGTCCAAGGGATGGATGGTGGTAGCGCTACTTCAGAGACAATTTGGGAACCATTACTTCAGTGGTCTCTTACTAGGAGACTGCTCCCTAACAAATGCTCACCACAGTACAGAGAAGGCTAACTGCACCCCAACTGTAGCCCTTCTCAAGTCAATAAGCACTGCAGATCCCAAGGAAAGCGAGGGGCATGCAGTTTCCTGGGGGCTCCTGTGATCCCAGAGTAGTTCTTTACTGTACACCATGAAGATATGGAGAAGTGACGTGGCAGGGGCTGGGGAAGGCAGTCCCTGCTGGAGAAGCAGCCTCTGCTTTTCCTTCTGACTGTGGCCTTGCTAGACCACTGCTGCTCTCTAGTGAGGCGTCTGGATTCATACCTTCATGAATAAAGGGCTGTTCAGCCTCTTCTAGAAAGCTGAGGACTGTTCAGCACATGCGGCAGAGATCAAGTGACAATCCTGGAGAGACAAGCCACACTCAGGATCGCATAGTCAACCAGGATTTCAACAGGAACCAAGGCACAACTATTAGTCGGGGGTGGGTGGGATACAAGGTAGCTACCACAGCTTCTTCCATGTTGGGCACTCAACTCAAGGCGACCCCCTCTGTCCCCCACTTCCATTCTTTTCCTTCTGAATGCACCCATCCTCCACAGCTGAAGGCTGAGTCTTGGCTACTATCTCAGGAGTATGGGTTTACTTCTTTCCTCACACTGATTACATTGTTAACTTCTGATAAAGTTGGCTTTCCTGCTTTTTAGTTTTGTTAAGAAGCAGTCTGGCTATGTGTGGAGACTTGAATGAGAAGGCTCATATATCTGAATACTTGGTCCCTAGTTGGTAGAACTGCTTGGGACCATTAGGAGGTGTGGCCTTGTCCGAGGAGGTGTCATGGGGGTGGGGTAGGAGAGCTTTGAGGCTTCAAAAGCCCATGCTTGGTGGTTGTATCATGACATGAGCTCCCAGCTACTGCTCAAACACGGCCATGCCTGAAGCCATACTGGTCCTCAATAGACTCACCCTCTGAAATTCTTAGCCCCCAATGAACTCTTCATGGGCACTAAGCACACATGATATACATACATTCGTGCATTCATATAAACACACAAAATTAAAAAAAAAAAAAATTCGGATTGCATTTTGGTCTGCAAACCATGCATTTAAAAGAATGCTCCAAAGGGCCAGACAACCGGCAGAACGGATGGCTAAGACCGGCGGCTCACAAGTGATGTAAATACACACATCAGGCCACGGAGGACTCCAGGGCTAGGAGGTGAGCTGCACGGTCCAGGGAGCTCCTTCTCTCAACACATGCGCAAGGCTCTTGCCATGTGTTCTACCCACCTCCCACAGCTCCCCTCAGTCCAGCCCCACATTTCCTCCTGTTATCTCCCCTCTGCTCCTAGGTGGAAACTTAAGGAACCTCTGTAGGGACCCTTTGAAAATTTGTGCAAATACCAAGTTTCTGGAAACACAACACAAAGTTGCCAAGACCCAGCACTGACTTGTGTAGCTTCTGGGATGCACCACACTTCTGTAAGGTTGCAGAGAAAGACACAAGTGTAGGAAAAGCTCCAGGATCTGGAGGGGTCAGGACAGACACCCCCAAACTCGGAACATGTCTTTCAGCATCCTTTCCCTGCACTACCAATGACCAGGGCACAGGCAGCCAAGGTCACTTTCGGATGCAGGGGCAGAAAAGGACAAAAGGAAACCTAGGGGAGACGGGAGATGGATGCCAGGAACAGATGCAAGCCACGGGGACCATGTGGTAAGCATCAACTGCACAGAACCCCACCGACCTGCCAAGAATAAGGGAGAGTCAGTCCTTAGCTTTGGTTTTCCAAGCCAGGAAATGGAGGTTCAAAATAGGTAAGATTGCTTACAGTAGAATCTGGGCACCAGCTAGGGCTCAAGGCAACAGTGTCTAGGCTGAGCCCCTGCTTTCCAGGGAAGCGGCAAGGCACACATGGATGCACTTCTGTCACTGTGGGAAGAATGGGTCCTGCTCTGATGCTGAGGGAGGATGCCTCAGAAAGCCAGTGCAGACGCTCTAGACCACCCTACCTCTCTCTCATTGTCCAGCTATGAATTATCCCTCCATTACTAACAAGTCATTGCTACCCAACACAATGACCAAGATAAAGGCGAGGAGACGGTGGCACATACAGGTGTCTCCAATGCCTACATCCTCCCTCTTGCTCTTACAACTCACGAACACTGGAAAGACCTAACACTCACCCATATCAGGTATCTGGAGGTACCACGAACGACCTAGGTCTCCTAGGGAGGTGGAGGGATCCACACACCACTCCCTATTCATCCCCTGTCCCTGCTGTGCCACCAAAGCAGCAGAACAAACTACAAAACTCTAGAGACTCAAAGGATGGGGCTCCAGACTGGACAGAGCCATCCTTGCGTTCTCTCACACTCCAATCCCTTGACCAGGCCTCTGAACAGTGGCAAGTATGTGACTTACCTGTTATGGCCTCCTGAGCTGCCAGAGGACCCACTTCTTCTCTGGAGGAGACCGGAGCTCTCCGGAGACACCTTGATGATCCAATCCGAAGCGCTGGCTGCTCAAAGGCACGTCAGGGCATGGCGCTCTGGAGTGGACTGTCTCTCCTGGCACTGGGCATGTAAGAGCAGCACAGACACATCACCCACTCTGTACTGTCGGACCCTCATTCTCGCCTGTTGTCGTGGGTGGAGAGAAAAACCCTTCCCAAGATCTGCTTCCTAAGGCAAGGGTCAAAAGCAGGCCACAAGGGAAGAATTCAAGGAAGCAAAACAGCAAATCTGCTCCTCCTGGGCCTGCCTGTCAGGCTGCCTACTCAGTTTACAGGGGACATGGCCTTACAGGGAGTGACTGTCCCTTGGCCGTCATTTGTTTAGCCAGAACCCCGAGTCTTGACGAACAGAACATAGCAAGATGCATGCTAGAAGCAATGTAACATTTTCTACAAATTCTCAAGTGTCCTGAAGAGGCCATGACTGGGTGTGGGGGCCGGGAAAGCATCTGAAGGAAGCGGCCAACGCCTGAGCTCCCTGCCACCGCTTCACAGCAGTGCCGGAAGGACAGGCAGCAGGCCGTGTGGGAAAGTACCAGGGTTTGGCAAGGACAAGTACGGATCCTCCAAACACGGGGAAAGGCTTTCGGCGTCCTCTCCCTGCAGTATCAATGACCAGGGCACCGCAGCCCACAATCACTTTCGAATACAGGGGCAAAGAGCAGAGAGTCAACCACATGAGTAACGGCTAAACTGGGAAGAGGAGGGAAGACAGGCAACAGCCAGACAACAGACAAAGGAAAGAAGCTGCTCCTATCGGAGCAACAGTCGTTCCTTAAGGAGAGCTGGGAAGACTGGCCAGGAGGTGACAGTTCTAAAGAGTACTGGCCACTAGGCCTGCAGCAGACTCAGCACTTGCTGTCTTGGATGAACACAACCTGCGCAGCTGGCAGAGCTAAGGTAACAGAACTCTTATGTGACAGAGGCAGGAACTGGTAGTCCCATTTTTTCAGATGAGGGAACCAAGAACCAGAAAAGACCCGGAAGCTAGGGGAGAGCAGTGACTGAAATCTGGATAGCGCATATGACCCCCAAATTTTTCCGCTTCCTTTCCGTTCTGCTCTCAACCCACCAAAGTAAAGTAGAGGGGCACAGAAGGGACGGTGGGAACAGAGGACACACAAGACACAGATCCCAAGTGGGCACAGCAAGACTCAGGCACACCTCAAAGCACCCAGGCTCACCTTACCTTCACATACTTCCAACTATAATTGAAGAAACTGCACCCCCGAGGAGGGCACAATCCTCACTCTGGAAACAACGTGGTCCGTCAGTCTAGCAAAATGGAGACAACTCTTATAGCCACTTTAGATCCAGGCTATTATTCCTGCAAAATAATAATTATAAGCATAAGTCCATGTGAGCCACCGAAACAGCACCCAGTTACCTGGGAAGCACCCAGAATCCCAGACACAGAAGCTGCCAGGCAGCAAACCACGTGGCACTGGCCCCATACCACCCCCTTTCCTCTGTAATCTATTTGGGACTCTCACTACGAAACATGGACCCAGAGCCTTACTCTTGGGCATTTCTCAAAAGTTACCAGAACTTCACCCCACTCCTCTGCTGGTGCCCATGGGAAGGCCATTTAGGGACACCCGGGTTTCAAGTTGCTCCGGAATAGCAGCACTTACTCAGACATCCTGTCCCTGGAGAGTGGGAACCCACCACGGAGTTGAGGGGAGTAGGGGGCTCCAGCTGCTGCAGAAGCTGTAATCCGTCGACCCAAGGAGCTTCCATCTGTCTCCAGGAGGACGGCTGAGCAGTCTACAGCCCGGCAGTGCAAGGCTGGGCAGGGGGACCCAGACGGCGCACCCGGGGTCCCGGATTCGCCTTGGTAGGATGCTAAAAACATGGAACACAGGTCGTAAATAGCGACCCACTTCATGTAGGCGACAGACATGGCTTTCAGATACTCATGCAGCGAAAAGCACACTGCTTGAGGTCCTCCTCTATACCCTGACCAGCCGCCCACCGACGACCCGCAGCCCTGTTTCCTTGACAGAGGGAATGGCGCTGCCCATGCACCCCGCTGCACTCACCCTGGTGCCCTACACTGGGGAGCTGAACACATTCCGGGAACATATAGACTGTCTGTAGATACGGACGGATGCATTGGCCAGAGAGGAAACACAACCACGCGACAGGAAACTTTGCTCTTGACGATGAGCGCCGGCGGAAGTACAGATAGATGATAAAGCGCAGTGCAGCCTAGAGCAGCATGTCCGAGCTGCGGGCCCTCTACCGCCCCCTGGAGGAGAGGAGACTAACAACTGTTTGTATTAAGTTATTTTGTAACAATGATAGGTTTTAGGAGGAAACTTTCCCTCTTTTGCTTTTTTTTTCTCTCTCTCTCTGTTCTGAAACAGATCTGTCTTACTAGCTACTGATTCCATACACCTGGCTCAGTGGTGTCACGAAGGAACAAATGATGACTTACAGTCGTGTTTCTTTAAACACCACATACGAGGTCAGTAATGGCTTGAAGCTGGCATTTTAAAGTGATGAGCCCAGAGGCATCGCCAAAAAAGAATGCTTTGCTAAATGTCTACCACAAGGCAGATGGAACGACTCCCTTAACCAGAAAAGTCCTGATCCAAGTAACAGAGATGACAGACGGATGTCCGAGAAGGAGCTCACGGGTCTCCAAGTCTTTACACTCGAAAATTCCGCCTTGACCCCAGGTCAAATGTGGCTCTTGGCACTAGGTAGGGCAACTCTGCCCTTGGGTCTGAAGAAGAAACCCCACTGAAAGAGTCCAGAGGCTGGCTAGGTCAGGAGAAAACGGAAATCCAGATTTGTCCTGTGTGTCCTTGAAGGAAATGGGAGTCTTAGATTCCATACTTAGGAGATGCTCATAGGGTTCTGAGATTGCACATTGTGCATCTCTGTGATAGGAGGAACTGTGGGATGTTGTTATTGGGGTATACTGACCCTCTGCCTCCCGCGTGCTAGGCATGCACCACCACTGCTGTGCCTAAGAGTGACTCTTTAAGATTTATTTATTTATTTAATGTCTGAGTGTTCTATCTGTGTGTACACTTGCGTGCCAGAAGAGAGCATCAGATTCCATGTGGTTGCTAGGAATTGAACTCAGTACCTCAGGAATAGCAGCCAGTGCTCTTAACCTCTGAGACATCTCTCCAGCCTCTAAGGGTGACTAAAGGACAAAAGATAGTCTGGGCTGGAGTGATCGCAGAGGACCTGAGTTCAATTGCCAGTACTCATACAGAGCCTAATGTTTGTCTAGGGATATGATGCCCTCTTCTGGGCATTGTGAACACTGCATGTAAATATAGTATACATAGTATTTCAGGCAAAAACACTCCTAAGTGCTAGCATTAAAAAAAAATTTTAGGGCGGGCGGTGGTGGCACACGCCTGTAATCCCAGCACTCTGGGAGGCAGAGGCAGGCGGATTTCTGAGTTCGAGGCCAGCCTGGTCTACAGAGTGAGTTCCAGGACAGCCAGGGCTATACAGAGAAACCCTGTCTCGAAAAAAACCAAAAAAAAAAAATTTTTTTTAAGTCAAAAGGTAGAATTAATTCTAATGATGTATTTTTATAATTCATTACTGTAACAAAACATTGTGTCAGCATTATCATGATTAATATTGCCAATTTGACAGGATCCAGAATCACCTAGAAGAGGATGGGCTAGGTGCACCTGTGAGGGACACCTAGCTTAAGTTGGCCGGTGGGCGTGCCTGTAAAGGAATGATCTAGATTACATTAAGTGAGACGAGAAAGCCCACCTTAACCGGGTGTGGGCAGCACCACTCTGTGGTCTGGGGTCTTGAGCTGAACTAACAGGGGAGAGCCAGCTGAGCAGTAGGGATTGTTAGTCCTTGTGTCCCAGCTCTGAATGCAGAGCGGGACCAGCCACCTCAACCAGAACTTCCCTCCCATGATAGACTGTACCCGCAAACTGCGAGCCAGGATGGCTTCCTCCCTGGTCGGCTGGCTTTTGTCAGCGCATCTTACAGAGCAACGAGGAAGCGACTGATGTCATCATATTGTTGTTTTTCTTTTCCTCTCTGGATACTAGAGGTTAAGCCAGTACTAAACGCTTCATTCCTGCTCGGCGATTACTTTGCTGTTGAGCCCAAACCCCAGCCCTCCTTTGAAATTTAAGTTTGAGGGGCTGGAGAGAGAGTCCAGCAGTTGAGAGTACTGACTCCTCTTCCAGAGAATCCAGGTTCAATTTCCAGCACCCACATGGCAACTTACGAGTATCTGTAACTCCAGTTCCCAGGGATTGGACACTCTCACACAGACAAACACGCAGGCAAAACACCAATGCACAGAAAATACACAAACATACACACATATGTATTTATGTGTATTTGTGTGTATATATATGTGTGTGTGTATGTGTGTGTGTATATATATATATATACATAATTTTTAAGTGGGTCCACTAAATTAAGCAGGCTAGCCTGGAAGCTGCCATGTTGGGGGGGACTTCAGTGGGCAAGTGAACTTCCTGGAGATGATCCACCATTTTGCACAGCTGTGATGGATGTACCTCAGAGAGGCACAGCCCCTGGGGGTTCGTTCCGGGGTTGCTTCTTGCTGCTGTCGTTGGCTCTGTTCCTCCTGGATCTGGCATGGCATGAATGGGCGTAAGGAGACCCTCACTGCTTATAGTCTGGTGCGATGGCTTCATGGGAGAGAGCCCACTCTATTGGTCAATTTTTCTGTAAATCAGAATAAAGCTGAATTTTCATAGACTAATGTTATTTAGATGAATTAATGATTTTCCAGGTGCATTAGTCAGGGTTCTCTAGTGTCACAGAATGTACGGGTAGTCTCTATATAGTTAGGGAATTTGTTGTTTACTTACAGTCTGTAGTCCAACTCCATAACAATGGTCAGCAGCAGCTGTGGATGGCAGTCCAAGGACCTAGCAATTACTCAGTCCCATGAGGGAAGCAGGCAAGGAAGGAAGAGTGAGTGAGTCTTCTGACAATGTCCTTTTGTAGGTCTCCAGCAGAGGGTGTGGCCCAGATTAAAGGTGTAGAACTGAAGAGTAGAACATGCCCCTCTCTGTAGAGTAGTGGGGCTGTATAGGCTAGGAAAGGGGTACGGGAGATTTCATGCAGTACAGGCACATAATTGTTCTTGTGGAAAGGAAATTAGGCTTGAGACAGGTTAATGATCAAAGAAGCCTAGGTTGGGTCTGAGTTCCTGGATCTTGTGACCTAAGGATATAGTCACAGGTTTTAGTGTGCACCATGGAAAGGCAGGGTTATAAACGAAGAGTTAATAAGAAGAGAGGCTAGGTGATTAGCCAGGTTAGCTAAATAAGATTTCAAAAATAAACTAAGATAAATGATTTGTTTCTTGATAAATACAAATAGCTCTCAGCTAAGTAAAGTATAGTGATAAACTTGGCTTGAAGTTAGGATGAATTTATGGAAAGATAAGTCAGAAATATTCAGTTAGGTGTGGGTTTCAAAAGGAGAATATACAACCAGTAACATGTCATAATTTCCTTTTGCATAATGATTTTAATCTGGTTTGAAGAATATGTTTTTCTGGTAGTTATTTTTGGAGACTATGTAACTTGTGGATATGAGACAATCTTTATTTTAGATTTATTTATTTATTTTATTTGTATAAGCACACTGTTGCTGTCTTCAGACACACTAGAAGAGGGCTCTGGATCCTGTTACAGATGGTTGTGAGCCATTATGTGGTTGCTGGGAATTGAACTCAGGACCTCTGGAAGAGCAGCCAGTACTCTTAACCTCTGAGCTATCTCTTTAGCTTGTGATCTGTTTCCTTACATAAACATTTTTTCTTAGGTAGTATAAAAAGGCTAAGAGAAAAAATAAATTTGTTAAAGACTTGCTTCATCCACCATGTGTGTGTGCTTGTGTGTGCATGTATGTGTGTGTGTGTGTGTGTGTGTGTATGTGTGTGTGTTCCTCAGAGGAAAAAATCTGCTGTGTGCTTAGCTGCTAACTCTACACATCTTCCTAAAAACCTGCCCTGTCAAAGCTGGTGTGGAGGGCCATGGTAGGAGGGACAACAGAGGCATTAGAACTCACAGAATGCAGCCTGCTGGTTAACACCATCACAATGGGTGTGCCTTGGAGGGCAGAACCCTGGGACTGCATGTCCAGAGGACTTCATGCTGCTGTGGAGTTCTGCTCTGCTTGTTGCCCTCAAATCCTTCTTAATCTAAGAACTGCATGAAAACTCTAAGGGGGCTTCCAGCCTCTCACTGGGCAGTGTCACTGGCACACTGATAATGATTGATCTCTTTCAGACATTGCTGTTGGAGCAGATCAATGATTTAATCACCACCCTTGGAAAGAACTTAGAGATGCAGATTGTCAGCTGTGACCATCATTCTTAGAAAAACATTTGGAAAAAATTAACTGATGTCATGGAAAATCTTAGGGAACAGTTTGAAGTTCAGAAAATTTAAGCTGTGGACTTAAAAAAAAGATTTATCTATTATTATATCTAAGAACACTGTAGCTGTTTCCAGATGTACCAGAAGAGGGCGCCAGATCTCTTTTATGGATGGTTGTCAGCCACTATGTGGTTGCTGGGATTTGAACTCAGGACCTTAGGAAGAGCAGTCTTAACCACTGAGCCATCTCTCCAGCTCCCAGCTGTGGACTTTTGAGGTCAGGGAACAAGAACAGTGGCAGCCTAATTAGCACTGGCTGATGTGACTCACTGAGGCTGGACTGGTGATCATTAACTTTTTTTTTTTTTTATCCATTTTTGCCCTACGCTTCTTGATATAGTTTAATAAAAATTGCTGATGAGTAGATGTGTATTCTGAGGATTTAAAGTAGAAATGACTATATATATATATATATATATATATATTTAGATGTGTGATTCATTAAGATTTTTGTGAGATTACTTTTTAAGATAAATCACAAAATATTTGTTCCTTTCTTTGTAATTGCAAATTGATGCCTGCCAGTAAGAAAAACTGGTTGAGAAAATTACCTTGCTGTTCACACTTTGTTAATCTATAGTAAGTTGCTTAGTTAAAAATGTATGTGGGTTCTTGGCATAAATTTTTTTTGCCTGTATCAGGTAAAATGTGGTTTCATGTAACGGTATTGAGAAACCACACTTTAAAAAAAATCATTCACTATAAGAAGAACAGATAATCACATTGTAATTTCTATATTGCTTAAAAGATTCTGTTAGGATATGGAAGCTGTGGAGAAAAATAATGGATGGAGCTTGTTGAACTTTGCTTCATCCATCCAGTGTGTGTGTGTGTGTGTGTGTGTGTGTGTGTGTGCGCACGAGTGCGTGCAGAACCAACTGGCCCAGCGATTTGCCTCCCCAACACATGCACACTCTGCCTTTGGCCCACTGCACACAAGCAAGAGTCTCATCTTCACCTCCTTTGCCCAGGGCTGGTCCGACTCCTCAGTGCTTTTCAGTCAAACGAGCCAGGTGGGCTAAAGCCCATTCTTGGGGAGCTGCTTACCATGAAAGTCCTGTCTGAGGGCTGGTATATTCTGCTGCTTCATCTCCATTATCACTGAGACAAAGCTTCCCTCACATTCGGTATCACCCATAAAACCCCTGGAGGACAACCACTCCTAGCCGACAGCAGTCCCCTGCGCTCACCCCCAGCTGTAGGGAAGAGAGAGTTCTTAACCATGGATGGTTATAAAAAAAACAATACAGTTGGGCTAAGCATTAAAGTAACTGGGAAGAAACTCTGCTTCTGATTTCTAGTGATTGAAGATTAGTTTTATTTTGCATTTTTGTGGTAAAAATCAAGTTGAAGGCCTTGTGTATACCAAGTAGACATGCCACCACTGAGCTACATCCCTAGCCCTTCTAAGACAGGGTCTTACTCCGTAGCCCAAGGTGGACATAAACCCTCAGAAACCCATATCGAGAATATAGGGAGTATAGGTCCGTGCCACTCTTTCTTTCTTTCTTTCTTTCTTTCTTTCTTTCTTTCTTTCTTTCTTTCTTTCTTTCTTTCTTTCTTTCTTTCTTTCTTTTCTTCCTTCTTTTATTTCTTTCTTTTCCTTTCTTTCTTTTCTTTCTCTTCCTTCCTTCCTTCCTTCCTTCCTTCCTTCCTTTTTGACAAGCCTCCCTATGTACCCCTGCCATTTTGGGAAGCCTGGAACTTACAATATACACCATTGTATATATTGTATACAATATACAATATACTTAAAAGATCCAGCTGCTTCTGCTTCTGCTTCTGCCTCCAGAGTGTTGGGACTAAAAGTATAGGTTGAGACACACACATACCTAGTCACACCCAGCTTTCATAAGACTTATTTGTTTTTTAAGAATAACTCAAAAAGGTTATAGGACATGCCCAAGGCTTTCTAAGCATATCCTAGGGGGGAAAAACATGCCTGCTTAGCAAGAATAAAGAGAAAAACAAACAAGTTTCTATGTCAGGATTCTTTTTTTCAATGCAGCTAGAGCTGGAGGAACAAAGCCCCACCCTCTGAGAGTTTGTGACCTCACCAGCAGGAGCTGAGGATGCCAGAGGCCTGGGGCTCTTCCCTTTGGAGGAGGACCTCAGAGGAGGAGGAGGAGTCAAGGCTGAGTCAAACACAGAGTGTTCCAAGGAGGGTCCAGGCAAGAAGCCAGCAGCTGGGTCACTGAGGCCTGCCAGAGCTCCAGGCCCCATCCCTGAGTGCAAATGACTGTCCTGCTGGGCGCTACGCTGTACCTGTCCTCCTCCTCCTCCTCCTCCTCCTCCTCTTCCTCCTCCTCCTCCTCTTCCTCCTCCTCCTCCTCCTCGGCTTCTTTCTGCTCATCTGTTACTGCACCTATGTGAGGGAATAAGCTCTGGCTCCTGAGGTCAGGGACTGGAACCTAACGGGAGCCTTGGCACAGCAGCCAAGGCCACTCAGCCGTTTCTGAACTGCCCCGGAGACTACTAGCACATAAAGCTGTGCAGACTGGGCACTGGGCACATTGGCATCATAGTCCGTGGCTGGGAAGCAGCGGTATTGGGAATGCTTGGTTGAGCTAATGCCACAAACGCATATGACTAAAAGGTGAAACTTTTCCAGGAAGCCCCCTCTGGTACAGCAGAGTGACCCTGTATTACATCATCCAATGCTTAAAGGGCAGGTCCTTCTAGTAAAGCCTCCTGGGAATATCTTCTAATAGTGTATTTACAGGGTTGACCTTCACGCCATCCCGACTTCATGCAGCAAAGCAGAATATTAAGCCTGAGAGAGCGAGACTGGGAGGGGCCCCTGAAGGTGAAGAATGTGTGAGCCCTAGGCAGGGTCCCTGAGACAGACAGTCCTTCCCTTCGTGGATCCTAAGCTCAATGCTCAGCTGTCTCCAGAGCCAACGTGTATCACTTGTTGCTCTTCTTGCTGCAACGAGACGTCTGGTACAAGCCTCTTAGGGGGAGGGGAGGGTTTCTTTTGGCTCACAGTTTGAGGTTACAGTCCATCACAGTGGAGATGGCAGAAATCACGATGGCAGGATCACAGCGTGGTGGTAGGAATAGGAGGCAGCCGGCTGTGCTATATCCAAAATCAGAAGTAGGGAAAGATGATGGCACCCTAATGCCTGCTATCTCCTTCTTATTCAGCCTCGGACCTGTGGGTTGATGCTACCCCACATTCAGAGTGGAGTTTTCCACCCAATCTGGAACCTCATCTCCTAAGTATTCTAGATCCTGTCAACCTGACAACTAAAATTAGCTTTCCTACCATGGATCCTTACTTCCACTCTTTTCATAGCTGCAGGAGAAGTCACCCCCTCTGATATCCACCACCTAACTTGTCTTGATGGTTGAGCACACGTGTGGCACTGATGGGGTCGAGGGGTTACCTTGTACCTGCATAGCTCAATGCTATCCAAGATCCTTTCTGGCTAACTGTAGTGGTTTGAATAGGTTTGGCCCTCCTGGACTCGTCCGTTTGAAAATGGTTGGCCCACAGGAAGTGGTACTATTATCCAGCCGGTGGTGGTGCACGCCTTTAATCCCAGCACTTGGGAGGCAGAGGCAGGTGGATTTCTGAGTTCAAGGCCAGCCTGGTCTACAGAGTGAGTTCCAGGACAGCCAGGGCTACACAGAGAAACCCTGTCTCGACAAAACAAAAAAACAAAACAAAACAAAACATGTATGGCTTATAAACAAACAAAAAAAGAGCTGTGGCCTTGTTAGAATAGGTGTGGCCTTGTTGGAGGAAATGCATCTCTGTCAGGGTGGTCTTTGAGAATGCCTAGTGTTCAAGCTCTGCCATAGACAGAAGAGAGCTACGTCCTGCCCCGCGGAGGAGCCTGTAGAGGATAGTCTCCCTTGGTTCAAGATGTAGAACTCTTGGCTCCTCCAGCACCAAGTCTGCCTGCACAATGCCATGCTTCCCATGATGATGGTAATGGACTGAACCTCTGACACTTTAAGCTCCAATGAACTGTTTGCCTGTACAAGAGTTGTCTTGGTCATGGTGTCTCTTCACAGCAATAAAACCCTAATTAATTAAGACACCAATTGTGGGCTGTGTATGTGGTGTGTGTGTGTGTGTGTGTGTGTGTGGTGCCAGGAGAGGCCAGCAGAGTGTGTTGGCCTCCTTGTGGCTGGAGCTGCAGATGATTTATGAGTTGTATGGCTTGTAAACAATAGAAATCTATTTCTTGTGGTTTCTGAAGCCTAGATGGTATGCTTTGAAATGGAAATGACCCCAAAGGCTCTGTGTTTATGACTTAGTAGCTAGAGGCTAGTAGAAGGAGGAGAGGTGACTGAGGATTGCCCTCAGAAGAGTATTGGAAACCCAGACCTGTAATTTTAATTTGTCTCAAAGTCTGCTTGTAATGGTAGTTCTTAAATGCTTTAACCTCCCTTGTAGCCCACCGCCCTCCAGAGGCAGTGAAAAAGAAAGAATATGGGGGAAGTGGACCTGTTTAGAAAGTTTCTTTGGAGCAACTCCCATCTGTGTTGTCTGGAAATCGACAGTTCAATTCACAGGTTAGCAGTGGCAGGCCAATCTCAAACACTTCAGAATACACCAGCAGTTCAGTTCAGCAGTGTTGGGATAGCAAACACGAATCAGCAGCAGTGGTGCAACCTAGCAGAGACAGTCAGGCCCCAGCCTCAGCACAAGGAGGGCCACGGTCAATGAAATGTTAGGCTCTCTCGGTGAAGTGAGGATCAGCGAAGACTCGAGACCAACAAGCATTGCACAGCCAGCTCTGTAAGCGTGCCTAGCTCAGCCTTCATCACTGTCGTCACGTCACTGTCCGTCAAGTTCTAGTTATACTCCCTTCAAATGTCACGTGCCCTCCTCGGGTCTTGCCTCAGCACACGTGTCTTTCTCAGCTGATATCACTCTGCTGCCAATCAGCCTGAGTCCACAGAAGCAGCAAAAAAGCCTCAGCGCCGGGCCAGACGGTGGGGACGCACGCCTGTAATCCCAGCATTTGGGAGGCAGAGGCAGGCAGATTTCTGAGTTCAAGGCCAGCCTGCTCTACAGAGTGAGTTCCAGGACAGCCAGGGCTGCACAGAGAAACCCTGTCTCAAAACAAAACAAAACAAAACCCTTGGCACACCACCAGAAGTTTTTCCGTGCATTTCTCTCTCTCTGGAGCCCCGGCAAATGCAGATCAACTATGCAATGTAAGGCGGATCAATACATGTGCGTGGTTAGCAAAGAATCCTTCATCACATGTCCTTTCACACGCTTGCTTTAGCAGAACATCCTCTCTCCTGTGTCTGCTTCAGTGAAACATTCCTTCTTGAGTCTGCCTTAGACTTTTACCTGTGTCCACTTCAGCTAAACGTTCCTTCACATGTTTGTCCCAACAAAACACCATAAACTGACTTTCCGAAGAACTCTTAAGTTTCTACTTCACAGACCGCTCTCTTTTGCTCTCTGGCCACCATGAGCAGCTTTGTCCCACCACAGGCTCCTTGTCATGAGCACTTGACACCTCACTAGAGGCCCAGAATCCACAAAGCCAAGTGATCAAAAGCTAATACAAAGCTCTCCTCTTTAAGATGCTTTCCTTGGTATTTTGGCCCAGAATCACACTGGGAGTCTGCAGAATCTGAGCACCGCCTCACTGCACTCCTGTATCACAGGCCTATGAATGCCTTCCTATTGTTCCCAAGTGGCAGAAGGGAGAAGCAAGATCCAGGGGTCCCTCATAGCCTGATCACACACACCCCACCTAAGATCCTGCAACCTGATACTACCATGGCGGGACATAGGGTTTCAAAATGGACTGAGGGGAGGGAATCACCATTCAGTCTGTAATACTGGAATAACAAACAGGTCAAAACACCTGAAATATTTTGTGTGCTCAAAAATACTGGCTGCTAGTTGTGTCCCTTCATTGCCTTGAGAACAGGTATGAGGGTTGTATCGCACTGGGATAGCATGGCTAGACTGGGCTAGATGGTGCAGCCAGTAAAGGCACCTGTTCTCGGGAATGACAACCTGCCAGGCAGTTGTGGTACTTGCCTTTAATCCCAATATAGGTATGTAGATCTCTGAGTTTGAGGCCTTGAGGCCAGCCTGGTCTACTGAGCGATTTCTAAGACAGCCAAGGCTACACAGAGAAACCCTGTCTCTGAAACAAAACAAAACAAAAACAACCCCAGGACCACATGGTAGAAGAGACCAACTCAGAAGTGGTCCTCTGATATTTAAATGTGCACCATGACATGTGTGCAAACACACACACACACATCAACATAACCTTTTAAAAAGGGCACACGAAACAGCAGGGCATGGTGGCACACAGCTTTAATCTCATAGGTCAGGAGGATTTTTATGAGTTCTTCAAAGTTAGCCTGATCTACATAGTGAGTTCCAGGACAGCCAAGACTACATAGAGAGAGAGACCCTGTCTCAGGCAAATCAAACTAAAACAAGAAGCACTGTTGACCCATTTGCATGCTTTATGCCCCCACTTCACCTTTTACATATACTCCTGGATATAATATACTGAACATTTCATAATTCAGTCCTTGTTTTCCATCAGGCTTTATTTAGTTTGTCTTTTCTTCAGAGAAGGCCCTGCTATCTACTCTGGATAAATAAATAAGTTACCACTGTCACAATCTGGCTACCACTATTTCATTTGTAGTACTTATGGTTTTTCTAAAATTTATTTTATTTTATGTACATTAGTTTTTTTTTTTTTTTTGCATATATGTCTGTGTCAGATTTTTGCAGTTACAGACAGTTATGAGCTGCCATCTGGGTGCTGGGAATTGAACCCGGGTATTTGGAAGAGCAGTCAGTCAGTCAGTCTCTCAGTGCTCTGAGACATCTCTCCAACCCCACACTTATGATTTTTAGTGGTCGAATTTTCTTGCCTATTTGTTTGTCATAATCATTAAAGTGTAACCGAGTTACAGATCATGTCTGTCTTATTCCTTTTATTTTTAGTGCGTCGTCTGGCCGTTGATACGAAATAGTTCCTTGGCGGATATTATGGGTGGATGCAAAGCTGGATGAGTGGATGGATAAATAGATGGATGGATGAACAGGTAGGCAGACGCATGAAGATGAATATTTAGATACATAAGGCAGATGGGTCAGAATGATGAACGACTAATGGGATGAGAGGAAGCTGATGTTCCGCACATATTTTCTGGCAAAATGGATGCATGGACTGAGTGCTTGAAAGAACGGAAGCTAGGACTAAGGAAGGAGAGCATTTCGGTTTTACTCCTGCAGGGGACGCTGCAGAGCCACACCCACTGGCCAGTTGCGCAAAGGCGAAGCAGGAGGACCGCAGCGCGCGCAGCCGCAGCTGGGCAGACACTGCGGTGTTCGGGGAGCGTCCTGCGCAGTCCCGCACTGCAGCACTCACGCACTCAGCCTGCTAGGCGAGTCACCTCGGCTCTGCGCTCTTGGCCGCCCCTAAGGCCTCCAGTCTCCTTTAACCGGGAAAACCCAGGAACCGGGAAGCTAGGGAGCAGGCTTGATCCTTCCACCCTCGAGAGCTGTGGACCTGCTGGACTACTCGAAAGGAGATCGTTGGTAGGATGCGACCTCTGCCTTTCAGGGTCGGTGGGCTCGAGCTGAGTTTAAGACCAGCCTCAGGGGAGGGAGCCGGTAGGAGAGAGAGAGAGAGAGAGAGAGAGAGAGAGAGAGAGAGAGAGAGAGAGAGAGAGAGAGAGAGAGAGAGAGAGAGAGAGAGAGAGAGAGAGAGATTGAGACAAGGGGACACAGAATTAGTGCATCCGGGCGGAGGTGGAGGGTTGGGGGCTGAACCCAGGTGAGGTTCATGAGGCATGCGAAGCTGTTTGTCCTTTCTTACACAGGGTCCTCGGAATGCTGACACGCGTCCTTCCAAGCTGATAAGCCCAGGTCCCTAGGACCAGATGCTAGGACTCCCGTGTGGCGCCTTGCTGTGGACCCCTTCTCAAGCGCTTGCTTCCCTGAAGGGCCTTTGCCGCAAGGCCCTCTTGACACCAAGAAGGCTGATGACGCAGGTTCTGCGGCAGCCAACGCCCCTCCCCCCATTCTCCGCACTCACTGGTGGGTGCCACCAGTATCCCGGTAAGTGCGGCGGTGCCCCTTGAAGCCTGAGTACTACCTGATTTTAACCTTCCTATGGGCACCAGTGGAGGGGTAGTGGTAGCATTCACCCATGTCCAGAGGACAAGCCTAGCAAAGACCCTGTCCAGGAAAGCTTGGGAGGGTGGACTCAGGCCATAAAGACCCAAGGTCCTCTGTGAGTTAGTTCCTTCATTCCCAGGTAGGGACATTGCAAAGGCAGATCTGGCTGCTTGTCTTATTTTGAACCCTAGTGCTGTTGTGTATGGTAGCTATGCCGTGTGGTGTGAATGAAACCGATTTCTCATTATGAACCTGTTGGTCTTCTTGTGGGTGGCAGGAAGAGTCTTACCTGAAAGGATGATTTCATAAGGCTGAGGTCTTTGAAGCCAGTGGCTAGACAGTATTTTTTCCATTTAAGGTTCTATGGCAGGGGACGGAATAAAAGAACCTTTTATCATTTATCATTTGCTGCCATTTATCAGAGCTTGCAGGGACACCTGAAAAGTGTTCTCTGACATAGGTGATTTGTTGCTAGCGTCTTTGTTCACGAGGAAAAAAAAAAATGCTGTGTCACGAGAAAATGCTGCGTCACGAATAACCCAGCCTCTGGTGTATCTGTTGTATTTGGCTGTTGCACCAGGGACTCTTCGTGCGCTGCCCAGGACAGATTTGACCGAGTGATATTTAGATGCTTATTTAAATGCTTTTTTTTTGTTTATTGCAAAATTAACAGCTTGGTGCAGAGGGGACATGAGAGCTGTCTTTATCCTGCCAGGAAGCAGCTGGACCACAGCGCTCCCAAGGTAGGTTCTGAATTTAAGATGGCTGCCCTGGGGTGGGAGGGGGGAGAGGGAAGGGAGGGAAAGGGGAGAGGAAGGGAGAGGAAGGGAGGGGAAGGGAGAGGAAGGGAGGGGAAGGGAGGGCTGGAGATGGCTCAGCCGTTAAGAGCACTGATTGCTCATCCAGAGGTCCTGAGTTCAATTCCCAGCAACCACATAGTGGCTCACAGCCATCTGTAATGGGATCTGATGCCTCTTATGGTATGTCTGAAGACAGCTACAGTGTACACATATAAAACAAATAAGTAAATAAATAAATAAATATATTCAATATATATATATAAAAGATGGCTGCCCTAAGGGACGCTCACAAGTTCCCAGGAATGGGATAGACTGGGAAGTAAGTGGACAGAAGATGAAGGCGACTGCATCCCTGCCCCCCCCATTTTATTCTCCCTTGGACCACTGATGTACATCTAATTTTTGTTGTGCCTGCTTCAGTCTGAGTCCTCCACAATGCTTCTTGCTTTGGTGGGTTAGCTGCCGAAGGTCTGAATCAGACACAGGAGAGTGCTGCACCATATCTACCTATACCCAGGTCTGTCGTGGTTGAGCTTCCTCTTGCTGCAATGAAACACCATGACCAAAGCAGTTTGGGGAGGAAAGGGTTTATTTGGCTTACACTTCCACATCGCTGTTTATCATCAAAGGAAACCAGGATTGAAACCAGGATAAAAACCCAAACATGGCCAGGAACCTGGAGGCAGGAGCTGATGCAGAGCCCATGGAGGGGTCTATTTCCTGCCTTGTTCCCCATGGCTTACTCAGCCTGCTTTCTTATAGAACCCAGGATCTCCAGCCCAGGGATGGCCCCGCCCACAATGGGCTGAGCCCTCCCACATCAATCACTAATTAAAAAAAAAAAAAACAAAACACTCTACAGGCTTGCCTACAGCCCAATCTTATGGAGGCATCTTCTCAATTGAGGTTCCCTCCGTTCAGATAACTCTAGTCTGTGTCAAGTTGACATAAAACTATCCAGGACAAGATCTCATTCTCTAGAAAGCAGAACAATTAGACTGTTTTCCTTAGGGTCAGGAACCCTCTTGTTCCACAACCTAAGAACACTGGCTGTGTGTGTTTCTTGTCTCCCCTGTTGATGTGTGGAAGGAATTTTTGCAGGATTAGATGTATTTCCTAGGTCCTTGTACTCAGCTGAGCCGACTGCTCTAAGCTTCTGCATTTGACAGCAGGCCCTGTACCTTCTCTGGCCCTGCGTTCCTAAGTGATCAGGGGATACCCATGCCCTGGCCATTGGTAGTGCAGGTAGAGGAAATGTAGAAAGAACTATCCAGTGTTTGGAAGGTCCACACCCATGCCTTCCAGTGCTGGGAGCGTCCCCACGCTGTAGTCTCTCAACTCTGCATACCTTTGGGCCTTTTGGAGGGTTGGAGATGCTCACGTGTGCATCATTACTGTCACTGGGGCTTTTGTTTCCTGTCCTGGGTATTAGGTTCTCTTAGATGGTCACAAAGGAAATAAGACAACAGGTTCAGGATGCTTACTGACTGGTAACTCCTGTGCCAACCCATTGCCCCATACCCACCATGCCCTGCTGTGGGCAGCGGCAAGCTGGGTACTCAACCGGGTTTCATGTGCTTTGCAGGTGACTCCACTGCATATAGAAGCATCCTGGGAGTTGCCATGTCAGGAACATTCTAGACCCACCTGTACTTGAGGTCAGATCTCTTGTCCAGTCCATTCTCTGGAACATTGGTCCCTTGCATCTAAATCAGTACCATGCATGCTACCACGGGCTTTCAGCGATGAAACAAGGGCTGACTGGGGAAGAGACTCCTGCTCTGTCACTCTCTGAGTCAAAGACAGACTCAGAACTTCATTTTCAGCATGTGAAAAAAAAAAATGAAAGGATAGCTAGATATAGTGATGCACACCTTTAATGCCAGCCCTTGGGAGACAGAGATCTCTATGAGTTTGAGACCAGCCTGGTCTATAGAGCAAGTTCCAGGACACCAGGGCTACATGCAGAGAATCCTCCCTCAAAAAATGAAAAACTTACGAGGGAGTGGGGGAAACAGGGAAAGGGGATAACAGTTGAAATGTAAAAAAAAAAAAGAAAATATCCAATTAAAAACAAACAAACAAAAAAAAAAGAAAGAAAAGAAAAGGAAGGAAAAGAAGAAAAGAAAGGCAGCTGGAGAGATGGCTCAGCTGTTAAGAGCACCTTCTTTTCCAGAGGTCCTGAGTTCAATTCCCAGCAATCACATGGTGGCTCTCAACCATCTGTAATGGGGTCCCATGCCCTCTTCTGGTGTGTCTGAAGAGAGTGAGTGTACTCACATATATAAAATTAATAAATCTTTAAAAAGAAAAAAGAAGAAGGAAAAATAAGACAATGACAGAGGCAGAGATAACTTCTGTTCCACTTGAGCTAATGTGTCTGTCCCGGCCCCTTATGCCTCCCAATAGCTCTCCCCAGGGAATCTTTGGTTTTCCTTGAGGCTATGACCGTGAGGCTTTATGGGGCCTTAGTAGGAAGGAAGGAAGGACCATGGCGGGGGAGCTGTGCTTGGCTAGGCTCTTCCCTGGACTCAACCCTGCAGGCCTCCGGTATCTGCATCTCTTCGTGGCCTCGTGTGTGTTCCTGCGTCTGCACCTGCATTTAGAAGCCGACCACGGGCTGTGTGTGCTCTGGTCATCCACAATGCAGGGAGAGGAGTTGCTGAAAGCCATTTCCCGTGTTTGAAGGGTCCACTCCTCCCTCTCAAATGCTGGTGCTTTCACACACTCCTGCCAACATTTCAGCCTCCCCACAGGGCCTGGACCGCTGCCTAAGCGGTCATCTTGGCTTTTTTGTTTTTGTTTTTGTTTTGTTTGGGGGGGGGTTCGAGACAGGGTTTCTCTGTATAGCCCTGGCTGTCCTGGAACTCACTCTGTAAACCAGGCTGGCCTCGAACTCAGAAATCTGCCTGCCTCTGCCTCCTAAGTGCTGGGATCACAGGCGTGCGCCACCACTGCCCGGCAAGTCATCTTGGTTTTGTTCTACTTTGTTTTGTTTATTTTGAGACAGGGTCTCACAATGTGGGTCTGGCTGGCCTACTCTGTCTCCCAAGTGCTAAGATTAAAAGAGACATGTACTGGGGCTGCAGAGATGGCTCAGCAGTTAAAAGCACTGGAAGCTCTTCCAGAGGGTCTTAAGTTCAATTTCCAGCCACCACAAGGTGGCACATGACTATCTATAAGGGGATCTGATGCCCTCTGCTGGCGTTTGGGTGCACAGGCAGCAGAGCTCTCATACATTAAGTAAATAAATACATTTACATTTTTGGCTTAGGCTCTCTCAGTTTGGCTCACTGCTATCAGAGACCAAGGTTTTGACACTTTAGGATCTAGGAAGGCCAAGGTGAATTACACATAATGGTGATATGTACTCAACACTACAAGGTTTTTTTTTTTTTGTTTTTGTTTTTGTTTTTTATTCATGTGTACTCAACACTACAAGGTGTTTCTGTTCTTGAGACAGACTCTCTTTGGAGTCCTCTAACTTGCTTTGTGGCCCAGGCTGGCCTCGAACTCACAGAGAGTCTCCTGCTTCTGCCTGTAGAGTGGCTGGGATTAAAAGCGTGCATCACCACGCCTGGCAGAAGCGATCTTTTGAAGTTGGTAAACATGCCTGAGTGAACCTTTGTAGAAATTAGATTCAATGAACAAAGGAGACTTGTAGGAGAAGGTTTGGGAGGGACTCTGTGGTTGAGGAGCAGGCCTCTAATGACAGTGTATAGGGAAGACTGCTGGGTGGAGAGACCTTGGGGGGGAGGAGCCCTGAGAGGAAGCCTCTGAGCTATGTCTCTGCCATTTATATGACTGCTCAGGTGTCTTGTGGGAAGCTGTTTTAGACTCATAAGATTGCATGCATGTTCACTTTCTGTCCGTCATTAATTAGGAGCGTACTCTCCAACATCAGTGTGGAAAGACCAGAGACCATGACCGTCTCACCGTGATCGCCTGCTGGGGCCTTATCTAGGTGAGCTACTGCCAGACCGCTGGGTCACAATACACAATCTGGAATGAAAATTATAAACTGCTGGCCTTGCCTGATTTTCTGCCTTAGGCTATGGTGTCGGTATCCATGGGTGTCCAGGAAGGGCAAGGTCGCCCTTCGGGTCATCGTTTCACCACCAAGGAGCACCTTTTTTACTTCGGTAGGTATGTAGAGGGAAGGGCCTTGACTCTGCAGACTTGGGGACCAAAGTTAGAGACTAGCTAGTTCTGTCCCTCCCCTTAGAGCCACAGAATGCCATGTGGCACTGAGGTCCTTGCTCTCACAAATAAGCACCCGGGAAACCAGCAATATTAAACACGCAGGGTTGTCTCTTCAAAGGGAGAGACATATATCCTGTTTTCCTCCCAGAAGGCTGGGAGGGGAGGTGTTTAATATCCTGGCGAACTTTGTGCTATCTGTATGACCAAGGCCATGCCAGATCCTCCCCTAGATATGATAACTTTAAGATATCTTATATAATCAGTCAGCTAGGTGGTGGTGGTGCGTGCCTTTACTTCAGTATTCTGGTGGCGAAGGCAGTGGATCTCTGCATTCTTCCCCTAAACCCTTAAGCTGTCATATGTAATCAGTCACCTGGGTGGGGGTGGTACGTGCCTTTATTTCCAGGACTTGGGTGGCAAAGGCAGGTGGATCTCTGAGTTCGAGGCCAGCCTGGTCTACCGAGTGAGTCCAGGTCAGCCAGGACTACACAGAGAAACTTTCTGTCTCAAAAAACAAAAAGTAAATAAATAAACAATTTTTAAAAAAGGTGTCCTGTGTAGTCAATCATCTTTATGGAACATGTCACAGGCACTTTATAGATGTCATCATGGCTTCAGCTTTATTATGTTAAAAACTACCTGGTATCAGACTCTTGAAGTTTGAACCAACACTTAGCCGGGCGATGGTGGCGCACGCCTTTAATCCCAGCACTTGGGAGGCAGAGACAGGTGAATCTTTGAGTTAGAGGCTGGCCTGGTCTACAGAGTGAGTCCAGGACAGCCAGGATTACACAGAGAAACCCTGTCTCAAACATAGAATTAAGTAAAGTAAAATAAAGTAATAAAAACATTTGAATCAACACTGGCTACTGAGTCATGTTGAGCCAGATAGCCTTTTTTACCTTACTTGGATTATCACCCTGGCTGTTTGCGGTGCCTGCAGGGACCCCCACAATGGCGGCCAACATGAGGGGCTCCAGTCTTGGAGAAGGTAAGAGAATTTTTCTTTAAATAGAATCAAGGGTCACCCAGGAGCTGTGTGTGTCCTCACCCAGGAGGTCACAAGTAAGTGGGAAGATAAAATAAGTCTGAGACAAAAAGCAGTTTTTACAATTACAGAGCTGTTGGTTAGGATCCCAAGGAGGGAGATAGTTAAAGCAACAGAGCTTCAGCTCTGTTCAAGTGCCAGTCAGATTCAGTCCTTGGCTTCCTGAACAAGAAACGATTGATGTTGAAAATTGGAAATACAGCCAGGTGGTGGTGACGGTCTAGAGAGAAAGTGCCAGAAGAACTACCAGGGCTAAAAAACAAAAAACAAAACAAAACAAAGAAAATAAAAACAAAAGAGAAAATTGGAAATGCATAGGAGCCAGTGTCGATCGGCTCCTAAAGATGAGATAAAATGCGTGCCAATTATCTTGCTAGCTGGAGTCGCGCTTATCCATGGGGCTCACCATCGCCCTCTCTAGGGAGGAGGCAGATCATTAATGAGGCTTCTGCTTTCTCGGCAGGCTGCTTGGACTCCGTGGACTCCGCTGCTGGCGCTCGTCAGGGACCTTCTGGAGGATGACCAGCCAGGATTATTCAGGGCTTTCATTGTCTTGGTCACAGTGCTCCATTGTCTTCATTGTCTCTGTCTGTTCAGCCTTAGCAAAATAAGCAATTTTATCTTGTCCTTTCCATAAAAAAAAAAAAAAATTGGACTTCAAGCCTTTTAGGCACCAAGAGACCAAACCCCACCCAGATTTCTTTGTATTTATGATTACTAAAACTTCATGTCTTAAAGTTGTATCTTTATACAACAGAAAAAAGATTTAAATGGCAATGTGATCAAAATGAACATGGATTTAAAAAAAAAATAGGAGCAAATTGGAACCAAGAAGGAATATTTCTTACAGATAATATGGTGGCCAAGGACTGAAAAGCAGGAGTGTAGTCGATAGGAGTTAGATTATTTGAAAGTTTTTCACCTAAAATTATTTTTAATACAGCCTGAGAATATGTGCAATGTAGTAAGAACTAGAACCTTCCAGAAAGTTCTTCCATGGAAATGTTATACTTTGGTGCTGTTCACATGTTTGTTTTGCTTGCAGTATCAGCCGGACGTGTTCTTTGGTGCACTCATGGGACAGCCCGTTGTCCCCCCACTTCGGGATAGTCTGTGATTGTTCCTCCGGTGCTTTGGGACCTCCTGTTAACCTGATAGGAAAGTCTTCTTGAACTCAGACTTCAAATTGCCTTAAATTTTAAAGATCCCAAATCTTACATAAATAGGCTTAGGTTTAAATCTTTCAAAGTTAATATGAATTAAGTAGGTTTTGCTTGTGGTTTAGTTTTGAGCTTGCCCTTGGTCTGACATAAAGGAGCAGACTCTTGACAAAGGAAGAAGTTAGGGTAGGCTCAAGAGCCCTGCCTTCTGTTCAAGGCTTATGTTACACAGTATCCTAAGTTTCTTGTACATATTAGTAGAGAGTGATTCTCACACCAGCGTGACATCTACACCTAGAGCGTTCTGTGTCTGGGGCCTTCTCTTCTGTCAGGTGTGTAGAGACCTGTGCTTCCTGTGCACTGCAGGCATGCATGATGCCTCTCCCTAACTGGACAGCAGTAGAACACAGCCCCAGGTGTGGCATAGGGCCTGGGGGCTCCAGGAAAATACCATTCTATCATACCTTCAGCTTTTTAAACATTTCTTTCTAGGACTCCCATTACAATTAAAAAACTGATAATGGACTTGCTTTTACTAGCAAATGCTTTAAAAATGTTTTTGAAGTTTATGGAATATTAATCGTGTTACTAAACTCCCTTACAATAGACAGTGTCAAACTATTGTAAAACAACACAATCAAATACTTTAATTACAAATTTAAATTCCCACATCCTATGCTACATTTAGTTAGGCTATCTTTAAAGTTTTTCATTTTAAGAGATAGTGCTTTTTCTGCTTCTAAAAGCATTTTGCCCAAAGGAGACACTTCCTAGAGTACATTTTTTTTTTTAAAATAAAACAAAACAAAATAAAATAAAAACCCCAAACCTAGCAACTAATCAATGGGAAGTGCCCGATGTCCTACCATCGAGGCAAAGTTATGTTTATGTCTTGCAGAAAATTATTAAACGAGGTCCCCGGTGGCTCCTGCTGTGACACATCGGACAAGGACTGCATCCCAGAGACCACCAGACTGGCTGGCGAGGGGTTGAAGCTAGACGGCAAACCCACCAAGTGGAGACGTCCCAAGAGGAAGAGGAAGCCAGTAATGTGGAGAGACTTTAACTGGTCTAACTAAGACTTTGGGGGAAACAATGAGGACTTGATCCTGCGGACCCCAAAATGACTGTGTTACATGTTGATTCTCAGCCTATCCGTGAAGAATCCAAATGCCTTTTGTCAGGAGGGCTAAAGGTCGTACCTGGAATGGGACACAGTAGGATGTTGTTCTGCTGTGCTAATAATTGTTTTTATCCTTTGGGACCAGTTGTCTGGACAAAGACTATAGAAACATTTAGACACATAAATGAGTGGCATTTTAATTAGACTGAGCAGTTCAAATGTAATGATACAGGTTTTAGCTTAATGTAATACTCTTTAGAAAGCTCTGATGGAGGAAATTATAGTTATATGATGTGATGTATAGATTGTTCGGCTTGGACCAAGACCAGCTACTGAGTAGTGTTGAATCGACTGCCTTCTTGCCTCCTGCAAATCTTTAGTCTGCTGGCCTTGGTGGAGGAAGTATGCCCCCGAGGGAGGGGAGGGCTTTGAGAGTCTCAACGCCTCGCCTTGCTTCCAAGTTAGTCCCTGCTCTATGCTTGATATTCAAGGTGTGATTTCTCAGTGTCATGCCCCTGCCACCACACCTGCTGTGTGTTCTCATGCCCTCCTGCCTTAATGAACTCATCTCTTCAGGAGCCACTTGCCAAAATAAACAATGTCTTCTTTAAGTTGCCTCTGGTCACGTGTTTTATCACGACAGAAAAGTCCCTAAGACAGGTGGTGAAAGACTGTGTCAGAGAGCATAGCTCAGGTTTCCAAAGTCAGAACTCAGCAAGGGACAGCTCTTCCCAACTCAGCCCCTTAATTCATTCACCGAATGATCCTCAGCTCTGGCCCAGCCTCTCCCTGTTGCTCTTAGCTTCTTGCACCCTGTCTGACTCTCGGCCAGCAGAGAACATGGGTGAGGCTCCCATTTCTCTTCTGCCAAACCAGCCCCTCCACCTTCCCCCTGTGCAGTAAATTTCCATGCAGCCCCCAGCCCCCAGCCAGTGTCTAGTTCTGAATGTGTTCTTTCCCTGTACCGTCCACTGGGCAACCAGCTCAGAAACGTCACCTCCTCCTACAAGAGCACTTTATCTGCCCCTCCCTTACCAGTTAATGCAGGCAGTTCTAGGACTTAGCCAAGCAAACAAACCAAAGAACAGATCTCTCGTTCTTAGGACTGACGTTGCAGAGGACAGGGGCAGAAGATTGACCAAAGAACTTCCATGGTAGCTGGGCAGTGTCGGCACATGCCTGTAATACCAGCACTTGGGAGGCAGAGGCAGGTGTATTTCTGAGTTCGAGGCCAGCCTGATCTACAGAGTGAGGTGAGGAAGTCCAGAAAAGTGGCATTTTGCGCTCAGTAGACTGAACGTCACCTAGGTGATGGGACATACGTAAGAGGGGCTTTTACCTCTGGTATCACTCCAACCCATTTAAGTTTCGTCACAGCTTTGACCAGGATGGAGAGGATACCAGAAGAGATATTCAGTGATCTGGGAAGACCACCGTGTCTGAGGCCTTCGGAGTCATTCCTAGTTGTAAATGTCTGTCAGCCATTAAGGTAAAGATGGGATCTGGGTCTGGCCAGGGTTTGCAGCTAGCACCAGGTTGGGTATATCTGTAGCCAAGTTCTACACCTGCTAACTCCACTTCTCCTTTACCTTAACCGTAGCTTAATAGACTAAGAAATCACCCAAGGGCAGCCATTGATAGGCCTAAGCCATGAGAAGTATTTACAGGACTGGAGATTCCTTTTTGGGGAGCTCCACTGTGTTAAGAGTTCTAGGGAGTGATGGGTTAACAGGGAGAGAGACATGGAGAGGGAGAAAGGAACTGGGCCTTAGCAGCTGCACTTGGTGTTTGGTTTGGTTTGGTTTGGTTTGGTTTGGTTTGGTTTGGTTTTGAGACAGAGTTTCTCTGTATAGCCCTGGCTGTCCTGGAACTCACTCTGTAGACCAGGCTGGCCTCGAACTCAGAAATCCACCTGCCTCTGCCTCCCGAGAGCTGGGATTACAGGCGTGCGCCACCACACCTGGCTACAGCTGCACTTGGGAAGCAGAGCCCTGAACTCTTGTCCCGGGTAAGAGAAGAGCATCTTAGGTTCTTCCAGGCAGAAAATGATTGTCTAGTTTCTAAACCACATTTATGTAGTAATGTATTATAGTTAGCCCACCACATAAAGTTGAAGTTTCAGGGGCTTGAAAGATGGCTCAGTGGTTAAAGCCACAAGCATGTGGCTATTTCAGAGGTCTGGTGTGCTTTCTTGTACCTTCATGGCAACTCATGTCTGTAACTCCAGTCCCAGGGGATCCAAGGGCCTCTTCTGACCTTTAAGAGTACCAAGTATGCACGAGGCATGCACATACATGCAGGCGAACCCCCCCTCCACACACACACACACACAATCAATCAATCACTAAGTAAATAAATAAATCTTTACAAAAATTATCATTTTTTTCAATAGACAAAGCCTTAGTGTGGGTAGCACCCACCAGGCCCAGGGATGCAGTCTTCTGTGATAGAAAGAGTGGTCACGTGAGCCAGATTCCTGTCTCTTTTCTTTTCATTTGGCTACAGTGAGACTGTGTTCATTCCTTCCAGACATACCAGCAGAGTGCCTATCACCCGGAGGGTGTCCATCAGCACACAAGGAAGAGGAGTAAGGCTGTTGGTGGCCTTTGGCAGTGTGTAACCGGAATAGCTCATGCAGTCCCCTGTGCCCCTGTGTTGACACCTACCACATCTCCGGGAGTACTGGCCCAGCTTTCATCTAGAAGCCACGAGGTGAAAGCACACTGACTAATGTAGTCAGTTGCTGTGAGGCCTGGGGCATCATCTTTTGCCACTCTGAACTTCTGTTTTCAGCAATGTAAGTTGACCACAAATTAGCACTGGCCTTAACTAGTAAGGACCGAATGGGACGATGTGTGTTACATACTCAGCACCCTGTGCTGAGTACTCAATAAATGTCAGCTATTTTTGTCCAATGAGCATGTATAGATGATTGGTAGCTCAGATGAATAAGAAATACAAAATGCCACCAACAATAGCCTCCTCCGTTCAGGTGACATCACATCCCTTCTGGTCTGCTAATCTGCAGGCATCTCAGTGGGGCAGCTGCTAGTCATCACTGATGATAGATTGAACTTGTACTAAGCGCCATGCACGGTGTTAGCCAATACAGGTAATCATCTCATTTAATCCCCACAACCCAGTGAGGTAGATTTAATTGACACTGTTTCACCACCCAGGAAGCCAAGGTGTAGAGAAACAGAGAGACCCACTTCATGCTCAGGCAGGACTTGCTTTTTCAGTATGCACAGTTTGGAGGCCTGGTCATAAGAGACCGGGCACGCCCGCCCATTGGGTATTGGGTTTCTATGGGAAATCGAAGCTTGAGACACTTCACCGGCCCTTCCAGCTGCTCAGATAACTGCCAGGTGTCGCCCAGGCTCTCCAATGTATTCCCCATCTGAACTAACAACTGTGCTGGTTGAACTAGTCGGCCAGACATGTCCAGGGACAATAGGCTTATTTCAGCTGGTGCCTGAGCAGCAGGTATCCTGGAGTTATCCTGGGGCTCTAAAGATTGAAGAAACTCCAAAAGGATGTTACCAAGGTGGCTCAAGAAGGACCATAATCCTCCTAGGAAGTTGTGGCCTGGTACCAGAGACTCTTGTGAGGCAGCTCTGGGAGATTCTGTGGTAGAATCCAGCCAGGAGAACAGAGTGAGAGCCTTAATGAATCATCCTTCGCCCAATCCTCCCCCCACCCCCCCACCCCCCAACAGACATCTTAGTTTCAGTGGATGTGGTAGCACATGCCTTTAGTCCCAACATTCAGAACTCAGCCCTCAGAGGCAGATGGATCTCTGTGAGTTACAGGGCTAGCTAAGGCTATGTAGAGACCACTCCTTACCACCACCACCACCCCAAAAAAGATACCAGTTTTTAGATTGAGAATAGAGTTAAGTTGGTAGATAAGAAAGCCTCTATCTAGCCAGGCATGATGGTACATGCCTTTACTTGTAGCATCCTAGAAAATGAGGGAGGCAGATCTCTGTGAGTTCAAGGCCAGCCTATCTACATACTGAGTTCTAGGCCACCCAGGTCTGCGTATATATGAAGTTCCATTGGTTCGCCATGTTCTGGGCATGGCACAGGGCTCCAAGCAGAGCAGATGGGGATGCTTAAGGGGCTGAGCTGTGGCCTGGGCTATGCTCAGTGGAGGAACATTTGTCTAACCTGGGCAAGGCCCTGGGTTCACGCCCCAGGGTCACCCACAAACACAAGTTGACAAATTAATGGACCTGTGCCCCTGAAAGAAACAACATGAGCCTTGCACTCCATTTAACTGTCCCCGGAGTCACATTAAAGAAGTGTGCATGTGTGTGTGTGTGTGTGTGTGTGTGTGTGTGTGTGTGTGTGTGTGTAGGGGGGAAACAAAAGAAAAATGTATTTTAAAAAACGTATTTGAGCTGACCGTATAAAAACGGTCATTTTAGCGCATAATCAACATTGAGAACTTTTGAGGTGAGTCAGATATGGTAGTGCATACCTGAAATCTCAGCACTTGGGAAGCTGAGGCAGGAGGCTTGCCATAGGTGACACTAGCTTGGGCTTCAGTGGCAAAAAAAAAAAAAACCAACAAACCACTATTGTTTTTCTTTTCTATTCTTTTTTTTTTGTTTCTTGTTTTGTTTTGTTTTTTGTTTTGTTTTGTTTTGTTTTAATTTTTTTTTTTTTTGAGACAGGGTTTCTCCATATAGCCTTGGCTGTCCTGGAACTCACTCTGTAGACTGGGCTGGTCTTGAACTCAGAAATCCACCAGTCTCTGGCTCCAAGTGCTGGGATTAAAGGCGTGTGCCACCACCACCACCCGGCTCACTATTGTTTTTCAATGAGATTTTTATTTTCAGATGGTCTTACACTGCAGCTTGGACGGACCCTGTGATTGAAGTCCTTTTGCCTTAGCCTCTCGTGTGTTGTAATCACCAGCATGCCCCCTCCTACCTGGATTAATGAGATTTCCCCTAAACTTCATTGAAATTTGGTGTGTATTTTACTGCACATCTCAATTTCTTTTCTTTTCTTTCTTTCTTTCTTTTTTTTTTTTACTTCTTAAAGATTTTTTAAAAGTGTGTGTGTGTGTGTGTGTGTGTGTGTTTATGTGTCCTTTGTGCACGTTGGTTCCTGAGGATGCCAGAGAAAGAGGGCACTGGATCACCAGAACTGAAATTACAGGTGATTGTGGGCCACCTAATGTGACTCTTGGGAACTGAACCTGGTTTTGTTGTTGTTTGGTTGGTTTTTTTGGATTTGGTTTTTTTGAGACAGGGTTTCTCTGTATAGCCCTGGCTGTCCTGTAACTCACTCTATAGACCAGGCTGGCCTCGAACTAAGAAATCCACCTGCCTCTGCCTCCCAGAGTGCTGGGATTACAGGCCTGCGCCACCACCACCTGGCTCTGTTTGTTTGTTTTTATAGCCATAAGTACATTTAACTGCAGATCCAGCTCTCCAGCCCCCTCCCTGCCCCAATTTAAACTAGGTATGTTTAAAATGCCCACTGGCCACATGTGGCCACCTTATCAGACATTGCTGATCTAGAGGATAAGTCCTTATAAGAACTATGGAAAACACGGTGTTTGGGGATGCTTGCTTTGCAGGAGGGCTGCATCTTGTAGGCGCTTACAGAAGCTGCTGTACCCAGGGTTCCCCATTCTCCTGTATCCCTTCACTTCTGTCTTGGCATAGAGGAACCAGCTACTTATAATTTTTTCGTATGGAATCATGCATCTTATTTCAGGACCTTCTGTAGACAGCCCTGGGAGTGGTAGGATTAGAAGGTGTGGCCTTGTTGGAGTAGGTGTGTCACTGTGGGCGTGGGTCATGAGACTCTCTTCCTAGCTGCCTGGAAGCCAGTATTCTGCTAGCAGCCTTCAGATGAAGATGGAGAACTGTCAATTCCTCCTGCACCATACCTGCCTGGAAGCTGCCATGTTCCTACCTTGATGATAATGGACTGAACCTCTGAACCTATCAGTTAGCCACAGTTAAATGTTGTCCTTGTAAGAGTCATTTTGGTCATGGTGTCTGTTCACAGCAGTAACACCCTGAGTAAGACTGTTCCCCTCCCCCATCCAGCACATGCTACATACTGGAGTTAACTTCAGTAAGCCAGAGTTTGTCCCCTTGGACAGTCACTAGTCCCTTACTGAGCACCTCCAAGTGCTCACCTACTAAGAGCTAAGCACAGGAAGTACACATCAGTGTTAGTATATACATTGTCACCCCTCAATATGCATTGGTTTGGTTCTAGGACCTCAGATGATACCAAAGTTCACAGCACTTACCTCCTTCTGCAAAGTGATGTAGTATCATATATAACTGTTGTAGTTTGAATAAAAATGTCAGAGGCTCATACATTTGAATGCTTGGTCACTGGGGAGTGACACTACTTGAGGGGTGTGATGGTTTGTATATGCTTGGCCTGGGGAGTGGTACTATTTGGAGGTGTGGCCTTGTTGGAGTAGGTGTGTAACTGTGGGTGTGGGCTTTAATATTCTAGTCTTAGCTACCTGGAAGTCAGTTCTTTCACTAGCAGCCTTCAGATGAGGATATTGAACTCTCAGCTCCCCCTGCACTATGCCTGCCTGGATGCTGCCATGCTCCTGCCTTGATGATAATGGACTGAATCTCTGAACCTGTAAGTCAGATCCAACGAAATGTTGCCCTTATAAGAGTTGCCTTGCTCATGGTGTCGGTTCACAGCAGTAAAACCCTAACTAAGACAAGAGGAATTAGGAGGTGTGGCCTTTTCAAAGGAAGCATGCAATTTGGGGGTAGGCTTTGGGTTTCAAAACTCAAGCCAGGTCCAGAGACTTTCTCTTCCTGCTGCCTACTGATCTGGATGTCTAACTTTCGGTGGCTTCTCCAACACCATGCCTGCCTGTGTGCCACCGTGCTCTCACCATAGTGAAAATGATCTGAAGCTCTGAAACTGTAGTCAAACCCCAGTTATGATGTCTTTTCCCAGTAGATAGTAAGACTAAGACAATCACGTAAGGGCATCCTCTTGTACATAACTCTTGACTACTCATATCATGTGGTGTAATGTAAACACTATATATTGCAGAGAATAATGACAAAGAAAATGCTCTTTGTCTTCACACTTGGTATGTCTTAGTACTTCTGTTGCCATGGTAAAATACCTTGACAAGGGCCAATGAGATATTTTGTGGGATTGAGGTACTTGTTGCTAAGCATGATGACCTGAATGGATTCCTGGAACCCACACTGTAGAAGAAGAGAACTAGGTCCCAATAGCTGCCATCTGATGTCCATGCATGTGTGTGTGTGTGCATGCGTGTGTGTGTGTGTGTGTGTGTGTGTGTGTGTGTGTGTGTTGAAAATAAGTAAACATTAAAAAAATGTTAACTATCTAGAGGGATGCTTTCTGTTGGCTCATGGTTCAAGGGTACAACAGTTTATTATGGAGGGCAAGTCTAGACCGCTGGTCCCATTGTCCATAGTCAGTGTGGTGGTGTGAATGGTGGTGTGAGTGGTGGTGTGAATGGGAATGGCTCCAATTGGCTCCTATGTTTAAATACTTGATTCAGTTGGTAGACCTGTTAGGGAAGGTATTGGAGGTGTGGCCTGGTCGGAGAAGGTGTGTTACTGGGGGTAGGTGTTTTAGTCACTCACTGTTCTATTGCTGTGAAGAGACACCATGACAAAGGCAACTTATAAAAGAGACCATTTAATCGGGTGCTTGCTTACAGTTTCAGAGGGGTAGTCTGTTCTCATCGTTGGCAGGAAGCATGGCAGCATGCAGGCAGACTCTCAAGCAGTGGCTGAGAATACATTCTGATCTGGAGAGAGAGAGAGAGAGGAGAGAGAGAGAGAGAGAGAGAGAGAGAGAGAGAGAGAGACTTTCTCGCCTTGGTATGGGGTTTTGAACTGTCAAAGCCCACTTCCAGTGGCACATTTCCAACAAGGCCACACCTCTTAATCTTTCTTTCTTTCTTTTTTTTTTTAAAGATTTATTTATTTATTATATATGAGTACACTGTAGCTGTCTTCAGATACACCAGAAAAGGGCATCAGATCTCTTTACAGATGATTGTGAGCCACCATGTGGTTGCTGGGAATTGAACTCAGGACCTTTGGAAGAGAGGTCAGTGCTCTGATCCACTGAGCCATCTCTCCAGCTACCCCTCTTAATCTTTCTAATCCTTTCAAATAGTGTCACTCCCCTCCCTGGTGACTAAACATTTCAAATTTCTGAGTCAATAGGGCCCATTCTTATTTACACCAGCATAGTAGGCTTTGAGGATGTAAAGAACTCATGGCATTCTCAGTGTGTCCTCTCCTTCTTGTTTGGGGACCAAGATATGAGCTCTCGGCTCTTCCTGCCACCACGTCTTTGTTCTGCCATCGTGAACTCAGACTCTGTGAGACCAAAAGTCCAATTAAACGATTCCTTTCAGGAGTCACCTTGGTCCTGCTGTGTTATCAAGGCGACAGAAAAGTAACTAAGACCGTCAGAAAGATGAGAGCAATGAGTGCAGGACCTTACCAAAGGCCTTCCTTCTTTCCCAGTCCAGATCCCAGGGTATGGGATGGTACTGTCCACATGAGGGTGGGTCTTCCAACCTCAGTTAGCTCAACCAACAGATTCCCTCCCAAGCATGGCCAGAAGCTCACCAGAGCAAGATGATCTCTCACGGGTACACTTGGAGGCATGTTGTGTAGATGATTCCAGATTCTGTCAAGCTGACAACCAACTTCAAGCTTCTGGTCCAACATCATCAAACCACACAGTCCGTGAATAGGACTCAAAGTGAAAACTGCTCAAGTGGGAGCTGGACAAAGGCTGATCCTGTTGGAAAGTCAGGAGGCTACAGCCTGGTGCACCCACATGCCATGCCATTCACACACACTTGGCCTAGTGCTCAGCAAGTAGACAATTCAAATTCTGATGTTTGGTACTCTCTAGAACTTTTCCTCAGTTATTTCCCATCTTGTCCCCAGGATCTTGGTCTGGGTTCTTGGTTCCCAGTCTTTGCGATCTCCATTGAAAGAATCCTACCAAGACACCCATGCCATAATGTAAAAGGACCAATCTCACAGGATGAGAGTGGACGATGACCAAATGGACTACTGTTGAGATCTACATTTTAGATTTATACTGTTTCTAACCTCTGTAGAACAATCGTGATCGACAGACTCATTTGACCTGCCTCTCCCAGGAAGGGTACTTTTTGATATGTCTTTGTTTTTAGAGCTGCCTCCTAAGGTTTGGTGCTCCGGGACCCAGGTTTAGATAGTTGCCATAGCAACTTTCCAGGCAGTTCAGGATGTCTGTGTGATGCCCACTACCACTCTAAGCCCTAAGCTCCCACCTGCCTCAGGGCCAGGGATAGGGCCCAGATCCCATTCTTTTGAACACTCAGTAGAGCCCTGAAGTTCTAGCCCCTGGTCTTACAGATTGATGATTATTAGGGGCAGGGTCTAGCTTCATAGTGCTTCAAGCCTGTTAATATCTAACTAGTTTCCTAACAGCTTGACACTGGTTGAATCAACAGATAGAGAATGCATGGCCATGACCTGCCAATTGCTATTTTGTTAAGGTAACAGAGTTACCTGCTGGGGCTGGTTTCTGATGGCTCAACAGATAAAGGCCTGAGCTACAAAGCCCCAATACCTGAGCTCTTCCTCTAGAATCCCACATAGTATTTGGAGAGAACTAACTTCCAAAGAATGTCTTCTCTCTCTCTCTCTCTCTCTCTCTCTCTCTCTCTCTCTCTCACACACACACACACACACACACTAAATAAATGTAAAAACTTGAGAAATTAGCTATCAACAAAGAAATGATTAAAAGCCTTAGGAAACACAATGGAAGAGAAAGGGAAGTTGTGAGACTAATTAGGGACCTCTGACCTCTGGCATAAAGGCAGCAGGTTTAACTCGACCAGAGGGTTTGTTTGTGGCAGCAGCAAGGCTGTGGGACATGAGTCTGAAGCACAGTAAGAGCTCTGGATTCAGAGCCATGAAAACCTGTCCAACCCAGCAGGGTGGCCTGGGTGACAGACTCCAGCCTCTCTGAATTTATCACCTTTAGAGGGGTGTGGTGACGCTTGCACAGACTGATGTGAACCAAAGTTCTGTGGGAAAGCCACACCTGTGTTGAAGGTTCTGGAGATGCACTGACTAACTGGAACTTCTACAACTGTAGAAAGTCTGAATGTCACAGATCAAGGACTAACATTATTTTGAATGTTTAAGTTCCCTTTACAGCGCTGCATCACCTGCCTCTGTATCTGACCCAGCATCCCTTTGACTATCACCTTTGGAATGCATTAACTTAGTACTGCTGTCACCAATCTCAATGCTCAGGGTGCTGCCAGGTCACATCCGGTTAGTCAGTGCGTCGTTTATTCTGTGCTGGGGATCCATCCCAGGCTGTGTGTAAATCAGGCAAGCATGATAGTCCTGAGCTCCAGTCCCAGACTCTTACTTTTTAAAAAAATTTTTTTAAAAAAGATTTATTTATTTATTATATATATGTACACTGTCGCTGTCTTCAGTGTACTCCAGAAGAGGGCGTCAGATCTCATTACAGATGGTTGTGAGTCACCATGTGTTTTCTGGGATTTGAACTCAGGACCTTTGGAAGAGCAGTCTCTCCAGATCCCGCTTCTTACTTTTTGAGACAAGGGCTCATTATGTTGTTCACACTGGACTGGAACTCATTCTGCATCCCAGTCAGGACTTGAACTTGAGATCCTAAGACTTTTCATTATGTAGCCCTGGCTACCTTGACACTTGTTATGGAGACCAAGCTGGCCTTGAACTCAACCAAAAGCAGTCTTCCCTCTGCCTCCACAGTGCTAAGATTATAGACATGCCGGACCTCGCCTAGGATGTTTATTCTATTTGTATTAAAAGATTTGAAATAGGGGCTGGAGAGACTGCTCAGTGCTTAAGAGCCTGTTTTGTTCTTTCTAAGGGCACAACTTTAGTTCCCATCACCCCCCCCCCCACACACACACACATACTAGCACACATGCTCAAATAAAATAAATATTTAAAATTATTAGTAAATATTTGAACTATGCAACCAGCAAGCTTGTTTGAACATTCTTTATTGTTTGTTTGTTTGTTTGTTTGTTTTGTTTCTCTGTGTAGCCCTGACTGTCCTGGAACTCACTCTGTAGACCAGGCTGGCCTCAAACTCATAAATCCGCCTGTCTCTGCCTCTCAAGTGCTGGCATTAAAGGCATGTGCCACCACCTCCCAGGTTTGTTTGAACATTCTTATTCCATTTATCTATTTGTGTGCATGGGTGTTCCATGGTGCACACACGGAAGTTGTTGGTTCTTTCTTTCCTCTATGTGGGTCCTCAGAATCAAACTCAGAGTTCAAGCTGGGTAGTGAGTGCCCCTGGGCACCGAACTAGCTTACCTGCCTAGTAAACTCGATTAAACAAACAAACAAACAAACAAACAAACAAAAAATTCTTATGAGGGCTGGAGAAATGGATCAGTGGTTCAGAGCAGTTGCTACTCTTCTAGAGGACTGGGGTTCAAATCTGGGCTCTCATTTGGAGGCCCCTAACATCTGTAACTCCAGTGCAAGGGGATTGGTACCCTCTTCTGGCCTCAGTGGGCACCGGGCATGAATGTGGTATGCAAACACATGAAACACTGGTACACATAAAATAAAACCAGGCCTTGCATTTTAAAATAATTTTAGACTAATAGAAAAAAATTTAAAGTTAATACAGAGAATTTCCATACGGCCTCCTCCCAGCTTCCCCTAATGTCAGTGTCATATGGAACCATGAAACATTTCTCAAAATGAAAGAGTTCATATCAGGATATTTCCATCACCTGAACTATATACAGAACTATATTCTATCATTCTCCCCACTGATGCCTGCTTTTTTCTTTCTTTCTTTCTTTTTTCTTTTTTGCCAAGATCCCATCCAAAAATAGCACAGCATTTAATCACGGTCTCTCCATTGTTTCCTACAGTTAGAGAGAGTTGGCTTTTCCCTACCAGGACAACTACTTTTATTCAATTTTATTTTCCATCTTGTTGCGACCACATCTCACCAAGCAGCACAAGAGTTATCCCAGAGTTAGTGTTCCTATGAGCTCAGCCTCTCCAGAGCTGGGATTGCAGGTGGGTACCACTCTGCCTAGCTGACCATGACGTGAGAGGAGCATGGAGGTGTCCTGAGGGTGCCACTCAGCTTGCCCTTGGTGTTCGAGGGGTAGCCAGGTGTCCTGGAACGTGCCTCTCAGCTTGGCTTCTGCTCTTTTCTCACAATCAGACTGGACGTTGAAGGTTTAGAGGGAAGTTACCTCAAGGCCAAAGGTCCCTCATCACATCACATCCGAAGGTTCCTGTTATCAGTGGCTTTCATGAGCTATGTAGTGTAGCAACTGCCCAACTCTGCAGGGCAGTCTCTCCTTCCCTCAGTAGAAGATAGATGCCTACCCGCCTCCCCGCAGCCCTCAGACAGGTCTTCAGTGACTCCCAGTACTCACTAACCACTAAACACATCTTTAGGCACTGAAAATGCAGCTTCAAGAGATGGAGAGATGGCGCAGTCTGTAACGTACATGCTGAATAGACATGAGGACCTGGGCTTGGATTCGCAGCATCTGCATATAAAACAGGTGGGTGTACTAGGGTGTGTATGTAACCCCAGAGCTAGGGGTCTGCTGGTGGTGACGGGTGGATTCCTGGAGCTCACTGGCCATCGTTGAATCAATGAGCTTCCGGTTCAGTAAGAAACTTTACTCAAAGATTAAGGTGAATGTTCTGGAGGGAGACATCAGATGCTGATCTCTGGCCTCCACATGCATGCATATGTATACCTAAACAGACGCATACGCACGCATACACCAGACAGATATACACAGATAAACACACAGACACACAAAGACACACAGACATGCACAGACACACACACACAGAGACACACAGAGAAACACACAGACACACACTTAGAAACACACACAGACATAAATATATGCAGACACACACAGACACAGACACACGCAGACACACATGCACACATTTGCTGGCCCATTTCCTCCAAGCAGGAAATACTGTATATTGGGTATTTCGGGTGTTTTGGTATTCTCAATTACAAACGAGGGCTTAGGTGGGCAATTAGGCCAGGTGAGTTTAGAGGGGATTATGGGTAGAAGAAGAGACACCAGCCAAGGCAGGTCTTCATGTGTAAGATTGTTGGCCACTGTTATTTGTGGGGCTCTTATCTTTTCCTGCTCCAGTCTTTAAAGGATTTTACTTTTTGTTGTTGTTTTACAACAGTCCGTTCCTGCTTCCTCTATTCTCTTTCTCCTTAAGGAGGCCTCGGGGTAGCCTCGGCTCGGCAGTGCCCCCCACAGCTCTTTAATGCCAGATGCATCAATGCTTTTCATGTTTCATTGCTTATGGGTGGATGGCTTGTCCTTAAAGAGTATGAAACTGGGCATGGGGACATAAGCCTTTTAAAAAATTCAGCATGCAGCCGGGCAGTGGTGGCACACGCCTGTAATCTCAGCACTTGGGAGGCAGAGGCAGGCAGATTTCTGAGTTCGAGACCAGCCTGGTCTATAGAGTGAGTTCCAGGACAGCCAGGGCTACACAGAGAAACCCTGTCTCAAAAAACCAAACAAACAAACAAACAAACAAACAAACAACAACAACAACAACAACAAAACCAGCATTCAGGAAGTGGAGGCAGGAACATCAGAAGGTTGCCATTTTCTCTGGCAGAGGGGCAAACTCAAGGTCTATGTGGGAAACACGAGAGACTCTGCCTCAAACAAACAAACATGCTACTGTCTAGACAGGTTAATTTTAAGATTGATTTATTTATCTTATGCATATGAGTTCACTGTAGTTGTCTTCAGACATACCAGAAGAGGGCATCAGATCCCATTACCGATGTTTGTGAGCTAGCATGTGGTTTCTGGGAATTGAACTCAGGACCTCTGGAAGAGTAGTCAGTGCTCTTAACCACCAAGCCATCTTTCCAGCCCTAGGCTGATTAGTTTTAATGGCCAATTTGACAAATCTAGAATCACCTGAGAAGCGCGCCTCAGTAAGGAGTTTCCTTGAGCAGTTAGTCTGTGGGCTTGTCTGTGAGGGACAGCCTTGATTGTTATTAGGATGGGAAGTTCCGCCATGAACTTTGCTGGCATTGTTTCATGAGCTGGGTTGGAACTGTGTTAGAATTTAGAGAGCATGAAGCCAAGAGGCTGCAAGGGTGCAGCAAGGGTGTGTGCTTTTCTCTTTGTTGGCTGTGGACGGGAGGCAACTGCTGCCTCAATGCCCACCTACCTTGACTTCCCTGAAATGATAGCCTGTAATCTGGAATTGTCAACTAAAATAAACCCTCCTTCCCGTAAGTTCACTTGGTAGGTGTATTTCCTCATAGCAGTATAAATGGAACCAGAATTCCATGCTTCCCCAATGAAAGCGGCAAATTGACCATTTTATCTGGAGTCTGTGATAAAATGTCAATTGCATGGGGCTTATCCCTGGGCTGGGTCCTCTCTGAAGCTGCCAAGGAGGAAGAGCATCAGTGGCAGGGTGGGGTGTGGGAGGCAGGGTGTGGTGTGTGTGTGTGTGGGGGGGAGGTGGATATGTAGGGGGGGCAATACTTGGTGTTATAAGAGAATAGGGTTGCATTTTGTAATAACTTATGCCTATCTTGACTTTAAGTTACTCTAAGGCCTGAAGCTGCAGGCTTCTAGATCTATTGACACTTGTTGTTAACAGGAGTGGGGGTGGGGAGATGGGTGGGGAGGTGGGGTGGGGTGGAGGTATGAGTGATTAGGTAAAGGGAAAGGGGAAGAAGAGTGATTAGGGAAAAGATTTATTTCTAAGACTCCCTTCTCTGGCCAGTGAGAAGCACTTCTCTGGCTTGGCTGGTTAACTCTTTGTGAACTAGAGAGGAAAGAAAGGACAAAATTAAGATGCTTTATACAGGCAAATATGTGCAGACATATATACATTCATACACATATTTATATTTTCATTCACATTCTTATTTACACATTAACCTATTCCCATTTTTGTTGGGCCCAGCCACCTGTCTCGTATATTCCACAAGTATTCATTCATGCATGCTTACAAAATACACACACACACTTACACACGTATATACAAACAGACATATACATTTGGATGGATGGATGGATGGATGGATGGGGCGGAGCTCCCCAAGCTAAACCATTCAATCAAAAATTTTATTTCTTTTCTCTGTCCTTTTAAATACCTTCTTAGACAAAAAGTTCTTTAGAAAATTACCTCAGAGATAAAATGTTACATAGAATGGGAGTTTCAGAAGGATGTTGATATTAAGTTCGAAGCAATGTTTTATTCTAATATGCACATTATAAATTAAAAGCAACAGTTTTTACATGGCTTTGCCTTATAGTGCACACACCTGTGGCTTTATCCTTGGACCTAAATGTTTTTTCTTGAACACAAATTTGTCCCAAACCTATTTCTCTTTGTAGTGTAATTATGAATGGTCATTGTATTTCTTAGTATGCAGACTTTACTTACTATTATGAAGAGTGGGCACATTCTACTATTGATTCTAACTTTATTACATCTTTCTAGCAAAGCAACTAAGGCCATCTCTTAAAACTTTCTTCCTAAAATTATTTGAATCAGATCAGAAATTCTGTAGAGTCATTAATTCATCTAAACAGCATTAATTCCTGAAAGTTCATCTTTATGTTGATCTGCAGGAAATCTGATCAGTAGGGTGGGCTAATGCCCAGGGACTATTATATTAATTTATGACTGGAAAGGCATATCAGCTGCAAGAAGCAATCCTGAGATGAAGTCTCTTTGGGACCTTGTCATCAAGCTCACCAATCACAGACCATGCAAAAGTAGTGGGCCACCTTCAGGAAGGCTGCTGGCTAGCCTTAACCTATCCAAGATGGCTCCCGACAGTCAATCATCTTCCAGTCATTCTGCATTTATCACCTAGGTGTCTTCATAAGAAGGGAGAAACACCAGCAACAAGGAGCCCAACAGTGGGGCACTTACCTAGCAGTGGGTACAAGGCCCTGGATTCAATCCCTAGCCCTGCAAATAATAAAAATTGAGAAACAACAACAAGAACAATGTGGAACACATTTCTCAACTGCATCATGAACTCTCTAGTCCAAGACTGCTGCCATCCTTCAGTTGATGGCTTCTAGTGTTGACTTTGTCTCTGTTTGCCATTTGCTGCCATCAGTAGGCAGCCTGACGGGGCACCCGTCTCCTTTCCATGCATCAAGACCGATGAGAGAATGAAGCCTTTGCACTATTTGAAGAACAGCCTGAGAGGTGGACCTCAGTCTAGGGAAGTCTCAAAGAAGCCTCCAGGGCATTGTGTGGGTTTAAATGAAAACTGATTGCCCTTGGACTCATGCTTGAATGCTTGTTCCTCGGTTAGAGAAACGTTTTGGGAAGAATTGAGAGGGGTGGTGGCCTTGTTGGAGAAGGTGTGTCACTGGGAGTGGGTTTTGAGATTTCAAAAGCCCATGTCAGGCCCAGTCTTTCTTTCTCTGTCTGCAGCCTGGGGATCGGAATGGTAAGCTCTCAGCTATTGCTTCCGCGCTGGGTCTGTCTGCTTCTCACCATGACATTAATGAACTAACCCTTGAAAATGGTAAGCAAAGCCCCAATCAAACGCATTCTTTTGTGAGAGTTACCTTGGTCATGCTGGCTCCTAGCCTTAGAACAGTGGCCAAGGTAAGCATTGCAGGCTGATCATGTATGTCCTCTGATGTGTATGTGAACAGCCTGTGACCCCTTGTGGTTGGATTAGGATGCAGAGCCTTGGAATATGTTTTTCTTTCTTTTCCTGTATCTGTAATGAAACAATCTGACACAGCATCTCAAGGGAGGAAGGGTCTGTTGCGGTTACAGTCCATTGTGCTGGGGAAGCCACAGTGGCAGGAGCTAGTGAGCTGGTCACATTGCATCTGTAGTCAGAAACAGAAAGGGACTAGTGCTGCTACTAAGCTTGCTTCTCTATTTCCACACCTGGGATCCCTGCCTGAGGGGTGGACCTGCCCACAATTAAGACAGTTCTTCCCACACCAATTGATTTATGAGGCCTATCTCCCAGGTGACTCTAGCTCCTGTCAAACTGACAACACTAACCATTCAAGAAGGTAATTAAGTTTCGATGAAACCCTGAGGGTGGAGCTCTAATGATAGGTTTAGTGTCTTCCTAGGAAGAGAGAGATACCAGAGTTTCCTCCCTTTACCAAGTGCGGACACAGCAAGAAGATGAACCAGGAGCAGTGCCCTCATCAGAACTGAGCTGGCTAATCCCTTGGATTTGGACTCCTGGCTCCCAGAATTTTGAGAAATAAGGTCCCCAGCGGTTGGGTTTTGCAATTGCAGCCTGAGCAGCCTGACAGAAGATTTGCCATTGTGGGAGGACTGTCTGACACAAGAGAAGAGTCAGTCAGGGTCTGCCTGTCTGCACATAGGCCAAAAGGCCACAGGCAAAAGATGACTGGGGCACACCATCTGGGCTGCTACGGGTCAGGTGTGGTGGGTGGTGAATTCTGAACACAAAGATAGCAGGCAACACTTGGACATTCCTCTCCCATAAAGCTCAAGTCTAGGTTGTTTTTTCTTTTCTTTTTTTTTTTTTTTAAGACTTTATTATTACTATAAGTAAGTACACTGTAGCTGTCTTCAGATGCACCAGAAGAGGGAGTCAGATCTCATTAAGGATGGTTGTGAGCCACCATGTGGTTGTTGGGATTTGAACTCAGGACCTTCAGAAGAGCAGTCAGTGCTCTTACCTGTTGAGCCATCTCACCAGCCCTGTTTTTTCTTTTTTTTCTTTTTTTTTTTTTGATCAAGCTTTTTGTTTGTTTGTTTTTTGTTTTTTGTTTTTTGTTTTTCAAGATAGGGTTTCTCTGTATAGCCTTTGTTGTCCTGGAACTCACTCTGTAGACCAGGCTGGCCTCAAACTCAGAAATCCACCTGCCTCTGCTTCCCAAGTGCTGGGATTAAAGGCGTGTGCCACCACTGCCTGGCTCAAGCCTTGATTTTTGTTATTTAAAAAAGCTGCATATTTATTTATTTTGCTGTCTGAATCTGCCCTTGTGCCTTCAACACTCTCATGACAATTTCCTGCACCTTGATAAGGAAAGCACTCTAGATCCTGTCACAGACTTAACCCGGTTCACACGGAACCCAGCTGGCCTGCCTCTTTGTGTTAGACAATCACAAGGACTTTAGGTCTCATGGCATGAGTCCCTTGCAGTCTCCCTGGGCACATGCCACATGAAGGAAGATTCAGGTGCTTTCCCCAACCTTCTTGGTATAAAGGTGAACAGTCTTGTGTCAGGGCTTCAAGAAGCTGTATTGTAAGAGAGTTTATGACAGAATTCAAACGCTGGACCATTCTGAGTGCTGCTACGCACCGTCCCTGGAAGAGGAAAAGGAAAGGAGCTCAAGTCCAGGTTTTGAAGAGGGCAACTTGTATCCCAGAGTCTTGAACTCGTCCTGAGTCGAACATGAGAGTCTGCCATTCAACTCATAAACACCAATTTACTCTGCACATAAGTACCCTGAAGAAGAAAACATGGCCATTGGGCCCTCCAGGTCTGGGGCCCAGTTGTTCTGCTAGCTCTAGCTGGCACGCATGAGCCTGGCCAGTCTAACCATGGGACTGAGAAAATTTTAAGGGATAAAATCCTAGCCAAAAACCAAAACCAAAACCAAAACCCAAACCAACAAAAACAAAAACCCATGCACTGCTTGGAAAAACCTTCAGTTACCCTTTACCCTTTGTAGATGCTTTAACTGGGTGCACTTGACTTTTTTCGATAGCATTACTTCTACCCTATGGGTTGGAATGGTCATGACATCAGCCAGATCCGAAGAGGGTTGAAACCCTGACCTGCCTCTCAGCAGGAGGAGCATCAGTTATACTGTAATAATATCTGTAGAATGGGCCATATGATTGATGACCATCTTTGGAAAACAGTCTGTCCTGTGAGCTGACATAATTAGTCCTTCCTTCTTTCCAAGGTAATGCCTTCCTGTGTCCAACACAGGGACATTTTGGCATCGTGGTTCCATACAAACACATCTCCCATTCAGCTTCCACGTCTAGGCTGTGACTGTGCTGTGGAACAAATGAGAATCATGCTGGGCATAAAGAAAACAGTGCTTTTATTCTGCCCAGCATCTCCTGTGTCTGCTATTTATTATATATGCTTGATGTGCTAATGCCCCAGAGTGTTCAGATAGTTAACCTTTAATTTTCCCTCAAGAAATGTGTGTGTGTGCATATGTGTCTCAAGTTGGTTTAAGTGAAGATCTTGCAAATTAAATAAAAATTATATATATATATATATATATATATATATATATATATATATATATATAAATCACTGGGCTGGAGAGGCGGCTGAATGGTTAAGAGCACTAACCGCTCCTCCAAAGGACCCAGGTTCAATTCCCCAGCACCCACATGGCAGCTCACAACCGTCTGTAACTCTGTCATCGATCCACTACACTCATACAGACATACATGAATACAAAACACAAATGCACATAAAATAAAAGTGAACAAATTATATAAAAATCATCATTTACAGAACAACTCACTCAAATCTTTTACATTGACACCTGATATTAAACTTCATCTTCTCAACAATGCAGTAAATCTTCATCCTTAAAAGCCATATTTTAAGGCCATTAAGTTTATGGTGTCTATTTTAGCTTTTTGGTTAAAATATTTGGCTAAAAATATGCATATTTTATATGCAATTAAGAAAAAAAAAAGAAAAGCTAGCAGCATTTCATTATGTGCATTGCTTTACATATACTACAATGTAATAGCAACCAAAACAAGTACTGGCCAAAAAACAGACACGTAGACCAATAGGACAGAAAGAAATGCATGTAAGTACAGCCAGCTGATTTAGAAAAAAGATTAATTTTATGTGTGTGAATGTTTTGCTTGCACATAAGTATGCACTGCGTGCATGCACGCCTGGTATCAGAAAGAGAGGGTTGGGGAGTTGCAGAAGTGTGTGAGCAGCTCTGTGAGTGCTGAGAAGTGGGCCTGGGCCTCTGGAAGAGCAGTGCATACTTTTAACTTCTCTCCACCCCCAGGCAAGTGAGTTTTGATGAAAACAGAAAGGGAAAATGTCTCTTGAATCAAAGGCTCAGGAAGCGGGTACACACGCATGCTTACGACCTCTCAGCTGAGAGACTACAGCAGGATGATCATGAGCTGGAGGCCAGCCTGGGGTCAGAACGACATCCTGTTTTTAAAAACTGCAAGAAATGTGGAGATTAATATATAGAAGAAAGGCTCTAAGCCTCCATCTCTCGCCAAAAGAAAATAGCTTAAGTAGCTCAGCAGTTAAGCACACTTATTGCTCTTGCAGAGGACCCTGGTTTGTCTCTTGCTACCCACGTGGTGGCTCACATCATCTGTGATTCCAGTTCCAGGGTATCTGACACTCTACTCTATCTCTATTGGTCTCTACAGTCACCAGGCATGCGTATACACACATGTAGCTAAAACCACTCACACTCATTAAAAAAAAAATCTAAAAAAAACCAAATTAAAATGAATGAAAAGCTTAGATATAATCAAGCTACTAAAACAAAACACGTGGGTGAAATGCTCTGGGCATTGGTCCAAGAAGAGTTTTTGGTTTTGTTTTTTTTTTCAGAAGTAGACAACAAAAGCAAAAAATTATAACTCAAATTACAACAAATTACAAGTCTCTTGCACAGCAAATGAAATAGAGAGATGTGGCCTGTGGGAGGGGAGAAAGCCTTTGCAAACTAAACAGTTTAGAAAGATGGTTAATCTGTAGAATATGTAAGAAACTCAATTCAATAGTTTAAAAAAAAGCAATTGATTTGATTTTAAAATGAGAAAATGATATAAGTAGACATTTAAAAAAATTAGCCAAATGACCAACAAACAAGTCTACAAAAAAAGTTAATTGGGGAATTATCAAGAACTATGTGGGAACCACAGGAACACGTCATCTTACCCAACTTAGAAAGGCTGTTATAAAGGAGATTAAAGGTAGGGCTGGAGAAAGAGATCATTAGTTAAGAGTACTGCCTGCTCTTCTAGAAGATCAGAGTTCGATTCTCAGGACCCACATGGTGGCTCACATCTGTAACTCATTCTGACAACTGTAAGCCACCCTCTTCTGGCTTTCCTGGGCACCAGTCACAAAAGTGGTGCACAGATAGGCATACACTCATGCAAAGCATCCATACACAAAGCAAAAAAAAAAAAAGTTAAAAAGAGTAAAGAAGTGCTGGTGAGTCAGAAACACAACCCTCATACACTAAAGGAGAAAATGTAAATTACTACAGACATTATGGAAAGTTCCTTTTAAAAAGCAGAAAAAATATCTGCTCAAACGACGTCATGGGTGGAAGGGAAGACATTTAAAGGAGCTGAAACCAGTGTCAGAGGGACACTTGCACTTCCGTGTTGTGGTAGCGCGTTTCAAGTAAGCCAAGATATGGAAGCAGCCTCTGCATCTGCTGATGTAAGAATGAGTCAAGAACTCATGCATGCACAATGGAATAGTGAAGAGCAGTAAAGAGAACGACATCCTACCCTTTACAGCATATGAGGATGGAACTGGATGTCATTATTCGAAGAAACAAGTACAGACAGATGAAATACAGCATCTGCATGCATACAGCAGCTCGAAAGTTTGCCTGAAAGTAGAGGAAGTCATGGGAGGGTCAGATGGAGAGAGGGCAACTAATGGTGCTGAGATGGGTAGGATAGGAGGAGTAACTTCTTATGGTCTTCCTTGCATAGTGGGATAGTCATAATTGACAATAATTCATGAAATATTTCAATATACCCATTGAAGAGCAACTGAGGCCTCCCAACACATACAATGTGTGGTTCAATAGATATGCTTTTTACCCTGTGTGATGGTCAGTCTTGATTGTCCTCTTGTCACAGTCTAAAGTCACGGACAGATAGTCTAGATCAGATTGGCCTGTGGGGATTTTACTGATTAGCTGATGCAGGAGGACTCAGTCCACTGTAGGCGGCACCATTCCCTAGGCTTAGGTCTTGGACTGTGTAAAAGTGAACTTGAGGACAGCGTAAACATTCGTGCCCTTTCTATCTGCTCTTGACAGTTGATGTGACTGGCTGCATCAACTTTCTGCTGCCTCAACTTCTACACAAATGATGGAGTGTAACTTGGAATTATAAGATAAAAGAAACCCTTTCTCCTCTAATCTGCTGGTCAGCATTTTACCATAGCAACAAGACACTAAATTAAAGCACTCGGTCTAGTGTCCATTGCTTACACATTTCTGTCTACTATACATTGTTTGCATATGTTGAAATGTCACACTGGACCTCATAAATATGTATACCATGTCCAATTACTAGGTGTCAATAAAAAGAATATTAAAACATGATTAAATTAAATGTTATATCGTGGAAAAGAATCCCAGTACAGATCTGTATCTACCATGGCTGGTGAGCTATAAATAATGTGAAAACTTCCTAGCTGGGTAGTTGGAAGTTCTAAAACTTCGATTTGTTCTACTTCTAATCTTTTTTTACAACAGTTCTTTTTTGTGTGTGAAATAAAAATGATAAAGTCTAGGTGTCTCAAGTTGGAGCTGAGCACAACTTCTTTCCCTCATTTAAAGGAATGGAAACCTCTCCCCCCATAGCTCTACTTAAAAGAACTAGCTACACTGTGAATTAAACTTTCAAGGTAGAGGGGCTAGAGGTATTTTCACTTTTCCAAGTACTCTCATTTTTTGTTTTGTTTTTTGCTTGTTTTTTTTTTTTTTTTCTGAGACAGGGTTTCTCTGTGTAGCCCTGGCTGTCCTGGAACTCACTCTGTAGACCAGGCTGGCCTCAAACTCAGAAATCCACCTGCCTCTGCCTCTGCCTCCCAAGTGCTGGGATTAAAGGTGTGTGCCACCACCGCCTGGCCCTTGTTGGTTTTTTTTCTGAGACTTGATCTTATGTAGCCCAAGCTGGCCTAAAGCACTCTGTGCAGCAAGTTCAAGTATGAATCTGCTACAATGTCCCGTTTGTGTAGTACTGGGAATCAGGCAGGTATTCCACCAACTGAGCTACATCTGCAGCTCCACGGGCTTTAAAAAGGTCCCCAGTCCTCTGTGTCTGTCACTTTTCCAATTCCTGCCACCTGCTGCTCTTCAACCCTATCAGGTTGTCTGATCTACCATAGATGTTCAATATTTACAGTGTTAGGAATATGGTCACAAGTGAGAGAAAACGCAACGGACTGTGGTATAAATAAGGTCCACTATCCTCTTTAAAGCAGGAAAGGAGTACAGGGTTTATGCAGTTTCCTTAGTGTGTCCTAAAGAGGCAGGGTTCTTTGCCTTGTTTTACATTTATAATAGAGTCTTCCTCAAGGTCTCACAATGACTGCCACACCTCCTGTCATTGTATCACACCGCTGTTCCAATCATGAAGTAGGGGAAAGTTGAAGGACACAAAATTTTCCAGGACTTCCTTTATATCCTAGATATCCCTTGGAACTTTGGTTTATGTGTTATGGACTAGAACTTTGTTTCACTGGTATGCTAGCAAGCAGGGGAGGGGGCTTTGCTTTTTGGCCTCTATAGTGTAGAAATAGGAAGGGGAGAGTGGCATGGAAGAGTGACTGAATTTGGTAAAGCACTTATCAAAAACTATGTTTAACTTAACTATATTGTTTCATCCCACACACTGTCCTGCCACATGGTTACCCACTCCTTCCCCTCTTCCTGTAGGTGAGGCTGTGGTCTTGAAGAAATCCTTGTTTAATCTCCTCTACGAGGGCACCAGTTTTTTCTTCACTCCTACTTGGATCATGGTCTCTTCGGAGGGTGACGGTCACTGTTTTCTCTGCTTTCCACAAATGTGTTCTTTGCACAACCTAACGTCCTGATCCCTCCACCTCAGAATTCCAAGGTCAGTCACAAGGCCAGGCTCTTTATGAAGCTGTCGCCATCCCTCTTTCCTCTCAGCCTGACACGTGGGGAGTATGTCGTCTCAAATGTTGTTACTTTCTTCATGGAAAAGGAATGGAAACCTCCCTCCCCCATAGCTCTACTTAAAAGAACTAGGTACGCTGTGAATTAAACTTTCAAGGTAGAGGGGCTAGAGGTATTTTCACTTTTCCAAGTACTCTCATTTTTTGTTTTGTTTTTTGTTTGTTTGTTTGTTTTTTCTGAGACAGGATTTCTCTGTGTAGCCCTGGCTGTCCTGGAACTCACTCTGTAGACCAGGCCAGCCTCAAACTCAGAAATCCACCTGCCTTTGCCTCCCAAGTGCCGGGATTAAAGGCATGTGCCACCACTGCCTGGCCCTTGTTGCTTTTTTTCTGAGACTTCATGGAAGTTGAAACTAAATTATTGACGGTGGTACTGTTTGCAAAACGTCCAGCACATTGCAGGTGCTCGAACTTGTATCTCTAGCTAGTAATAGCTTATCTCCTAGATCGGATTCAACTGGTTGATGACAGGTTCTGAATCATCCTTTTAAAGCACACCAGGCCTGGCCAGGATGCCATTATAATGCTGCGCCCATGTAATAAGGGGCTGGGCAAAGGAGCAGCTACAATGCTGGGATGTGAGATATTCCTTTGGCCTGAATGGCAGACAACTTTTCACAGAGAAGCCCCTTACTCTTCTGCAGTAAGAACAAGTAGAAGCCAGATTGTTTTCTATAGCCTGCACCGCGATGAGGTAACTGCTCTGTCACTTTACTCCTCCCTCTCCACTGGAGCCCGAAAGGGGGCGGTGTCGGCAATCGCGCTTCGCGCGGCCCTCTGGGACGGCTGCGCACGCGCAGCTTCCGGCTCCAGGCTTCGAGATTTATTTGACGCTGCCCACTCGGTTCCTTCAGAAGTCTCGGGTCAGCCGCGCCGCGCAGGCGCAGTAGTCCCTTCGGCTGGGGAATTATTTGACGCCACCGCCCCTGGCAGTCGGAAGTTGCTTGAACGGAGCCCAGCCGGCCGGCCAAGCGACCGGTGTTCGTCGTCCCCTGGGCGCCCTGTGAGAGTCACTGACGGGTGGACAGACTGACTGCCGGTGGAGGGCCGGCCGGGGCAGTGGCAGCGCGGGCCGGATGGCGCGGGTCGCGTGAGGCGGCTGGCCGAGTGCGGCCCGCGGTGCGCCCGCCCAGCGATGCGGGCCCCGCCCGTCGCCTCAGGTACGCGGCGGCCAGCGCGGTGCGGCCGGACCCTCCCCTCTCGCCGTGTTTTTCCCCCCTCTCAGCAGACAGCGAGGCAGGGGCTCTTTCAACCTCCGCTACTCCCGGGGCCGAGCGTTGGCAGGCGCATTCCTGGGTTCTGAAGTGGACGCACCGGGCGCGGGAGCACAGTCCTGGCCCGCGGGTTCTGCCGGGTGTGAGCGAACCCAGGAGGGTCGGAGTGGCGGAGCGCTCCCCTAGCAGCCTGGGGACAGGGGCGGGTCTGGAGTGGCGGCCGGCCACTCCGGGGAGAATGCGGTCCACCGAGGGCCAGGTGAAGTTGCTGCCGTCCGGTGAGGGATGCTGCTGCCCGGAGCACGGTGACGCTTGGAGGAGAGTAAACAGCCACCCTCCGCAAAAGCTCGCAGTCCGCCAGGCCCAGGCACCCTGCAGGGCAGGACTGTTACCCCATTCTACGGACCGGGCAACCGAGGCCCCGAGCGATCGGGCGCCTTTGGTGCCCAAGGTCATATAGCTGGGTAATTTGAACTCAAGTAGCCTTGACAGTCCAGTCCTGGTTCTTAACCAATTAGGTCATTGGATCTCTAACTTTGATGCACCGTAAAATCACTTGGGGGAGTTTGAAAAAGATTCCTGGTGTCATAGCACCCCAAGCTAATTAAACCACCATGCCTAGAGGGTAGGGGGAGACAAATACCAGTATCTTTCTAGTATTTAACTTTCCGGAGATTCCCCTCGTGGTTCTGGGCTATAGTAAGGTTTGGCAACTGTGAAAGCGTGTGATTGCAGAGGTCCGACAGTGTCTCTTCAGCGAATGTGTGCAGGAGGATGCTTGTTAAAAGTGCGGATTCCACTGGCAGAGATTCATCTTGTCCCGTCTTCCCCACCCCCAGCGCACCCTTGTTCTATTGCTGGAACTCTCCATTTTTCTGCCTCAGCCTCCTGAGTGCTGGGACCATAGCTGTAGCTGTTCCTAAGCGAGAGCTTTTCCTTAAGTCCACTGACTACCACCCCTTTGGTAGGTAGGCCTCCTTGAAGGTGAGACCTAATTATGGATTCTTAGTCAGCGAGTTTTAAAAAATGTGTACATCCCTTGCAAAAAACTGTTGGTTTGCAATTTTTCCTTAATACACAGCACTCGAGGTTATGTTTTCTCAACCTCTGGACTTTTGCATATACTGTTCTTTTTCCAAGACAGTCCTCCGTGTTTTCTCAGCACACTACCCAAATACAGACACCTTCTCATAGGCATCATTTCTGTCTGTTGCCTAGCTCTCCACATTTCCTTCAAGATCGTCTGTCTCCCCTGAGCTCTGCCCACCTTGTCATTATTATAGAGTAGCTGTGTTGTGCTTCTAGCTCCTTCTATAAGGTTTTGATGGTGGGGACCATGCTTTCTTGGTCTTTTGTTCTTGGAGTACTTTGACATAGAGACTGACAAACCTTTTTTGAATACAATGTTTACTCCCCTTATGTCATGGACCTCATGCTGCAGAGGCATTTGTTTTCTGTTTTGGTAAAAGATCTTTGATGTTTTTAGCATAAGGGTTTTTCCTTTTCCCTTAGGAATATTCTAGGCTTATTCATTTATTCAGCAGATGAATAAATTGTTGAATCCATATCTATGATAAGGCACTATGTATGACTATGTTCCAGCAATATTGGTTGGTTTAGCTGGGTGAGGTGGCAGACACCTTAATCCCTGTACTCATGAGGTAGATACTGGTGCATCTGTGAGTTCAATGCCAGCCTGCTCTATACAGTGAGTTAGTGACAGGATAGCCAGGGCTCCTGCAGAGGCCAGCCTCAAGAAAACCTCTATGCAACCAATCAACACACAACAAACAAAACAAAAACATTGTGAACTTTAATGTTAACTTCCATATCAGACAATCTATTCTTTAATGACTTTTTATTGCCATTGGGGTTTTGCATGTGATCTTTCCTCATTGTCTAAAAGAAGTATTGTCTAAATGAGTGTGTATCAACAGAAGCAGATGGGATAGTTCCCAGTTATAGTTCATCCCATCTGATGGGAGACAGTAAAACTTTGTATCAGGACAACTGACAAACTAGGTGTAGTTTATTATATAATGTCTGAACTGCCATTGCTGCTCATGCTTATCAGTTTTAAAGGAAGTCAATGCAATAGTTCAGATTGCTTCTGGTTTTGGTACCTCCCCCTTTTTTTTGGTAAAATTTATTTTTATGTGTATGGGCATTTTGATTGCATGCATGATTGCGTGCACTACTTGGATGTCTGGTAAGGTGTCAGATCCTCTGGAACTGAAGTTACAGAGGGTTGTGAGCTTCCATGCAGTTGCCGGAACGTGAACGTGGGTGCTCTGCCAGAGCAGCCAATAAGTGCTCTTAACCACTGAGTCAGTTCTCTAGTCCTTTGTTCTTGGTTATTCTTAAAGCCATAGGAGATTAAGGTGATTAAATAGTATGGGGTCATTATGAAGAAGTTTGTTGACATTGAAGATTCCCCGTACCTTTGTCTTTTTATATTGGTACTGGCGGTTGAGTACAAGTGTACCACTGAGTCTTGATTTCCATTTTATTTTAGTGTGTGTGTGTGTGTGTGCATATATATATATATATATATATATATATATATATACATTTAAAAAAACTAAATTTTATTATTATTTTTTCTGAATAGGGTTTCACTATGTAGCCCCGGCTATGTAGAACATGATGTTCTTGAACTCATGGAGGTTCTTATGTCTCTACCACCTGAGAGATTAAAGGCATGTGCCACCACACCTGACTATAATTTTTTATTTAGAAACAAGATCATACCAGGCTACCTGGGTTGACCTTGAACTCAGTCTTTAGCTTAAGCAGGCCTTGAACTTCTGGTCCTCCTGCCTCAGCTTCCTAAGTAGCTGGGATTGCAGGCCTGTCCCAGCATGCCTTGATGGGTTATTTCTCCCCAGTTAAATGTGAAGTATGTAGATTGAATAAAAATACATATTTCATAAAGTAATTTTTACAGTGTACTATTATTAGGGGAAGGTTCTCTTGTCTCACTCTTCTATACAGTTTGCTTGGTTTTTAGGCTGAGGCTAATAGAGAAAGTGATGGGATAAAAGGTGTTAAATTTAGCCTCTCAAGAAACTTAGCCTTGTTCTCTGATCAGATACAGACAGAGTATCAAGTTCTGATCTTGGCACATGGGAGAAAGTCAGTTTTTTTAAGCTTGAGGTTAAAGTTTTTAGTTGACTTCCAGTGTATGGGTGAAAATGTTCACATGCTCAGTTAGTGACTAAAAGTAGCTGTAATCACAGTAAGCTATGACTTTGGCAAGGATTCTGTCTGAATTGAGGTACCTGTCTGTATTGTTCTGGACATGTACAGAGGTCTTTTAGACAGAATGAATGGTTCTTGTGTAAAAGTTTTAAGCTGGCTCTTCTGCTCACACCTATAATCTTCAATAAAGCAGGCAGATTGGGACAAGTTTGAGGCCACCCTGGGGTGTATAGTGAGAGCCTGTCTCACCTCCTTTTCCCAAGATGTTTTAGATAGTTTTAGTTTTAACCTTTTATAGATAAATTGTGTCTAAAGCTTCTAGGATACTCAGGACTGTATCCTTCCAGACTGTCCTTTTCCATATCGTTCCTGCTGTCCCCCGTGTGACATGCTCTTTTGTGGAGAGTCGATTGGGGATGGGAAAGCTGAACAGTGTAATCTGTGTTTCAGTATTTAAGATTAGGATGGTAGTGAATGTTTGGTATGTCACATGCATTTTGTTACAGAAACTGGAGGTGTTGAGTGTAAGACACAGCTTCTATATTTAAGTTCCGTAGTTAGAATTCCAATAAAAAAATATAGTACCTTAAACATCCCTGTGAAATAGAATTTTCTGTCATGTCTGTCTGATCAGTCCAGTACATTGTGTACTAATTCTGTGCGCCTACTAAACACTTTAAATGCAGTAAAGGAACTGGGTTCTAAATTTGTAGTTACCCATGCCAGTAGATATGATACTGGGAATATCAGCCGGAACAGTTGTGATAGTTCTGGCTGGGAGCTAGGAGTGTATTTACATTTTCTTTCATAGACTAGCAAAAACCATCTGTTTTTTTAATCTCTGGGAAGAAATGCAGGCAGAACTCGTCTCTCTCCTGTAATTCAAGAGCTTGATAGGATCCTTAGCAGTTACAGTCTAGTGCATAGGTGACACTATCCCCCATCCTCCCCCTTTTTAAAAAGTGCCAGCTTGATGGATGTTTGCCTTGAAGAGTCGTTAAGACCACAACAAAATTGAGAAATGTCGTCCTTCTGTCATAACTTTATTTATGTAATTTGTGTGCACCTGTGCCTTAAGATTCAGTGACTCTATTTATGTGGCACACTGCTACCCTTTACCCTGATTTAACATGGACCTTTCTTTATATTTTCTCAAGTATGTTGTTGACTTAGGCTGCTTTATTTGCTCCTTCTCCCAAGTCTTTCTAGATAAGCACTGAAAGTGCTCACCCTGTTTTAGAAACAGGGAGACTGTGAAAGTAGACAGAATGACTTGTCCAAGGTCATATGTGAAGCACAGAGGTAGAGTTTCTTGTCCCGATGTTGCAGTTACCTGGTGTGACCCAGAATGAGTGGTAGTCTTATTTCCTAGGTGTCCTTTCCTAACGGCTAGTGAGTCTAACTTAAACAGCCTAAAGTAGTTGTTGGAATAAAATTAAACAACTTGTGAAAGTTCTTAGAAATTGGTCAATTACAGTTACACAAAGGCATGTTATTTTCAAGTTCTAATCTGTTGCCTTGTAGCTGATCACATCATTGATCATATTAAGTGCTATTTTGAATGATATCTCATTGATTTCTGTCTTAATCATCGTAAAACTTTGTCTTAGTAGTTGTGTTCTGTTTTTAGTTACATACCTAAATCCTAGGACAACATGATAATACAGGTGCTTAATAATATTTGCTTAGTGATGTAACCAATATCTCGATTTACTTCAGGAAGTTTGCAAACAATTGTTCTTTATAGTTTGATTTAACACTCCTTGGGAATAGTTTATTACTGTAGTACTACCTGTGTTTGCTGTATAGAATACATATGGTGACTAGTATTTGAGTCAGTTGATGTAACTAATATTAGGTTGTAGCCTTTGTGGGTCACCATTGTATTGCTTTTTTTGGTTATTGTCATTTAGACTGAACTTATATATGGAGTGCTTACATACGTAAGCTGGTAAGCAGCAGAGTCATACAATGACAACCCTTAGAGAAGATACTTGGAAAAGGGTCCATGTGGAGTTAAGAAGGAAACTAGTGATCAACAGGGTGCACTTTATCTTGTTCCTATAGTATTTACTTCTGGGGTGGATGGAAGAATAGGGGGATGGAAGAGGGCTTATGGGACTTGCGGGGAGTGGGGACCCAGAAAAGGGGAAATCATTTGCAATGTAAATAAAAAAAATAAAATAAAATAATAAAAAAAGTATTTACTTCTGGCACAGCTCCCCACAGCTGCACACTCTAATATCTAATCCTGTATAGAAGTGTGTGATAGTCTTGAAGCCACACTCACCACACTTGAACCCCTGGAATATCTCTATATTGGTATTTAGGAAGTGGATTTACTGACTTCTTCCCAGATGATTATTTAGTCCCTGTATTACACCCACTGGTTCTGATAGGTAAGTGTGTAGAATTCTTCTGGAACACTATACAGGGATGCTGGTGGTGTGATTGCAGAAGGGGCCAGATGCATCGTGCTGCTAGGATATATCTTCCTTGGAGGGTAGCTTCTGGTTTAATTTTCTGTATCCCATATCTGAAGTTGGCTGTACTTGCACTTTTTCTTGTTGCAGAGTTTTAGTTCATGTGGACACAGTCTATCTCTAGTTTTTTGCTTTTATTTTTTTAATTGAGTGAGTGTATGGCATTGTGTGTATTTGGTTAGAGGACAACTTGTAGGATTCTGTTCTCTCCCACGTGGATCCTGTGGGTTGAATTTAGGTCCTTAGTCTTGCTGAGTCATCTCACAGGCCTTGCCTCCAGTTTTTACTGAATTAATTATAAATCTCTAATCCTGCCTTTCAAAGCCCTTCAAAATTGGGCATTGCTTACATTTTAAAAATTATTTAAATTAATGGAAAAATTATTTTTTTTTGAGGCAGGGTTTCACTTCAAACCTATGTAGACCAGGCTGGCCTGACCTCACATGGATAGACCTGCCTCCACTTTCCTAGCTCTGAAACTAAAAGCATATACCACCATGTCTGACCTTTTTTTCAAATAAAATCCTATTACTGTCTACAATATAATCTTCTTCCCTTTCCACGCTGAGCATCTTGATCCAGATGTGGATTCATTCTAAAACATTAGAAAAATAGAGTGTGTGTGTGTGTGTGTGTGTGTGTGTGTGTGTCTGTCAGTCATTGTGTCTGTCTGTGAGTGTATATGCAATAGGTGTGCAGGTACCCAGGGAGTCTAGAAGAGAGTATCAATATCAGATTCCTGGAGCTTGAGTTACAGGCAGTTGTGACCTGCTTTTAATACAGGTGCTTGGGTTTGAACTCAGGTCTCTTGGAAGAGTGGAAAGTGTTTTTAACTGCTGAGCCATTTCTCCAGTCCTGTTTATTTTTGTTTTTCTTCTTGTTTATTTGGTCCAGCCAAAAATGTGACAGAGGAATGCCTTGTCGGGCATCAGCAGGAGGAGTGGTCCTTGGTCAGTTGAAGGCTCGGTAGATGCCCCAACAAAGGGAAATCGAGGGGGGGGAGGTGGGAGTTGGTCAGATGGAGGGGCATATACTTGGAGGCAGGGCGTGGGAGGAGGGGTTGGGATTTTTGGGGAAGGGGGGAAACCGGGAAAGGTTTTAGCATTTGAAATGTTAATGAAGATTATATTCAATAAAAAAAAAGAAGAAGGATTTTACTGTGGTAGCTTTGAACTTGCAGTCTTTGCCTTGGCCTTTCCAGTGTTAGAATTGCAGGTGTATGCCATTATAATCTATTCCCTATTATTACTGTCTTTAATGGCTGCCCTTTCTTACTCTCATTCCTACCTATTCAGTTTTCTTGTAATCAATATCCAACTTGTATGCTCCATATCCTTCTTGTACCCCAAACCTACCTGGTTTTTAGGTCACTCTCTTTGTATCAAAAGTAGTCTTTTCCCTGAATTTCTATGGTTATAATTTTTGTATTTAGCACCTTAGTGTCCCAATTTGCATCATAGTTATTGTGTTTAAACTGTAATTTAATTGAAAACAGGATGTGGGTCTCTTAGTCATCTCCTTGGTGTTAACACTGTCTGTTAATATATTTATGGACTTATTATGCATTTATTAATACACTGTCTATGTAATAGATGTTTAATAACTATTGAATGAGTCAACTTGTGATTTCTTTCTTTCTTTTGTTTTTTTGTTTTTCCAATATAGGATTTCACTATGTAGTCCTGGCTGTCTTGGAACTCCCTCTGTAGACCAGACTGGCCCGGAACTCTCAGGCCTCTAGCTCTGGAGGGCTGGGATTAAAGATATGCATAATCATGACCTGACGCAGTCTGGTGGTTTCTGTTAGTGACTGAATTGTCACAAGCAATCAGGATACTAACATTTTTATTAATTCTCTGACATGAAGATTAGCATAAATTTATTGTATTAAATTGTAGTAATAGTATTACTTTCTTTCATCTTTCATAGCACATCTTATCTTTCATCTATCTAATCTGAAGTCATACATGTTTGCCTGGTTGTTATTATGATATATACTTTGCTCCAGTTAATAACTATCATTCACTGTTCCCTTACTATTAACTAGGACAAGCCCCAAATATAAATCTTTTTTTTTCCGGGGAGGAGGGTGGTGGTGGTGGGGGTGGGGGTGGTAGTTTTTTCAAGATAGGGTTTCTCTGTATAGCCCTGGCTGTCCTGGAACTCACTCTGTAGACCCAGCTGCTGGCCTCAAACTCAGAAATCCACCTGCCTCTGCCTCTCAGAGTGCTGGGATTACAGGCATGCACCACCACCGCCCTGCTCAAATATAAATCTTAATTCTTTAATTCTCCCAGCACCAGTGAAACAGGCTGTTCTCCCTTGAGATTTTGTTTTGTTTTTTTTTGTTTTGTTTTGTTTTTTTACAGTTTTGGATTCTCAGAAATGGGACAAGTAACTTTTAGGGACTGGAGCAATAGCTCAGGTGAAGAGCACTTGGAGCTTTTGTAAAGGAATGGTATTTGGTTCCTAGTACCACAGAGCTGCTAACAACCATTTATAATTCCAGTTTCAGAGGACTTGGCCTCCCATTCTGTCTTCTTTGGGCATTGCATGTGCTACTTGCATAGACATACATGCAGGCAAAACACCCATGCATATAAGACAAAAATAAATCTTAAAAAAAAAAAAAAAGATGACCTCATGTTCTAGCCTAAACCTACTCAATCAGAATTTCTAAAGTTGAGGCACAGGAAATTGCTTTTTCCAGTCAAAGTGTCATAGATAATTTTTATGTGTATATGGGATTTGATAGCTAGTATAACTTTTTGAAAATAAAAAAATTGCTTTATTTTCATTTCATTTATTTATTCATTCATTCAAATGAATAAAACTTTCATTTCAGCCAGGCATAGGGATGCACACCTATAGTTCCAGCACTCAGGAGGGAGAGGTAGGCAGATCTCTGTGAGTTCAAGGCCAGCCTGTTCTACAAAACTGTAACTAGTCAAGAAAAAGACTAGTTAAAATGCCTAGTCATAGCAATATGAGACAAAAAAAAAAAAGATTCTACACAAACATCATTGAGTTTGTTTTTGTTTTGGACATAGGGCCTACTGTTAAGTGTGATTATAAACCTGGTGAGACTCCATTGGAGAACACTGGTTTTTCCTTTACAAGCTGTTTTCAGTTGGAGACACATCTGGTCAGTGTGCAGCGAGTAAGAGTCTTTGGAACACTCAGTCCTAAATGGGATGTCTTCATCAAACCCTCTCCTTGGGGCTCAAGGAGCTATGCAGAAGAAGAGGTGGAAAGATTGTAAGAGGCAGAGGGATGGAAGACACTAGGGATGTATTTTGAATAGGTGATGCCAAACTCAATTGCACATCTGAAGGACACCTTTTCTTACATCATTTGTAGAAGTAAATTCCGGATGAACACAAAACTTAAGTGTGAAGAACATTGAAAGAAAACCTAAGAGACTGTATGTACACATAAAGTTGCCCTAAGATAGCATCTAGGACACGCTAGCTCACATTCACATTCTGTCTTAGGACTGTTGAGGGGAAATGTCCTTATGTTGTAGGAAAGTTCTGGGTTGGTTTTTTTTTTTTTTTTTTCATTTCTTCTCTCTCTTTCTCTCTCTCTCATATGAGTGTGTGTAGGTGTGTGTGTGTTTGTGTTTTCTTTCCAGTACTTCTGTTTTGAATCTTTGAGCATGCTAGGCAACTATTCTATCACTGATGTATATTCTCAGATTCTCCTTGTATTTAACATTGTCTGAGACAGGTCCTCCTATATTGCGTAGGCTGGCTAATCTACTCAGAAGCAGTAGTGCTCATCTAACTATCTCTCGGGCTATCTTGTCACCTGATTTCACCATGAAGCTTTTAGATAGCTCAGAACATTTAGATACATTTTAAAAATTACTTTTATTTTTAATTATGCACTTGTGTGTCAGGTATATACCTAGGAGTGCTGGTGTTTGTGGAGGCCACCAGAGGGCATTAAATTGCCTTGAAATGAAGTTACAGGAAGTGAGCCACCAGGTGAAAGTGCTGAGATTGAGCTCTGGTCCTAGGAAGAGCAGCGAGCACTCCTAACCTGAGTCCCTCTAGTTACATTTTTTTTTTCTGAAACAACATGTTTTTTAGAATCTTTGTTGCCACCCATTTTATTATGCTACCTAGTGTAAATCTTTTTTATTAGCAATAAACATAATTTGACATGCATAACTGTTTTGTCTTTTCAGGTGCCATTTGGATAGTACTTTAGTGGCACAATGTACTCTGAGTGGCGGTCACTGCATTTGGTGATTCAGAATGATCAAGGCCACACCAGTGTGCTACACAGCTATCCAGAGAGTGTTGGACGAGAGGTGGCGAATGCGGTGGTCCGTCCTCTTGGGCAGGCATTAGGTACCTCTTCAGTGGCTGGTAGTGAGAGTTTGTTAAAAACTGACAAAGAAGTAAGTGCTCTTTCATTTTATCCTATTGTGTGAAAATATGCATTTATTTCTAAAAACTTACTTAGCGTTGACTTTTTAAAAAGTAATAAAAATAGTTTTATTACTTTTAATCTTGTATCTGTGTATAGACTGTATGTGAGTATGTATACATGAGTGCAGATGGTTATGGAAGCCAGGGTTGCTGGATTCCTCTGCAACTGGAGTTAGCAGTGCTTGTGATCCATCTGGCATGGTGGATGGGATCAAACTTGGGTTCTCTGCAGGAACACTGTGCATTGTTACAATGTTGACTTTTTAATGGGCTGCTGCCCAATGTAGTGAAAGTTCTTAGTTTTTATCTCCTTTGGATTCTGTGCTGGGACTTGGGGCCTATGAGAGATAAAAAGAAAGGGTTGTGCCTTTTTGCTGCTGAGGCTTCTCACTGGCCCCCTCCATGTGAGCTGAGTGGTTAAGACAGAAAATCAAGTGTCAGACCCTTAAATGCTAGGCTCAGTTTTCAGATTTCCATTTCTGTTTCTGTTTGGAAGTTCCTGTCTTAGTTAGGAATACTATTGTTGAGATGAAACACCGTGACCAAAAGCAATTTGAGGAGGAAACAGATTATTTAGCTTGCATAGTCCCTTAAAGAAAACCAAGGCAAGAACTCAAACAGTGCAGGAACCTGGAGGCGGGACCTGATGCAGAGACCATAGAGGAGTGCTGCTTACTGGCTTGCTCCTCTTGACTTGCTCAGCCTGCTTTCTTATAGATCCCAGGACCACCAGGCTAGGGTGGCACCACCTACAGTGAGTTGGGCCCTCCCCCATCAGTAGTTAAGAAAAAAATTTCAATTGAGATTATCTTCTTGAAGATGACTATACTTTGTTTCAAACTGACCTACAACTAGTTAGCATAGGCCCCTTCCCTTCTTAAAGGTAGACAGTGACTGAAAGCCTCACTGTGTCAGATTTCCAGGCTATGTGTATGTGCTGAGCTGGAGCTCTCCTGTGTCTCCCACTCTATTATCTAGCCTAGCTTCCAGACTTAAGGGTGATGCAGAACAACGGCCCTTCTGGTTGTAAGCTGGGCTAGTTGGAATTGGGTTTGGAATTGCTGTTCCTAAACTTGCTGTTCAAAGGCTTCCTGGAATATTTTGTTTTGGAACTGGTTTTCTGTTCATATCGGGCAGTAAGTTGACATAAAACCTCAGTGGGAAGTTGTAAAGGAACCCCAAGAATGACATGATCCTATATAGGGGTAGAACTCTGTTCCCTCTGTTTAAGAAAGTTCATGCAGGCTTTTTAGGCCTATTCTCCCCGTCCTTTCTTGGTAGCAGGGTTTCACTGTATCCCTGGCTGGCCTCGAATTCACGTTGTAGACCATATTGGACTTGAATTTACAGAGATCCACTTGCCTCTGCCTCTCAAGTGCTGGGATTATAGGCTGTTGCCTGTGCCCTGGACAGCTCTCTGCCTGACCCTACCTGTTCTTGGGGATTGGGAGGCAAGTTGACTCAGAGTCAACAACACATACTCTAGGAGCAGGTAAGAAAATGCTGCAGCAAGCTCACCTGAGCACTGCTGCAAGTCCTTTAATACCCTCCACTCATGCCACCATTGGTTCCAAGAAAGCATCTCTTCTAAACATAAGTTCCTGATTGGCAGGTATCATTTGCACTGGAAGTCCTTGCTTTCTCCTGCAGTCCTCAATTAGATCCTCCTGCAGGAGATGCTTCTGCAGCTGGATGGCCCCCAGCGTTTACATAGAGGCATTATTTTATTTTATCATTATTATAATTATTATTGATAAGGTCTTATTCTATAGATCAGATTGACCTAGAACTCAAACTGTAACCAGAGTAGTCTCAAATTTGCAGTCATTCTCCTGTCTCAGTGCCTCAAGTGTTGGGATTACAGGAATAAGCCATCGTGTCTAGCACTTCTTCCTTTTGATCATTCATGACGTTTCAGCCTTCCCAGGTGCTAAGGCAGGGAGATCTCAAGTTCAGGGCAGTTTGTTTATCCTCTCTTGCCCAAGGATTGCTAAAGGTTGAACCCCTTCAATCTTCGTAGTTTTCTCATGAAAGGACCTGACACCCTTTCTAGTTTTAGTTGTTATCCTTGCTGCCTTTCCCTTAGATGACATGGCATGTAGATAGATAGAAAGTGACCTAGTATATCCTTGGTCATTGTCTTTACTGCCCTCAGAAGATTATAGAAAGGTACTTGGTTTTCAAGTTTTATTTATTATTGTTTGTGTTGGAGGTTGGGGACAGGGAGGCATGTGTGCCACATTCATACATTAGAGGACAAGTTTTGGAAATCACGTCTTTTCTTCTGGTCCTTAGAATCCAACTCAGGCTGTCAGATATTTGCAGGAAATGGTTTTACCCTCTGAGTCATCAAGGGTATTTTTCCTTTAGAACAATTGAAATACTATGACATTATCCCAAAAATAACTCATCTTTTTTCTTTCTACTAATAATTAGGGATCTATAGCTCCTTTTAAGATTTCTTTTTGGGTTTGGGGAGATGGCTATATAGCTCAGGCTGCCTTGAACTTGAGGTCTTAGTTGGTAAAGTGCTTGCTGTGCAATCCAGCTTTAATCCACCCTGGTCTACATAGAAAGTTCTAGGCCAGCTAGGGCTACATAGTGGAACCCATGCAAAAACAGAAACAAAACCACAAAACAAACAAAAAACCTGCCAAAAAACCCAAAACAGCATAGTGGCATGTACTTTAATTATTATCATTTCAGCACTGGGAATAAAGAGACAGGAGGATCTTTGGGGCTCACAGCCAGTATAGCCTAAATGCAAGCCCCAGGTCAGTGACATATCTGTCTCACCAAGGTAGGTGGACAGTACCTGAGCAGTGACACCTGAGGTAGACCTCTGGCATCTACATACAGGCACAGGTACACATGCATGCACCCATGTTTATATGTGCGCATCCACACTCTGTTTTCTTGTGTGGTTTAACATCCAACACACCCTGCTCTGAATATGTCACAGTTTCACTGTGGTTACAGTTTTCTTTAGCATTTGTTGCTGCTAACCATTAATGTCCTACCTTTAGCCTTTGTAGTTGTTTTTGACCATTGGCAGGCTTAGGCAAGAGAATCCTGAGTGTCAGAATAGCCAGGGCTATCTAACAGGACCCTTTCCCAAACCTATCCTTTACCCCTAAAATTCAATGTAGGTATTTATTTTATCAAATTCAAATTTAACAAGCCTTTAAAGCAATTTTGAATCCTAAATTATATCTTACAAACTGACCATCCTTTTTGTCTTGTGTGTTGATTACAGATAATTGTCCATTGTTTTTGTTGTTGTTGTTATTATTATTATTATTTTGAGATAGGATCTTTCTGTTTAGTTCAGGCTGTCTTGGACTCATTGTGTAGCTCAGGCTTCCTTGAACTTGAGATCTCCCTGCCTTAGCACTGGGGAGTGTTGGCAACATCAACCATGTTTGGCTTAAATAAAAGTTTTGGCAAGGTAGGTGTAGTATAGTTAAGCAGGAGAGTGCTTCCCTGGTTGTGCTTAGTGCTCTGGGTTTAGTGGTCCCTAGCACCACCAAACGGCAGCCTCAACAACAACATGAACATGGTATAGCTTTTGATAAGCCAGTGTCACCCTTTCCCCAAATAATTTTAGAACCTTCATTCTGTTATTGTCTTGTGTGGTATTTGGGCCACGTATAAATCCGGCCATTCTACATCCTGCAGGTGGTTATGTCTTCATCCTTGTCTGTAAGGATTTCTTGCCACATTTCCTTTTAAAGATAAGATACTCTGATGCTGGAAACACTTGTTAATGGTTTAGTGACTTGGGAAACCGGGTTCATGTTTCTCACTGGAAGACAAGGTTCATTTTCAGCTTTACTATTTATGAACCAATGGTGGCTGAATTATTTAAATATGCTAAGTTTTATTTTTCTGATGTATGAAATGAGAATAGTTACCCTGTTACATAGGGTTGCAGTGATGGTGACTTTCATGAAGGTATTTTTAGATTGCAGTGACTATACAATTGTCAGCGCTTCTCATAATGAGCCTGTTGGTAATGTTTATCTGGCTTGACTCTCTGTTTGAGCAGCCTGTTCTCAGTGCTTACATATCCCTTTTATTGAATGTTTACTGATCAACTGCTTAGTATTTGTCCACAATTTTATCTGGAACTCATTTAAGCATTCTAGGCTTTGGTGTCTAGACTCTAGTTTCATTTTTCTTTTCCAAATTGGGAAATTTATTTCCTTTCTCTTAGTATCTTATTTCTTTAGCACTTAGAATGTGTTTCAGATGGTCAGTGTGGCTAGGTGCCTAGTTAAGACCTTATCCATTCAGTGCTCCTTTACCTCTGCGAGTTTTACCTGTCCACTCTAGTGTTATAGGCTTTTTGTTTTGTTTTGTTTTGTTTTTTGACAGAGAAAACAAGTTGTGTAATAAGTTGAATGATTCATCTTCCTTTCTGTCATTTGTTCCTGTTGGCATAATCTGAGGATAGAATGTAATTGGAATGATTTTTTAAATGATATATATTTACATATGCGAATTGACTAGAATAAAAATACTATTTGTTTGTTTGTTTGTTTTGTTTTTGTTTTTTGGATTTGGTTTTTTCGAGACAGGGATTCTCTGTATAGCCCTGGCAGTCCTGGAACTTACTCTGTAGACCAGGCTGGCCTCGAACTCAGAAATCCGCCTGCCTCTGCCTCCCACAGTGCTGGGATTGCAGGTGTGCGCCACCACCGCACGGCTAAATTTTCTTTTTTAAAAAGATGTATTTATTTATTCTTTATGCATATTGGTGTTTTGTCTATGTATTTTATACACCAGAAGAGAGCATTGGATCCCATGAGATCATAGCTATAGGTGGTTGTGAGCCGCCATGTGGGTGCTGGGAATTGAGTTAAGGACTTCTTAACCACTGAGCCATTCCTCTAGCCCCTGCATTTTCTGGTTTTTTATTTCTAGTGTCTAAACATTGAAAGGTTCATTTTATAGAGTGAATGGTAATGATATTAAAAGGGTAAAACATACATGGACTTAATATTTAAAAATAACAATTTAATTTCTCCTGAAATTTGCTTGACAAATATATTAATACTTCTACAACATCAAAAGTATATGCCTATATTAAATTTGTTGTGTATGTTGAGATGACTCTATCTTCAATTCTGGGCACTAGAAGATGATGATGATAAAGATCTATAATATTTGTGAATGTTTTCTTTTGCCTAGGTAAAATGGACCATGGAAGTAATTTGCTATGGACTGACCCTTCCGTTGGATGGAGAGACTGTAAAATATTGTGTTGATGTATATACAGATTGGATTATGGCTTTGGTGTTGCCAAAAGACTCTATTCCATTACCAGTTATTAAAGAACCTAATCTATATGTTCAAAGTATATTAAAACATCTACAAAATCTTTTTGTACCAAGGTAAGTTGGACTTAATTATCTGGTCATTATCAAGATCATAAAAAAGTAACATTATAATGTCACTTTTATTAAATATAAAAGCTAATTTTATTGTAAGTCCTTTGAACTTTTACTCATTCACTTTTTGGCTCTATAAATATGAATAAAAGAGATAAGCTTACAGGGCCATGTAGCATTTACAGAGGTTTTTTTTTTTGAGATGGCATCTCACTGCATAGCCAGACTGGTCATGAACTTGCTGTGTAATGTTGATCTAAACTCATAATCCTCCTGTCTTAGCCTTTTGAGTTCTGAGATTACAGGTGTGTTCTATCACTCTTGGATTTAGCACACGTTTTTAAATAGGTGTGCCTTTATTTTAAATACTTCTGGCCTTATTTTTGAGATGTTGGATATTAAAATTTGGTGATGGTGACATATTTCTTTCCCTCTTTAAACATTTTTTTGGGGGGGTAGAGCTGGCAAGATGGCTCAGTGGGTAAAGGTGCTAGCCACTAAGCCCAGTGACCAGAGTGTGATCTTTGGGACCCATGCAGTAGAAGCAGAGGGACACCCACAAGGATGTCTGCACATGCACCAATTAAATGTTTTAAAAGTCACTCAACTTGTGCATAGTTTTGTATATTATAATTCTTGTCTCTGCTTACACCAAAGGCAACTGTTCTTACCTTAAAATAATCTTGTGATGTGTGAAGGCATAGAATTAAGCAAATAGACCCAGCATGGCGGCTATACCTATATTCCCAGTACTTTAGAGGTGGAGTCAAGATGGGGAGTTGAAGACAGTATTGTCTACAGAAGGAGATGAAGGCTAACCTGAGTTACATCATGAGCCCCTGTCTCAAAGAAGCCAAAAAAGACCAGTGAGATGGCTCAGTGGGTAGTGCTTGCCACTAAGCCTGGCGTATTACTGAAAAAAGTAATGGCATATGAATAAATTGTGCTTTTGCTTTTACTTTTCTTTCTTGGAAAGCATAACTATAAGTTGTTTTGGTATTTGATAATTAGCTTGTTCCTCAGATACATGAAGATTAGGTGAACATTTTCAGTGCTGTATATTGAGACTTCTGATTTAATCTTCTATTATTGGAAGTTTCAGTTTAAAAATTTTAGCTAGTTCATCAAAATGTTATCAGAACTTAGCTAGTTGTTTAACTGATTCTCGAAGTAGAGGAAACTGCCTTTACCTTTTGCTAGAGATTAAGTTAATATGATTTCCTCTTTTTTCCCATTAGTTTGATATCTTTTTCATAATCGAGTGAAGGATATGCTATCTGTTGAAATTGATTGGCGTTTTAATTGCTTAGATATATACATTATAAGAAATGAGTATCTGTTTTTCCTGACCCTTGTGTACATGTCTCCTAAGGCAGTGGTCTACTTTTTTTTTTTTTAAAGCTAGCTAATGTTTCTCCTCAGGTCTGTGGTAGAGCAGGAAAGCAGATATTAAATTATGACTACTAAATTAAGAAATAAGAACTTTACCTACAAAGGCAGCTGGGGATGACTCAGCAGTTAAGAGCAGTGACTGATTTTCCCACAGGACCTGGGTTTGATTCCCAGCACTTTACATGGTGACTCACAGCCATCTATATAACTCTAGTCCAGGGTGTATGATTGTTTTTGGCATCTGTAGACAAGATATATACTTGATACATAGTATACTTGCAGGCAGGATGCCAACTTAAAAATTAAACAAAGAAGTAGTGTGTTACAAAGGCAGGCTGGTTAAGTTCTGACTGGTTCACTAGCTCCTGTCTGAAAGTTTTTCTGAAAACTACAGTCACTTTTGAGATCGAAGAAAATCTCTTTTGTTCAGACCTTCCCACTTTTTATATAAAGACTATCCTATTTCTTCTAGCTTTAGAATCTTGAATCCTGTTCCTGAATTCAGCTTTTTGGGTGAGGATTTATTTCTTTTCCTGCTGCCGGCCAGGCTTTACACCTGGAAAGAGCAGCTACTGTGGGAAGCATGCACTGTAATAACCACCTCAGAAGAATGTCAGCTCAGAGCCTGTGGTGCTTTTGGTTCTTATTTTGGGCTTATATATTCTGTGGGTGAATAAGCCTTGAAGGTAGCTTTATTCCTTGTTCTTCCTCAAGTAAGGCAGAACAGACACATCCTTGAGCTGTGTGGCGTCTTATGGACTAGCTTCAGCTCTAGATGGATGTGGGGTGTGTCTGTGATCCATGCACAAGTGTAGGTGTGTCTGCATGCAGAGGTCAGAGGAGGAAATGGGTGTCTTCCTCTGTTGCTCTCTGCTTCCCTCCCTTGAGACAGGGCTTTTTGCTGAGCTAGAAGCTTGCCATTTCGGCTCAGCTGCCTGGCGAGCGAGCTTTCAGGATCCACCTGTCTCTACCCCACAGTGCTGGGGCTACAGCTTCACAGAGCCATGCCTAGCTTTTTATGTGAGTGCTAGGGATTTGAACCTAGGTCCTTATATGTTTGAACAGTGAATGATCTTATCTGTTCAAACATATTTCTTTGGCCCAGTTCTGACTTCTTTAGGGAACAGTAGTGTGATTTGTCTGTAACTTTAGGGTAAGGTCCAGCTTTCTGGGTCATGATCTAGGTCTAAGGAGTAGGCATTCTAGGAGCAGATGATTTACTGACATTTCTTAAGACTCTCCAGCTCTTTGTGTCAAGTCACAATTTATAGAAATTTGACTTTATAGTTTCTAGCAGTATTGCATTGGGTTTCTCAAAAATCCCAGGTTTCTGGGAAATCTGGAGGCCAGCTCACCAGTCATTAAAGCTGTTCTTGAAATTCTCAGGTTGGGAATTCTGAAAAGAGAGGCAAGGGCTGGGCCCTGGATCCCTAGCTGTCACTTCTACCCTTATTTTATTGAATAGTTTTCTTCTCTTAAGGAGCAAAAATGTCTAAAGAGAATTTGGCAACTCCTGTTTGAGGAGTCCTTGGAGCCCTTCGGATGGAATGCTGTATTTTTGTTAGAGCAGTCATAGCAGGCACTCCTCTGAGGTGATGCTGACATGCTTCATCCATTTGGGTCTACTATTGGGCCTCTAACAGAGGTGACCTGTGGGGTGATGTGAACTGTAAACACCTGAAGAATTCTTCTGACTGTGGGTTTCAGAAAATTGAAAAGAATATAAAGGCTTTTCCTTTTCTGCTCCAGTATGAAGAGCAGAGGTAACTAGGCATGTACTCATCTTTCAGGAATTAGTTGAATATCTGCTATTTGTGCCAGACACATTTCAGAAAGGAAATCCAGAGGTGAACTTTACATTCTAGTTCTCTTGTTTTCTCACAGAAGATAATTTTTCACAGAAGAGGTGGATGGAGATCTCAGGGTGCTGAACTGCATAATGGGGGGCCATTAGCTGTAAATGGAGGAGGGTTGTGCTTTTCACTAGTGCTTAGGCAGTGTCACTGGACCACTGTTCTACGTCAGTAAGTTTCCTATTCTTTGGCTGTTGCTGTCTCTCTTCCAGGCCTGTCAGTGATATCTGTCTGTCTTCTTCAGACAGGAACAGGGCTCCAGTCAAATCCGACTATGCTTACAAGTTCTAAGAGCCATTCAGAAACTGGCCCGTGAGTCATCCATTATGGCTCGAGAAACCTGGGAAGTCTTACTGTTGTTTCTTCTGCAAATTAATGACATACTTCTGGCCCCACCAACTGTTCAAGGTTTGTTAATAAATTTTACCCATATATTTCTGAATTCTGATATAGTTTACATTTAAACTTAGTGAATGATAGACTTTGGAAATTTCAAATTTGGTAAGAATGTTGACAAACCAAAGTTTAACAATTTTTAGGTTGGAAAGATACAACATGGATTGGAGGTGGTGACACCTTCCCTTAATCCTAGAGTTCAGAAGACAGAGCCAGGCAGACTGTAAGTTCAAGCCCTGCCTGATCTACAGAGTGAGTCCTAGGCCAGCTAGGGTGACACAGTAAGGCTCTATCTTAAAAAGAGGTCGGGGGTTGTATGTCTAAGTTATTTTACCTTTGGTGATTATTTTGCTAATGTAGAAAAATGTAACTGAGTTTTTCCACCTGTGCCCCAGTTCTCAAATAACGACTTGGAGGCTTATTTATGAATAAATCCTCAGGTCATAAGATTTGGCTTGTTTCCTAACTAGCTATTTGTATTATTCTGTATCTGTTACAAGGCTAGTTACCTCTCCCCAGTTTCATGCTCAGAGTCTGGGTGATAAATCTCCCTCACCTGACTATCTCAGAGTTTCTCTCTCTCGGTTGTCTCACCTTCTAATCCTGCCTCAACTCATTGGCTGTTAGCTTTTTATTGACAGGTGATGTTTCCATACAGTGCACAAGAGATTATCCCTACAGAAAAAGACTTGTAATTTAGTATGTTGGAAAAGGATAGGAACAATAGTTTGTTTTGTGCAGTAGTATAGAGCCTGTCTAGGAACAGCAAACACTAAGTTAGAGTCTATGGATAATGCATTGGATGGCAAAATTGTTATCAAAGTAGAGTCTAAAAATTGGATAGTGATGCTAGTGAGATATCTTGCTCTTAGAAATGACCCAGGGCCTTGCCCTTGGTAGGCAAACACTTAACCATCAAGACTGAGCTCCACCTCCAGCCCAGAAAATACCTTGTTTGACAAATAAAACCTCCAAAGTCTTAAGGTGTTTGATTTGGAAGTATGAAATTCATTAGCAATCCATAAAAAGCCTCTATTTTTATACAGTTTTGCAGTGTATTTCAGAAGCCCGGCTTCATACGTTGAAGCAGAACGTACATAAAGTATAAGTTGATAATTGAGTTCCAGGGTCTGCTCTTATTCTCTGTGTATTCTAGCATGCTTGTGCTGTCAGATAGATGCACTGACCGAGGAATGTCTGGAAGGACTCATGGAATTGTAAATTGGGAAAGGACTTTGATAGGAACTGAAAATAACTTGCCAGTCAAAGCGCTGATTTCCTTGGCTTTCTGCTATTGTTCTCCATGCTAGTGACTGACTCAGCAGTGGGAATCAGGCAACTTGTCCCCTCCTTGGGCTCTTTATTATTGGAACTTTGATTTTGCTTGTTTGCACATTCCAATTACTTTCCCTTCTAGTCTAACTCTGTTTTCTTGAGCTGTGCATGTCCACTGCCCCTTCTGGTTTCAGGACTTTGACTAGAAGGACAGTTTTGTCTTCTGTTTTAAGGTTTGGTCTAATCTGGTCCTAGTGCTTAGCTTTCTCTTTGTTTTTCTTCACTGAAGGGCAGCTTTAAGCACCTGGAGCATTTTCTTGCATACTTTGGAGTCAGGAAGACCTCAGTATTTGTTCTGAGTTCTTTTTTATTGGCTAGGTGGAGTGGAAACATACTGGCATTAGAAGATCAGGGTTACACTTTACTACATAGTTCCAGGTTAACTTGAGTTACATGACAGGGCCATGTCTTTAAACAAAACCTAACAGGTATTTACAAATACCTGTCCTGAAGAAATAAATGAGAGGGTTATGTGAGGCCACGTGTGAACTGCTTGGCACAGAAGGTGATTTATAGTGGTCGCTCACTGTTGGTATCCATCTTTTTCTTTCTTTCCTTTTTGTCCCTAGCTAGAACCTTAAGATCTGTACTAAAAAAATTAGCAGGGCAGTTTGAAAATTCTCAAAAAGTGATTCATTGATGCTCTCTATGATTCCTTTATAGGCACTTCCTCCTAAAAATCACAAATTTGAAAAATTCTTACTAACATTACAACTATTTAACTTTTGACCAGTTTTCCAATAAAATGAGTGAAAGACTCTACTTTAAAAATAAGCATGCCAAGTTATGTTCTTTTTTTCCTTGCCTAGGTGGCATTGCTGAGAACCTAGCAGAGAAGCTGATTGGTGTTCTCTTTGAAGTTTGGTTACTAGCTTGCACCAGGTGCTTCCCAACACCTCCGTATTGGAAGACAGCCAAGGAGATGGTGGCTAACTGGAGGCACCACCCTGCAGTGGTAGAGCAGTGGAGCAAGGCCATCTGTGCACTGACCTCCAGGTAAGTCAGTGTCTTCCTCATCCATCTGGCTCGTTTCTGGTTCTGTCTTTGAGCAGTTCATGGAATATATTTTGAAAGGTCTGGATCCTTCATTATTGTACTTTATGGACTGCACCAATTTAAAAGAAGTAAAGTCAGGGGGATGGCTCATGGTAGATGTTCTTGCCATGCAAGCCTGACAGTCTGAGTTTTTCCCCAGAACCCATGTAAAGGCAAAAGGAGAGTTATCCTTTGACCTCTCCATGCATGTTATATCATAATGATGGCTAAAGAACTATGTCTTCTTTTAATTAGTTTTGATTATAAAAGCCATATGTTCTGATAATAGCAAAATTGGAAATGCAGAATAATATCCCATCATTTAAAACTGTTTTCCGCTGTACTTTCCCCCATTTAGTTCCTGCTTAATTAAAAACAAAACAAGTTTGAGATAACAGGTGTTTCTGTTTGATGTCCGATCCAAGTCATTTTAATTACATGTATTTATTTGTAAATAATTCTTGAGTAACATTTTAGTAACTTTATAGTCTTAAATAATTTAATAATTTCTATTTTGATAAAAATATGCTTTAGAAATTTTGTTGAAGGGATGCTTTATATAATTTTATATATATTTTGATTGCTTTATTAGAATATGATCCCTAGTGGCTTTGAAAAGCCCCAACACGTGCAGAATATTACTGTTAGTAAATAAGTTGTTGAATTCAGTTAACTTTTATGGTACATCATAAAAATGTACTATATTCTGAACATACATACTAAATTCTGAGCCTCACGTAAAGTTGTTATAAACAAATTATACCTTAGTTTTATTGAAGGATTTACAGTGGTGCTACTTTTTAAAAAATTATAGGAAGCTGGGTGTGGTGGCATACACCTTTAATCCCAGTGTTCAGGAGGAAGGAGTAGGCAGATCTCTGAGTTTGAGGCCAGCCTGGTGTGTGTAGTGAGATTATTGCCAACCTGGTTTCAAGGTGAGTTCCATGCTAGCCAGAACTACATGTTAAGACTGCCTCAAAATAAACACAAAAATTAAAACCATCCAACCAAACAAAAAAGGAAAGAAATAATGTATATGTTACTTTCATGTTTAATAATGTAATTATATAGGTATATATAATACATATACACAACAATAATACATAATTTATTAATATATAATAAATACAAATACCTAATATAATAAAATACACAATTTATTATTTGAAAGTTTTATAAATAAGTTAACTTAAATAGTTTGAATATTTCACATACAACTTTAAACTTTAAAAAAAAAATCTTGAAATTCCTTGCAGTTTGTTTTTACAAATCAGAGTTTTCATATAGCTTTTTTACTTAGGTAAGGTGTTACAGGATAGTTGATCACACTGTGAACTCTGAGATTGTGTTGTTTACTGGGAAAACTTGTTTCTAGTTGTAGTATAGCACAGCTTTAGCACACACCTTAATTCCTTTGGCTGGAATACAGATATGTCCTTAGTATACACCTTTAATCCAAGCAATGAAAGTAAAGTTAGTTTGTAGAAGGAAGCACCCATATTTGCAAGTGATGTTTAATTGTGTGGCAGACAAAGTGATGAATCAGAAAAAGATTTGACAGAATAGGATATGCCCAGCTCTCATAGGAATAGAGAGAGAAAAGAGAGGCTACTTAAGAGACAGCAATGTGGAGAGGGGAGACAGTTTTACAGAGACAGTTGTATAAAGGCAGGTTGCAGAGAGAGAACAAGCTAGTGACAGGTGAAGACAGAATAAGTCAGAGAATGAGAATGAGCCAGAAGATTAGAGAATATCTTGCCAAAGTTAGTATGAACCCAAGTAGAATAATTCAGTGAGAAATGAGAGAAGCCATATTGAACTAGTCAGCCTGGAGATGAGTTTTGAGCCAAAACAGCTGAGTTGACCATCCAGAGTTCCAGAAGGAGTGAGCTTATTCAGCAGTAAGTCTCAGAGGCTGAAAACATTCTAGGCTTAGATAAGATTGTACAGAGGCTAGAAGCTTCCAGGACTAGGCCTGGGTTAAAAGACTGAGGCAGTAAGCCTTAGAAATGACAATTAGAGCAAGAGAATAAAAGTTATTTTTATGTTAAGGCATGTTTAATCTGTTTTCTTGTATAATCCTTGAATGTTTGTTTAATTTGTTGATAATGGACTTGGTAGCTGGACCTGGTGTTATATAAAGACTATAAGCTTTGTTAGTAGGATCAGAAGTTCATAGCCAGCCTCTGCAATTTAGTGAGATCTTGTTTCAAAATAAAAAGTTAAATAGGCTAGGATAAAGCTCACTTGCTTGAATGTGCGAGGTCTAGGTACAGTCTTCAATACCATCAAAAGAAAAAGAAGACAAAACCTGAAAGACAGAACTGGACTTAGTAGTGTGTGCTTTTCTTTTCCAGATTGCTCCGCTTTACATACGGTCCTTCATTTCCTCCGTTTAAAGTTCCTGATGAAGATGCCAATCTGATCCCTCCAGAAATGGACAATGAGTGTATTGCACAAACATGGTTTCGATTTTTACATATGCTAAGGTATTTCCCCCCTGTGCTTCTGCTGGAGTGCAATATGTGTGCTAAGCGCAGTCCACTGGACGGAGCGTGCATGTCTGCATCATGCATCTGTCTCCTGTCTATCCATTCCAGGGTGCTCCAGTTGCCCTCAGCTGGTTTTGGCTGCCTTCTTTAGGAATTTGTTTTTTTGCTTGTTACTGCATCTTAGATGATGATGTTTCTTCCAGGATTTTCTCACATTCTTTGGGGAATTGAGCTCCTTTCTCTATCATCAGTCTATTAGCCATTTCATTGGCTCAATAAAATAAAATTTTTAGAAAGGGAACAGAGGAGGAAAAGAAAAGTAGAAAAAGGTAACCTACAAAATGTAAGAACTGTGGTTCTTAGGATCTAATTTTAAAGATTTATTTACTTTATATATATATATATTTGAGTACACTGTCACTCTCTTCAGATAAGCCAGAAAAGGGCATCAGATCCCATTACAGATGGTTGTGAGCCACCATGTGGTTGCTGGGAATTGAACTCAGGACCTCTGGAAGAGCAGCCATTGCTCTTAACCACTGAGCTATCTCTCCAGCCTCAGGATCCAATTTTAAAATAAAAAAAACATTTTTTTTATTGGTATGTATGTGTATCTCTCTGTGTGAGTGTATGCTGTGTATTTGGGTACCCTTAAGTGGCAAAAGAGAACACCATATCCATGAGACTGGAATTATAGGAGGTTGTGAGTCACTGGATGTGGATGTTGGGAACCAGCCTCGAGTTTTCTGGAAGAGCAGGGTACACTCTTAACCCCTAAGTCATCTCTCCAGCCCCATTCAAATGTTTTATTTGGTGCTAGGAATTGAACTTGAATTTGTACATGTAAGCATGTAGTCTACCACTTAGACATATTCTACTCCTTTATTGGTTTATTATTTTAAACAAAGCTTTGCTCTGTAGCTCAGACTAGCCTTGAACCTACTGGCCTTACACTTCCTCAGCACTGAATTTGAGCCACTGTTACCCTGAAGCCCCTCTTTTTTTTTTTGGATTTGGTTTTTTCCGAGACAGGATTTCTCTGTATAGTCCTGGCTGTCCTGGAACTCACTCTGTAGACCAGGCTGGCCTCAAGAACTCAGAAATCCGCCTGCCTCTGCCTCCCAGAGTGCTGGGATTACAGGTGTGTGCCACCACCACCCAGCTGAAGCCCCTCTTTTAAGAGTCTTACATGCAAACAGAAATGTTTTATCCACAAAATTTGTATAATTCTTTTCTTTTTTTTTTTTGTATGTGTGTGTGTTTGTTTTTTTTCGAGACAGGGTTTCTCTGTGTAGCCCTGGCTTTCCTGGAACTCACTTTGTAGACCAGGCTGGTCTTGAACTCAGAAATCCACCTGCCTCTGCCTCCCAAGTGCTGGGATTAAAGGCATGTGGCACCACCACCCGGTCTATTTCTTATATCATTATTTGCAAGTATTGCTAAGATAGTAGGACTCTCCCCTTTGTTATATTACTATATTCTTATATGAGGCAGGAGGATCATAAATTTAAGCCCAATATGGGATATGTAATGAGTTTCATGCTAGTCTATAACCTCAGTATAAGACTCTGTTTACAAAGTTTTTTAAATTAAAATCTTGTTGCCTAACACTTTTTAATTTTTTTCATTCCTAATTCATATCTTAGGCTTTATCTTTGTTCTTGGAATAATACTGGTGTTTTAGTCAGAATTTGTTATTATAAATAATAGAAACCTGGGTATGCAAATGTTTGCTCTGCTTACCCACACACACACACACACACTATTGCCACCATTGTGAGGGGAGGTCACTGTGAATCCATGGAGAGCCCTCATTAAACTCTTCAGAAGCAGTTGGGAAAGGTGAAGCCTTGACACTTGGCTTTCTCTATCTCAGCTTTCTTTTTCTTTTTCTTTTTCTTTTTTTCTTTGAGACAGGGTTCCTCTGTGTAGCCCTGCCTGTCCTGGAACTCACTCTGTAGACCAGGCTGGTCTTGAACTCAGAAATCCGCCTGCCTCTGCTGTCCAAGTGCTGGGATTAAAGGCATGTACCACAACTGCCTGGCACTATCTCAGCTTTCTTGTCTTGTACATACATTCTATCTCTCTGGTAGACTGTTTCCTTGTTTCTTTTCCCTTGCCTTTCAGGCATATGTGATTTAGTATCAGGAACAGCTGTGAGCACTGCTCTTTTAGGTTACTGGGACTTTCCCTCAAAAGAGACATATTAGGTCAAATTATTTTTGTTAATTAGGCTAAAGTGGTTATGGATTTTCTCACAGACATTTGGATGGATTCTTTTTGGATACATTTTATGTTTTTATTTAAGTGAGCTGTTGGTGGGTTAGAAGCAGGGCTATGAGGATTACTCAGAAGGGGCCATTGTGTCCTTTGGCAAATTTCCTGGGAAGAGGGCTGAATGTGATGTGGAGTATAAACAGAATCTGGTCTAGTATAGTAGCGTCATCTTTTTCCTGGAAAAAACAAGGTTCCGATTGATTTTTTTTACTGATGCTATTCTCAAATGTTGTCCTTGCATTTGTTGGTAAGTCCATACATATGGACAGATGTTTATATTAAAAATTTCTTCATGAAATTCTTGTTGACTTTTTATTACTTAGTTCCAAACATTAAAACAAAACAAAACAAAACAAAAAAAACCTCCTCCTCCTCCTTTGTTTTAGACAGGGTTTCTCTGTGTAACAGCTTTGTAGACCAGGCTGGCCTGGAACTCAGAGATTTGCCTGCCTTTGCCTCCTAGGATCTGGGATTAAAGACATAGCCATGATGCTGGGTGAAAACATTTCTTAAAAATTAAAACTTTCTAGTCTAGCTTGCTTCTCATTCTATGAAGAAAGTAGGTTCTTGCTTTTTCTTTATTTTGTTTTTTAAAAAAGAGCAAGCTAGATATCATTGCTTATACCTTTAAACCCAGCAATTGGGAGGAAGAGGTAGGTAGGCAGAGTATAGAAGGCAGACAGAATTGGATATCTGAGTTCAAGGCCAGTATTATCTGCATAGCCAACTCCAGACTAGTCAGAGCTACATAATGAGACTCTGTCTCAAGAAACACATAAACCAAAACATTGTATTAAATTCTCAAAGAATTAACCATTATTTAAAAAGCAATTAAACATGCAAGCATATATAGAAACATTCAAGTTTGAGTCCCTAGCTCATCAAATAAAGTCAGTCTCCTCCACACTAAAGATACAGGCACAAGCAGTCCTGTTCTTTTTTGTTGTTTATTTGTTTGTTTTTGAGACAGTGTCTTGCTAGATGGTGTCGGTTGTCTGGGGTTAACTCACTATATAGAGGAGAAAGTCAGAGGGATCTGCTTCCCTCTGCCCACTGAATGGTGGGACTGAAGGTGTGCACTACCATCAGGAATAGTCCTAATTCTTAAATTGGATTGCGTGCATTTTTTTATTGCTATAAACATCTCTAAGTGTATAATTAAGTATAATTAATTCTTTTTCCTTTTCAATAGTAATCCCGTGGATCTGAGTAACCCAGCCGTTATAAGCTCAACCCCCAAGTTTCAGGAACAGTTCCTGAATGTGAGCGGGATGCCACAGGAGCTGAGCCAGTACCCCTGCCTTAAACATCTGCCTCAGATATTCTTTCGTGCCATGCGTGGAATCAGCTGTCTGGTGGATGCATTCTTAGGTGAATTTTGTGTATGTTTCTTAGGTGTTTGAAGAGCTGTGGGTAGATATTCTATAATTTAATGCTGGATCTTCATAGGGAAGCCCAGAGACAGAGGAACAAACTTGGCAAATAATGACCTAGGAAAATTTATTTTCAGCAAATTGTGATAGCTAGAAAACTACTGTCTTTCTGCAAATCAAACAAAAGTACCAAGAAAAAGAGATAGTCATTTCTTCTGGGTTCCTATCCAACTGAAATAAGTTCTACTACTTAGGAAGAAAGGCTGGATGGATCATGGGGCAGCTGTTTTTCTTAAAACAAAAACAAAACTTTTTTTTTCTTAAGGCATTTCTCGACCTCGATCAGACAGTGCTCCCCCAACACCTGTGAACAGATTAAGTATGCCCCAGAGTGCTGCTGTGAACACCACACCACCACATAACCGGAGGCACCGGGCTGTTACCGTGAACAAGGCCACAATGAAGACAAGTACAGTAAGAACGTTCAGCATTGTTGTTTTGTTTTATGGAGGTTAAGTCCTACAACTTTAATTTTCTCAAACTTTTCATGTCTGTGGACACTTACTTGTATTCGTCTCGTAGGTTACTACTGCTCACACCTCAAAAGTCCAGCACCAGGCATCCTCCACTTCTCCTCTGTCCAGTCCAAATCAGACTAGTTCAGAACCCAGGCCGCTGCCTGCCCCCCGAAGACCAAAGGTTAACAGCATCTTGAATCTCTTTGGATCGTGGTTATTCGATGCAGCATTTGTTCACTGTAAACTTCATAATGGAATAAACAGAGACAGCAGCATGACTGGTAAATATGCCCAGAAACATGAAGTCATTATCCCCTTTCTGTTTCTTTCTTTTTAGTCTTTCCTACCTGCAAGATTAATACAGATCTTGAAAAGCACCCTGTTTCTAACCAAACAATATGCTGTGCTTAACCCCTTCCAGCTGAACCAATAGAATCATGTGAAGCTTTCTTATCTATCCTTTTTAATGTGTATTTTATGAAGTTTAGCTTTTGTCTGGTTTTATTAGGGACACTTAAGGTTAGTCACTTTCTGTTGAATCAAATTCCATTTTGTAGGTGACCTGGAAATTCTCTTTATGTCAGCCAGGATGATAATAGATATATGAATAATTAAAGATTTTGAGTGAAAATTCACTCATTGAAATGTTTTCTTAGATTTTTCATCAATACATGTAAATACCAGGAATTTTCTTTTTGCTTTGGGGTAGACCCTAACATCTCAGGTTTTAGTTTAGAGAAAATATGATCTGCTCTGTAACTTTGTAAGAATTGTAGAGTATTCTACAATTCTACAAACCGACCCTAGTATCTTTATGAGATTTTACTATAGAATGAAATTGTCTAAAATGAAATTGGATTTGTTACCAGTACTCTTGATGCAAGTGCCAGATGGGTGGTGAGGTAGTGCAGAATGTTTTGATTGGTCATCATCTGTCTTGCACAGTTGATTAGTAATAATGGCTGGCATTTATTGAGCGCTGTTAATGTGTGCCAGGTATCATGTTTATGTATTAATGAGTGTATTAGTTGTTTTCTGAAAAGTACTTTTTTACAGGCATTGGGGACAGACTGAGGTAAAAAGATGTCTGATAGTATTATTTTCTCATAGTATTATTTTCCTGGAAGAGTTTTGAATCCAGGGATAAAGTTAACAGTGTTCAAAAGGGATTCTGTTTTTTTCTTAGAAGCTCATTCACAACTATTCACAACTACTATGAGTAGTTTATAAATATAATTATTTTGGATATTCTTATGAATCTTTTAAATAATTTAGAAAAGTCTTAAGTGTGAAGATGTTATGGGATATGAGGCTGCATGAGTGAGTTAGAAATTCTTTTGCTTGCTTTAGTTTGTTTAAATTCAGGTACTTTATATTTTACCATTTCTTCATTACAGTTTTATTCATGAGCTTGAGTAAGTGAAAGTTTTTTAAAACCATTCATGGATATATTTTCATTATGTCATATGCCATATATTTGAGTTTTCTGAACCATGTTTATTAATTTATATGTTAATATCCAGAGTCAATCAACCTTTTATTTAATTTATTTTGATAAGGTATAATTCTTACGATATAAATTAACTGTTGAGAAGCTGTTGGCCTTGACATCTTTGAATCTAGCATGGCTCAATCTGCTGCTTTGTGGAAGGCTTGTACAATGTGAATCTAGAGCTTTCTGTCTCTGGAGAGTTTAACAGCTTTGTTCGCTCACTGCACTAGAAGGTAGAGCCAGAATTGAAGTGATGAATGAGCAGCACACCACTGTTCCTCCATTGCTCACCTTCTGCTTGGCTCACAAGTGAGAGCCACGCCTCCTATCATGGCCAGGATTCTGAAGGCTGTTACATTACCCAGGAGATGTGAGGTGTCCGGATAGTTAAAGTGGGTTTAGAGTGTTCTTGGGTGCCAGTCTTGAAGTCTTGGATGGGAGGCGCCACGGATTGGGGGTATCATGTGTTTTCTAAGTACTGGCTGCCATCAAGGAATTCTGCCATGCAGTTCACCTTTAACTCAACTATTTGCTTCTTTGAATTCTTAGCTTTTAGTTTACCTCATGCACTGTGCTTTGTAAAAATAACATTGAGCTGGGAAGGGTTAATAAACTAAAAACTTTAATGCACGTTATGGGCAGTTCAAAACCTTAATTCTTTGTAGCTATGTAATTTTCTTTGTTCATTGTTTTGCATGATACAAAAAAATCATAATTTCGGACCTGAATGCACAATTTCCTATGTTTTTGAATTAGCTTGTGGTATCGTAAAGCTTTAAATCTAACTTTGAAAAAGCTAAAAAGCTTCTTAATTTATTGTAAAATTTCACCATCTTTAAAGTATTTTATAATTACTGCTGTCCTTTGATTTGTTTCCATTTATTTCTATTATCTTGCAGCATCTTTTATCCAAATTCTTCTTTCTTATAAATCTTGTAAGTAGGAACCAGAAGCTTCTCCTTAATCGCAGTCATGTTTTTATTTTTTCCATAATTCCATTAAAATTTTTGATTGTCATTGTCTATTGTAGTTTTTGCACTTGGGAAGAAAACTATTTTTTCTGTGTTTTGAATGGGGAAGATTGTTGGCAAAAGCAAATTAATCTGCCTGAATCAATCCCATTATTTCTGTATACTAGTCTGGTCATGTCATGAATTCCAGGACTTTGCACTAACTGTGTTTTGGCTTTTTTTTCTTTCTTTCTTTCTTTCTTTTTTTTTTTTTTTTTTAGCTTTAAGCTTATTTTTATACAGATTTAGTGTTTGATTTGTATGCATTCTGCATGGAGTGTTTTCCAAATGTATTATTGCTGGATAGTTTATTCAGGACTAAAATGGCTCATGGGAAGTTGCATAAAGATTTATGCTTGACTCTGCATCTATTAAGCCTCCTATCATTACAAAACAATTTAAATATTTTATGTAGAGTAATAAAAGATTTCAGAGTGATCTGTGTGCTATGAAATCTTTTGTTAAAAGCAACTTTCGAAGGGCTTCTGTTTTGTTGACAACGAATGACCATGATAATCCTCCTTACCAGCCCAATTTTCTGATTTACCAACCTCAAGTTTGCTGCTGTCTGTGGTTGTTAAAATTCATTCTCATTTGCTTGGTTGGGCAGCTCTTTGGTGTGTGCTTTGGAGCTGGGAGGGTGGTGGGAATGCCCTCTTTGCCTTCTTTACTCAGTTCTTATCCTTACCTTGTCATGTCATAAAGTACTCAAACTGGCATGCACTTGCCCTCTTAATTACTTTGTCCATTTGCGTTAATTGTATAAATTTTAATTGCTACTTTTCTTCATGGTTAAGCATCATTCTATAGAAGGAGGAAAAAAAAACCCCAGAAAATAAATAATAGAAAAGGCAAATTCTGTATATTATCTGTATGCAGATGTATATACAATTATAGTCTTCTGACCAGAAATTCAATGAAAAAAAATAATTTTTGTAGAATCTGTTCACAGTGTTATTGTAAATTAGCTGCTATTTCAAAGAAGATATCAGAGAGCCCTTTAAAAAATAAATTATGACATAGTTGCTAACCAAAGCATTATTGGATTCTATTGAAGTAGTTATGTAATGACACCAACATTTGATCTTTGTGTCCAGGGTCCCATGAGCCTATTTGGCATTTTGATAACAATAATAAATTGCTCCTTTTTTCTCCCCAGCCATTGCAACACAAGCTAGCATGGAGTTTCGACGGAAAGGGTCCCAAATGTCAACAGACACCATGGTTTCCAATCCTGTGTTTGATGCAAGTGAATTTCCTGATAACTATGAAGCAGGAAGAGCTGAGGCTTGTGGGACATTATGTAGAATTTTTTGTAGCAAGAAGACTGGAGAAGAGATTCTGCCAGCTTATTTATCCAGGTTTTAGAACTTTTTTGTTTATTTTGCATTTATATCATTTGATGGTGAAATACTATTGTGGCATGGCTTTGTAGGCTAAATCAGTAAGCCATTGTTGGTCTGAAATACTTGCTAGTGTCTTTATGTAATTGAAAACTGCTTGAATTCTATTTTACCTGCCTCATTAGATCTGGTAAAGACTTTTTAAGATCTATTCTAGAGTTATTATTTATTCTGTCATTTGTAAATTCTGGAGAGATTTGGAAGTACCCACAATAGTTTGTTAATAGATTTTTGGGACAATGCTAGGTTCTGTGTACAGTCCAGAAATAAGTCAGCTGTGAATCTTTACTCCAAGGAGTTTAATGACTGTGCTGAAGAGATTCAAGCAAAATTACAGTCATGTAATAGGAAGCACAAGTTGGTAGGAGAGAGACATAATGGTTTTGAATGTTTGGAGGAAAGAGCAGCTCATACTTAGCCTAGAGGATTCAGGAAAGAGTTCTGAATATTATTATTAGATGTTTATACTGGATTTAGGAAAGATGGGTAGTGTTTAGACTGTTGTGAGGTCGGGTAGGATAATCTTTTCCAAATCTCTGGCTTCCACATCTGTGAATGCCTCTGTCATCCATTCAGCTGCTCAGACCAAGGCCTAGGCATCATTTGCCTCTCCTTTCATCTTGGGTTGATTATTCAACTCGTGCCTTGTAGCATTTAGCTCTCTCATTTCTCTCTTCACTCTGTTCTTACCATAGCACTTCAGGTTTGTTATTCTTTGGTGGAAATTTGTAATTCTTGATTCTGCTTTGCTCTTTTTCACTACTTGTTTACATGGTTACTGAAGTGGGGTTACAGTCAGGTAGACCACCGAGATACTGTACCGCTAGGTGCTTAGGAAAGAGAGGGCCAAGTCTGAAACAAGTCAGGGGAACCATGGTATATACTAGTGAGAACAGTTTTTACCATAGGCTCTTATCTTTAAATCTGGTTTAAGTCAAAGTGAGTAAATTATGAGATGCTAGTGATACTTAAAGTTAAGGTCAAGCAGTACAGTAAAGCATATAAAAAGTAGGAATCAGGGACTGGAAAGTGTCCAGGGTCCAGAACAACTCTCCTGCCTCCTGGGCTTCTGTCTCCTAGAACTGCTCATTCTTCTCTGCAGATCATTTTCCTTATACTGCAATGTGTTTCTATGCTCCTAGTTGTCATAGTCTTTGTCTGGAAGTCCACTGGGGTTAGTTAGCATCTCTGAAATGTGAGAGTCTTGGGAAAGAAGATCTGATTAATTAGGTGTCTGCCTCTCCTCTAGCTACACATAGCTGTGAGAGAAGATCACATAGGTGTTGGAGTTTACTCCTCACGAGGAGGGCCCATTTCTCTGAGGGAGACCTTGGACTGAAGAGTTATTTCAAATTGTATCAATAGCAGGAAGGGAGAAGGTTATGGACATGAGCTTTCTATCTAGTTCAAAAGACTGGGTGACAGGTCAGGTGACAAACTCAGCAAGCTTGTGAGAGGACAAATGATGTATTTACGTTTCAGTGTTGCATTCCAAGGGCATGGGGCTATTTATCAAGAACTGCATATTATGTGCCTGTTTAATTGAGTTCAATCTATCTACAGAAGATAGATTGAAATGAGTTGAATAGGCACCAGTGAGTGAGGAGATTGTTTTGAAAGAGTTTTGCAGAGAAGGAAGAAATATCTTGTGATAAGAAGAGTAGAGCAGTATACTTGCTCTTGAGTAACAGGGTACTAGATGCTGCGTGACTTGGTTGTAGTTGGAGATTGTAGGAAAAGGAAGCTATGCTCAGATGGATTCCTCACGGGTATCTTAGTGTGATCTCCATACTCTGATAAGCACAGAGTCTGCTGGGGCTCCTTTTTCTCACTAACCCCTCAGAAGCAGTGGAGGAAGGAAAAAGATAGACTCACCTGTTTCTTAGGATTGTGAATGCTACAAAATTTTACTACTTTAGAATTTGATTAATTGGGTCCACCAATTGATTGATAAGTACTCAGATATTTATTTTGGTGTGGGTATCTTATTTGTAGACACCTGTAATTTGATGTACAAAGAGTTAAAACTTTTTGAAAAAAAATATAATGGATTGTATGATTGTTGAATTGCTGACTCCTAGTAGTTCATTAAAGTTTAGAAACTAGAGGGCAGAGTGGACAAAGGCTCTTCAGATAACTATGTAGAAAATGCTAATAATTTGGAAACATTTGGTCAGCACTTTGTTTAAAATTTTTTTTCTTGCTTTCCTAGATTTTACATGCTTTTAATTCAAGGTTTGCAGATAAACGATTATGTATGCCATCCTGTGTTGGCCAGCGTTATTCTAAACTCCCCTCCTTTGTTCTGCTGTGACTTGAAAGGGATTGATGTTGTGGTTCCTTACTTTATTTCAGCTCTTGAAACCATTTTGCCTGACAGGTAAGCTGTCACTCTCTATGACTGTGTCAGTTGTCTGGTTGGTGTGGTTTGTTTTGGTGCCTCCTCCCGTTTGCTAGTTTACTCTATCTAGTTGTCTTCACAGTCCAATGGGACCTAGGCTCCCTTAGGTTGAGTACAGTGCATCCAAACACTCCAGTCCCTAGGTGCCTTCAGTTCTCATATGTCTATGGATCTAGATGGATCAGACCTGAAATCCTACTGATATAAAGTAGGCCTTACATTTTCAATTAAATTCTAGCTTTAATTCAGTAAGTGTGTAACAAAGCAGTTCTCACATATACAATGCTTGGGTTGTGGGAAAAGTGGCATAGTATATATGAAAGCAGCTAAAAATACTCTTTAGTTGAAAAATACTAATAGTTTTTTTTTTAAATTTTTTGGCAGAGAACTCTCAAAATTCAAAAGCTATGTAAATCCAACAGAATTGAGAAGATCATCTATTAATATCCTGCTTTCTTTGTTGCCCCTCCCTCATCATTTTGGCACAGTCAGATCTGAGGTAATGTTTCTTTAATTATTTCTTTTTCTGTCTTCTCTTCCTTCCCCTCCATTCCCTGTCTCCCCACCCCACCCCCATGATGCACCACAGTCTTGCTAGGAAGCTCAATTTAGTTGCAAACTTAAAACCCTTCTGTCTGGTATTCTGCTAAGCATCATTATTAACATTTTTTTTGTATTCTGTATGCTAATTTAAGTCAAACTGCACTTTTAACAAAATGGAGCAGGACTTTTAAAAAGTGTCTTTCTTGCCCTGCATGGCTACACAAGCTTTTAATCCTAGCACTTGAAGGTGGAGGCAGGAGGAGCTTTGTGACTTTGAAGCTAGCCAGGGCTATGCAGTAAGACCTTGTCTCAACATTCAGTATATAAACAAATATTTAAAAAGATACATTTCTAATGAATTAATGAGGGTTTTTTGGTTTGAGTATTTATGATTTTGGAAGTGCCAATATGTCATGGCTTACTGTTCATGTGTTATAGACTAACACATGATGTCTGACTACAGTTAGACTGGAAGCCTGGATCATTAGCCTGTTCACCTCTTGTCTCCTCCTGCTTTTCTAAATGGGCATCATATACAATAGCTGATGTTAAATATTCTTTCTTTTTTTTCTCCAGGTGGTCCTAGAAGGAAAGTTTAGTAATGATGACAGCTCTTCTTATGATAAACCAATAACTTTTCTGTCCCTGAAGCTGAGACTTGTGAATATACTAATAGGTGCCTTGCAAACAGAAACGGACCCCAATAACACCCAAATGATACTAGGTTTGTGTCCAGACAGTTTTGTTTTGTGTTTTGTTAAGTGAAACCCAGATACTAATGATCCTAGGCATGCTAGAGACACAGGAGAGAGGAGCCCATGCCTAATGCAACTGTTACTATTCTGATTCAGAAGTAGAGGTTTCTTGGTTTCATCTTTTTTTGCTTTTTATAGAAAAAAAGGCCTAAGGGGATCTGGTAAAATAATTCAGTGGTTAAAGATTGTGTACTCTCCTAGTCTGACACAGACCTGAGTTTAATCCCCAGGTCCCACAGGGTGAGAGGAGAGAACTGGCTCTCTTTAGCTGCCCTTTGACCTCCACACACATGCCATGGCAGGCACATAGCCTTTCTCTCCCCAAGTAAGCAAGTAAGTAAGTAAATAAATAAATGTAATACACAATTTTAAAAAAAGATTTAAGGAGATGAGCGAAGATGAGCATTTAGTGGTCTTGTCTACGCTTTTTCTCTTTTGTCCCGATGTTCCTCCTTCTCTGCCCTTTTCCTTTCAGTACTTGGGAGTAGTTGGGAGGTGTGGCATGTTAGTCAATGAGGAGGACTCAGTAGTAAATGGTAAGTTGTTAGTTTGACAAGGAGCTGAAGAAACAGGTGATAACACACCTTTTCACATTACTGTTGATGTGGCTATAGAAACAGAAAAAAGCCAAGGGAAAAAACTAGAAGCAAGAGAATTCAGCTGTTTAAATTTTGTACTTGAGAATTGCACACAGATTTTACATGTTAGAAAAATGTTTTAAGCCAGAAAGAGAGAAAAAATAATGTTCCCATGAAGGGAATTGTCAGAAATAAAAGAATACAAAAAGTTTAGTACAGTCCAGGGGTTGGAGGGGTGGGATGGGGTGGTTGCAGGGGAGGGTAGACTTTTGGAAACTGGCAGTAAATTGGGTTAAAGTGCTCAATGAGGTAAAGGTGCTTGCCTTACAGAACTAATGACCCTAACTTGGAAGGAGAGAACTGAATCCTGAATGTTGTCCTTTACCATCTACATATGCTGTGGCATGCGCTTGTATGCAGCCACCCCTGCCCCATAAATGAAAGGATAAAACCTTGGAAGGCATATCAGAATATGGGGATTTTTAAAGCATTGCCTGTTTTAACCTGTCAGTGTATTTATTTGTAATCTTCAGAGAATTTCAGGAATATTTTACCAAAATTTCCCTTTTCTTTTTTTAGGGGGGGGGGGAGGAGACAGAGTCTATGTAGCCCTATACTTGCTGTGTAGCCAGGTGGCTTCAGCTGCTAGCAGTCCGTCTGCCTCAGGCCTCTGACTGCTAGGGTTATGTATTTGACCAAGCCTGGCTGCAAATCATAGTCTCTTTGCCCCGACTGAGCCATCGCACTGCAGTTGTATGTCATGTAACTGCTTCTGTTTGTTTGTTTTGTTATTGCAGGGGCAATGTTAAATATTGTTCAAGATTCTGCACTTTTAGAAGCCATTGGTTGCCAAATGGAAATGGTAAGACCTTACATAATCTGTCATAGAATGTTTGCTTCTGATTTTATGTAAATCATATTCAGCAGTGCTGCAACTGAACCTAGAGCCTCAACACAATGCTGAACAAGTTGTCTACCACCAAGCTGTGTTCTTAGCCCTTTGTCTTTATTTTTTGAGGCAGTGTCTCGTGTAGCCCAGGATAGTCTCAAACTGGGTATATAGCTGAAGATGACCTTAGACTCTTGGTCTTCTTGCCTCCACAGGTTTGCACTGTCACACCTGGTTTTTAAAGCCATTTCATAGACTTAGAAGGACCCTATTTTAAAACATCACATATACTGAGATTTTTCTCATTAGGTCCTTGAGAAATCCTCCATGAGAGAAACACCAGTTGGGATTGTTTCAAAGTACCAATCAACTAGTCTGAATATTCTAGAAAAGGCCTTTCTAGTTCCTCTTATCCCCCACAGATAGAGGACTACCTGTTAGATGTGCTATCTTGTTTGTAGTTCTGTAGACAGAAGTTTACAGGTGCCCCAAAGCACTATAACGTTTTTCAAAATATTTAAAAAGCTCCCCAGATATGGACACTATCCCTAAAGATACATGTTATACTTGGGGTACAGACTGGGCTATGGGGGAAATAATAAGATATAATAGGTTGAGCTGGATAAGTAAAAAAATTATTAAGGAAATTCATTCATGTTCCAGTAGATGGCTAATAATGTGCTGATCTAGATACAACAAGTTCTGTTTATATGGGGAAAGGTACAAGGAATCTTTAACAAATGGATTTATAGCCGGGCAGTGGTGGCGCATGCCTGGAACCCCAGCACTCTGGGAGGCAGAGGCAGGCAGATTTCTGAGCTTGAGGCTAGCCTGGTCTACAGAGTGAGTTCCAGGACAGCCTGGGCTATACAGAGAAACCCTGTCTAGAAAAAAACCAAATCCAAAAAACCAAACAAACAAATAAAACAACAACAACAACAGCCAAAACCAAATGGGTTTATTTGCTCCTGTGTGTGTATGGGAACTCATACTAATTATAGAATCTTATTGTTTGTACTTTATTGTATAACTACATTTAAAGTTGCTCTTTTATGTGTATGTGTACCCAAATGGATGTGGGTCTTCATGTATGTATAGATACATGTGTCTGGGTTTGCTTGTGTGTGTGTGTGTGTGTGAGGGTGTGCATGGGTATGAGCATGGAGGTAAGAGCAGGCTGTCAAGTATTCTGTGCTATAACTTTGTCCTATTACCTTGATACAGTATCTTTTGATGAGCATGGAGCTAGACTGGCTGCCAGCAAGCCCAGGGAAGCTCCTATTTTGATCCCTCACAGCCCTGACTTTATAGGCATATGGGTGGCCATGCTCAGCTTTTAAGTAGGTGTTGGGGATTTGAACTGTGGTTTTACTACTTGTGTAATAAGTGCTCTTGCCCACTAAACCATCCTCCTAGGTTTTCCCTCCTTCTGCCATTTTTTTTTTTTAATTTAAAGTAGGTTCTGGGAATCAAACTTAGGTCCTTTTTCGTGAGTGGCAAATACTTTCTTGTCTGAGCTTATTTCCCAGACCCATATTGTCTTTACTTGAAGATTATATTCCTGTTCTGAGGTTTTGCTGTAAAGGTATTTTCCTTAATGACTTGAAGTCATTATTAGCTAGAGAACTCTAGCATATTTAAAGGGTTCTAAGGTGACTGTTTGAAAAACAGCACAGGAGACCCCAGTATAGATATTTGTAGTTATCAAACCCTGTGTATCCTTTTAACGGATGTCATCTGAGCAACAGTACCACAGTGATTTTAATTCCTTGTTTGTTTATCTGTGATCACCTGTGCTAGTTAGCCTGCTAACTGTTTCAGTACTGGGATGAACCCAGGGCCTCCTGCATGTGAGGCAAGGGCTGTACTCCTGAGCCACAGCCCCAACTCTAACAGGTCTTCATAATTAACTTTTTATACTTGTAAACTCTTCATCTTGGTTCATTTGACTAGGGTGGCGGAGAAAACAACCTGAAGAGTCATAGTCGCACCAACAGTGGCATTAGCTCAGCAAGTGGAGGAAGCACAGAGCCTACAACCCCTGATAGTGAGAGACCTGCTCAAGCTCTTCTGAGGGATTATGGTAAGCTGTGCTTAAAACAGTCTGTGAGCAGTTACACATGAGGTAATTCTCAGATTTACAAAATAAGCAAAACAAAAGCTTTTCAAGAATTGAAAACAAAACAACAACAAAAAAGAATCTGTCTACTTAGGTATAATAGAAGATGTTAGTCTAAAAAAACTAAGGAAAAAGTATTTTTATGATTTTTTTTGTAGATCTGTTTTGGAGTTTGCTAGATCTTACAGATGTTTATGATAAAAGGTTTATGTTCTGCACCAAGCAGTGGTGATATAGGCTAAGATGTGGACCTTGCATCAGAATAATGGCAGAGATGGTCAGCAAGCCAAGTAATTGCATTGTGAGGGAAGTGATGGAGCTTGTATTGGAGGAGACCCAGAGGGACATGTGTTTCCATGTTAAAGCTTACTTAGATACTCTGTCTTGTTAGGTTCTTCAGTTACAAGCATAAAGAGACACTTTTGCCCTGCTAAAAAAATACTTGCCAGCAAAGCATCCTGTTCAATGGTGTCCTTTACACTGAGCAATCATTTTATGGACTTAGTGTGAACACTTTATAATGTTATGTACAAGTGCTAATAGTGATTAAATCTATGAGTGTTTATTCCATGAGATTAGCATATCTAATTCCCTAGATGTGAGCTTGACTTTTTAGTCATCTGGAGAATTTTTGATTTGTGTTCATAGGGATGCTTTCAATTGAAGTTTATGATACATTACCCATCAGCATGACAAATACATAGTCATTATGTGGACAGTCAGTACATTTAAATTGTTACTTATGTAGACTTAGGCATTCTCTAGGTTGAAGTTCTTTCTTGTACTTTTCTAAGACATTTCAGAACTAAAGATAATTTTGTGTTCCAGCATGTGTTGTACATAAGTGTTTGAAGTGATTGCTTGTTCCAGCATTTTCAGCTGGTGTTAGTGAGCTCTGCTTGTTATGTCATATTTTTTACTAAGAAATCCAGATTTGTGTTAGTGTCGCATGACTGTCTCTCTTTAATGATCATTCCTTTTTCTGTTGTCACTGCCCTCTTTCTGATAGGATCCACAGGTATAATGCCCCTAAAGCTTCCTTTATAATTAGAATTTACCATTGTTTAATTTCTTAGAATTCACTCTTTAAGTAATAATTACTATAAATATAAAATTGAAGTCCAAGTAAAAACACTGATTTGGTTATTTTACCTTTATAAAGGTATTAAAGTGGTGGTAAAGAGCAAAATGTAAACATGGGTTTGAAAAGGCATTGCATGTGGGTTTTACTGGCTTAAACCCTGTCATTTCAACAGATGCTTTAAAGTAATTCCTAGTGTCTGAGGAGGCTATAAGGTTCGATTTTTGCCTCTGTAAAACTCTAGGAAATACTTGGGTGCCTTTTCATTGTTTGTTTTGAAGATTAAGTTCTATAAGTTACTTATTTAAAAATTTAAGACATCAGTTTTTGTTATAAGGATTTTACTGAAATTGCCAAGTCCATAGTGCTCTTTGTTAAAGTGTAGACTGGGAGCTAGAAGCTGGCCCAGCCCCGTGTGCTTTGTCCATCAGTCAAGCCTGGGGCTCAGCACGGTGGGCGGGGAGCATAGCTCTGTGTGGGTGCCCATTGTGCTCACTGTGCTGCTGTGGTCTGTGCCTGGTGGGATGCTGTGCTTCTGTTACTAATGCTTAGTTGTTTTCCCTCCCTGTGGATGTGGCATTGGGTTATATCCTAGCTCTTAATACAGATTCAGCTGCCGGGCTCCTGATTCGCAGCATTCATCTCGTCACTCAACGACTCAACTCCCAGTGGCGGCAAGATATGAGCATATCCTTGGCAGCTCTGGAGCTTCTCTCTGGCCTGGCAAAGGTGAGACAGCCCTTTAATTTAGCCCAGTAGACTGTCGTCATGCTTCCCCGCCCCCCCAATTTTGACATACTCCTTTGTGTGGGTATCTTAGTGTAGTCAGTATGCATGAGTTTTTTACATTCAGAGTATACAAAATCAAGCCTACAAATGAAATTTTGAAAAATAGGTCAAAAGATAGAATCTTTCTGTTAAGGTACAGAAAACATTTCAATACTGGTGATTATTTGCACGTAATAGTGTATTTTTTAATTTTATAAAGAGTTTATTATAAAGTATTTCTGTGATTACAATTTTCTGTTATCAGTAATGAGCACAAGTTGACTATATATTCAATTTTCTCTGTTATTTGAATTTTATGGAGTTTTGGAAGTGTGGGATCTTTTTGCATGTACACACCAGTTTCTTGTTCTCTTTCTTAAATTTATGTAACATAAAACTAACCACTTTACAGCAAGTGAGGCGGTGGCGTTAGTACGTGTGCTGTGTGATGCAGCTCACCAGCCACACTTGCAGTGTGTTTTGTCACCTCAGAACCCCCAGGCCTCAAAGCAGCTGCCTTCTAGCCTACCCACCCAGCCACCGCTCCTGATAGCCACTGAGCTTTTGCTTCTTTGGATCTCCCTAGTCAGGACCGTTCACATAAAGGGAGCACATGAAAATTATGTTATGTGTGTCATGTCAAGAGTGCCTTCTTTCTCACTTGACGTAATTTTTTAGTTTCAGCCCTGTTTTATGGTTGCCCGGCACTGGGCTGAATGTCATTATCACTGTTGTTTGCCTGTTCACCAGTTGAGGGGTATTTAGACTGTTTCCATCCTCCGCTCTTACTACTAGGGTTGCTGTATGTGTATTTATTTGGAATATCAATTTCAGTTCTTTGGGGTATGTTCTGAGGGGTAAAATTCTTGGGTTTATGATAATTCTGTTTAGCTTTTGAAGAACTGCAAATTGTTGTTCCACAGCAACATACAAGGGTTCCAAATTTTGTACATCATTGCTAGCATCTGAATACTTTTTACTATTAAAATGGAAAAGAATATTTTTTATATACTAGTTGGTGTTGTGAGGAGCAGATGAGATGAAAGTATAAAATGCATTGTGATTACGTAGAGTGATAAGTCACCACAGAGCAGTAGTGTCTGAGATGATGAAGCTTAGGTCTTTATGTCAGAGCTGTCCTGTAAGCTATGAGAAACAAAATAGACAAAAAACGTATGTGTGTTCTCAACACTACTCGGAACTTTACTTCACAAATCTCCAAATGTAATAGATACGTGAGGAGCAGTTGCTGATATGGAATGTTAGGATAGCTACCCATGAGACATGGTGGACCATACAGAGGATGAGGTGCTGCTCCCTGTGACTTGTGGTTCACTTTCGGTTGAAGATGGATTGGCTTGGATCGGGCATTGCTTTGGACCTGTGCCATCGTATACAATGGGCTAATACTACCTAATTTCATAACTTTCTATAAAGATAAAATGATTAAAACAGGCTGGTGTTAGAACAGGGTTGAATGAATAGACTAGTGGTCTGTAATTGAGACTTCATGACCACACTTAAGTGGCTGTCTGATTTTTGCCAAAACTGCAGAGATATAACTCTAAGGAGTAAGGTTAGTCTTTCGACCAGTGGAACTAGTAGAAAACTTGGTTTTATACCTGTTTGGTATATGGTAGGTATAAAAATCAGCTAAAAATTGATTGTAGACTTAAATGTAAAGTGTCACTTGTCTCATGCTGTGACAAAATACCCTGACAAAATCAACTTAAGGATGGAAGGGTTTATCTTGGCTCACAGTTCAAGGGTACAGTCCATTATGGCGGGGATGTCAAGGTGGCAGGAGCTTGAAGCAGCTAGTCACGTTGAGTCTGCAGTCAGGAAGAAGAGAGCAGATGAATGCTTGTGCTCAGCTGGCTTCCTCCTTTTTATGCAGTCCAGGACCCAAACCCAGGGAATAGTGCCACTCTCCTTTAAGGTGAGTTTTCCTACCTCAATATCCTTAGTTGTTAGGGAAATGTAATTAGAGTCAAGTTGAAATACTTTGACATAACATTAGAATGGCTAACATTGAGGGCTAGGAGTATAGCTCAGGGCAAGAGTGCCTGTTAATTAAGCATGAGAATTTAAATCCAAATCCCCAGCACCCACCTAAGAGGCCAAGCAGGACAACATGGACCTCAGAGTGGTAGGTAGAGATAGGCAGATCTCAGGAATTTACTAGCCTGTCAGCCTAGCTGAAACAGCAAGCTTTAGGTTTTCTAAAAGTCCTCCATCTAAAGGGAATAATGCAGAAAGCGTTAGGGCAGTGGTTCTCAATCTGTGTGTAACCCTTTTGGGGTTGAATGACCCTTTACAGGGGTCACCTCAACCATCATAAAACAGGTATTTACATTATAGTTCACAACAGTAGCAAAATTAATTAAATTTAAATTAATTAAAAATAGCAATGAAGATAATTTTATGGTTGGGGTCACTACAGCATGAGGAACTGTATTAAAGGGTCATAGCATTAGGACGGTTGAGAACCACTGTGATATAGGAAGACAGCCAGCAGTCCTCCTGTTGCCTCTGCATATATACATATGCATATATCATGTGCATATCCCACATTTACACACAAAGGAACAAAGATAGGCTAAATTTAAAAAGACTTGACTGTCCCGGCAGTGGTGGCACACGCCTTTAATTCCAGCACTTGGGAGGCAGAAGCAGGTGGATTTCTGAGTTCTAGGCCAGCCTGGTGTACAGAGTGAGTCCAGGACAGCCAGGTCTACACAGAGAAACCCTGTCTCCAAAACAAAACAAAACAACAAAAAAAAGGACTTGACTGTACCAAATGTTGATGAAGATATAAGGAAAATGTTAATGAGAATGTTAATTATAATAACCACTTTGGAAAAATGTTTGGCAAATCCTTAAAAATTTAATCATATGGGCTGGAAAGAGATGGTTCAGTGGTTAAGAGCACTGGCTGCTCTTCCAGAGGACCAGGGTTCAATTCCCAGCACACACATGGCATCTTACACTTGTCTATAACAGCTGTTCCAGAGGATCTGACACCCTCACACAAACATACATGTATGCAAAACACCAATGCACAGGAAATAAATTATGAAAAAAAACCCCAAAACTAAAAACCCATTTAATTACACTTGTATCTCATGACCTTGTCATTCAGTCCCAGTATAAGAGAACATGTCCATTTAGTGACATGGTGTTCATAGCAACTATATTTCCATAGGGTGTAAGTAACTCAAATGTCCATTAAGAAGTTACTGGTTAGACAAATCGTTCTATATTTGTTTACTAGACTACAACTCAATAAAAAGAAAGAAATGTTACAAAACTAGATACACCTGGAAGTAATTAAATATGCTAAATAGAAGAAAGAAGCTAGCCAAATACCTCTCCCTAAAATAAATACTGTAGAACTTATATATACTTTAGAAAATATAGTCTGATCAATTATGGTAGCAGAGAATGATAGCAGTTCCTCACAGAGGGGCAAGAAGAACGGGAGGAAGCTTACGAAGGTGCATGAGGAGATTTGGGGGTGATTTATGTTTGTTATCTGATTGTAGTAATACTTTGAACATGTATAGCTTACTGTAATTGATAATTAAACCTTTGGGCTATTTCACTAGACTTTGTGCAGAGCAAAACTTATCACTATGAGGTTGGGTTAGGGACCTTAAAGTATGCACCTGTTTCTTTTCTGGCCATTCCTGCACATTTTGCAATATGAGTAAGTGTATCCAAGAACTTTGGGTTTTAAGCTATGAACAACCATGCTAGAGTACAGTACAGCTTTGGATTTGAGAATACCACTTTTTTTGTTACATATAATGGTATATCTAGAATATTCTATTCCTATTAAATAATATTTAAAAACAAGGCCTGTTTTATATCACATTTCAGATAGCATCAGTTGCAGGGCAAATGCTTGGTGTAGTGGTTCCTGACTGACTGGTTTTCTTCCTTAAATGGACATGTGTAGGTGAAGGTAATGGTTGACTCGGGAGACCGGAAGCGTGCCATCAGTTCTGTGTGCAGTTACATCGTATACCAGTGCAGTCGGCCAGCTCCTCTCCACTCCCGGGATCTGCACTCCATGATAGTGGCAGCATTTCAGTGTCTCTGTGTCTGGCTGACAGAGCACCCTGATATGCTGGACGAAAAGGTGAGCTTATTCATTCAGTCTTGAAACACCAAGCAGGAAACTGGATGTTGAGAAAACATCCCTTTGAAAAAGAATATCCGAATTTAAACACAGCATCACTTTGAATTTACTTGTTTGATTTCAGTAGGATGCTTACTCTTTTGAGCATTAGCTTGAAAACTATCACCATGCTTAGATTTGGTTCCAAATAACTCCACAGAGAAATTCTTTATGAAATTGCTTAATCTATCTAAACCAGCAAGATCTCTTTTATAAAAAATAATGTTTTCATTAATATTTGTAAAATTTCATACCGTGTATTTTGGACATTCTTGTCTTTTCACCAAGTTCTACTCATTCTATCCTCACTTTCTTTTTTTTTTTTTTTTTTACCTACACAGTTTTGAGAGTTTTTGCCTTGTGTTGAGTCGATTGTGTTTCCTAGCTACTATTGAGATTGGGGCCTGCCCTGGAGCGTGGCCAACCTACCAGTAATCATGTCCTTAACAAAGTCGGTTCTGCCTCTCCCAGCAGCTCTCCTACATGATCACACATGCCAGTAGCTCCCTATTTAGTGATAATAGTTTTGCCCATTTTTACCATCCATGTTGGAATTTTATTTAGCTTGAGCCTGCTCAAGTTTGTGTACACTTTCACAGTTGCTATGAGATCATATGCATAACTGTTGTGTCTGGAAAGGTACTTTTTTTTTTTTTTTTTTTTTTTTTTAATAGGATGGTAGACTGGAAATAGCTGTTAAAGCTGTTTGGTTTCCTGTTATCAAATAATGGATACCTCATTGTGAATCTGGAATGCTAGGGTAGCAACTGGGCTATAAAAGTTACTATTGTAGAAACATTGTATTTTTCACAGGTTTCTGCACTGTTAAGAGGGCACAGATATCTAGTCTGTTTTCTTAGCCACTGTACCTTATAAGGAAGCAGGTGTAATGAGCTCAGTAACAGTAGAGTTTTCCAAGATCACTGAATATTTATATTGTCCATAAAATCTGAGTTAGTTTCATTGTGGCTTTTAAAGTTATGGTATCAGAAATTGCTTCCAGGACTGGACTTTTAACTAAGTTTAACAGAATGCCTGCTTAGTGTTTATGAAGCACTCAGTTTGATATCTAGCACAACATAAATCAGCTGTGATGGACCTTATTTGTAATTTCAGGTACTTGGGAGGTAGTAGAAGAGGGATCAGATGGTCAAAGTCATCCCTGTCTATATAATGAGTTAGAGGCTGGCCTGGGCTACATGAAACTCTGTTACACAAAAACAGTTTTAAAAAGAAATTATTTTAAGATGTCAATCATTGGAGTTGCAGATAGTAGCACCTGCCTGTAATCCTACCACTTAAGCAGAGGCAGAGGGTTCTGGGTTTAAGGCCAGCTTGGACTGCATACTTGAGTTTGAAACCAGCCTGAGTGCCATATTTGAGACACTCTTCAAAAAATAAGTAATTCTCTCTGATACATTAGGTAATCTGATGTGTCTTAAACCTTCTAGGTTTGACGGAATTACTTGTGAGTCTGTTTTACTTAGCCCTCTAGGATTTGTGACAGTCCACGGTAATTTTGTGAGCTCTATAACTACTAAATTAAAACCTGTCTGTAGTCCTCTTTAAATATACAAATTTAGTTCTTTTAAAAGAAATTTAACAGAAGGTTAAGTATACTATATTATGATACAAACATATATATGTTAAAGAGCATTAGAAACTGGAGCTCCACCTCCAAAATATAACCACTGTTACGGGATCCTTATCTTCTTTTAAGTAACATATAAAAATTGATCTGGGGTTGATGAAATAGCTCAGCAAATAAAACTGCTCATCACCAAGTCTCGTGACTTGTTTGATATCTCAATCCCAGATGGTGGGAGTCGAGAACCAACTTCCAAAAGTGTTCTCTGACCTTGGCTTTTACACAAACACACATATATTTTTTCTTAAGTAAAATAATGTATTTGAAATATTTTTAAAAATCATGTTTTCCTGATTCTAGGATTGCCTTAAGGAAGTACTGGAGATTGTAGAATTGGGTATCTCAGGAAGCAAATCCAAGAACAGTGAGCAAGAAGTCAAGTACAAAGGTGATAAGGAGCCGAACCCTGCGTCCATGAGGGTAAAGGACGCCGCAGAAGCCACTCTAACATGGTATGCAAACAGCTGCTGAGGACTGAACTGTAACAGACAGGACAGCAGTGGCCTCTGCTGCTTTGTCTCCCTTATTCAGCACAAAGTAACTCAGCCCCTGTAGGGTGCTGCATCTCCAGACACAAAATGGAAGGAAATAATTCTTTTTGTACTCATTCTTAGACCACAGGAAACCATTAGGTTGGGATGTTTGTGTTTCTGTACTGGCTGATACTAACTCAGGCCAGACCACGTTAGAGCCAGGAAGTAACTTGGAGTTAATATCATCGCTTTCTTTGATGGCCTAGCCCAGAGATGAGCTGTGTTACAGCATCACATCTGCTGCCCAGTGACTACATCTTTATGTTATATTCAGTTAAGATTTTTTTTTAGCTCCCTTGTAAAAGCTTGGTAATAGAATCTATACAGATAACTTAGATTCAATTATTACAGTGAATATCATTCTGGTACATAGGGGAGATGAAATAGAAATAAAAAGTTCTTTAGTATCACGTGGATAGTTAGTGCCCCCAAAGAAGAGATACAAAGAAAATATCAGGGAACTTGGAGTAGGCAGAGGGTCCTTAGAGATAAAATGAGAGCAGAGTAGCATGCTTAGGGAACCACACTGACCCAGACTGAGAGCATGGGGAACCTTTGAGCTGTGAGCAGCATGGTAGGCAAATAGGAACGCATGTCACATGGAAACTAGAGGTTCTGTCTTTGAGAGAATCCTGTTCCTGCTGGATTGGGGACTGGAAAGAGATTGTGTTTGGGCACATCTACAGCTTGAAGGGACTTAAAGGTAGAGATTACATAGATTCATAGTATTTGTAAAAATATGGTTCATGCAAGAAAGTGAATGAATGAGAACCTAAGAAAACAGAACTACAGGAAGGAAGAATGTTAGGTTACTAAGGACTGACTTGAAGACTTGTGTGTAAGCCAGCTCTGCCTAAGATCCTGAAATCTTTGTGAGTACAGTACCCTTTTCTTCTTTGGGTTGTATTCAGAATAATTGGATTTGTTTCTGTTCTTCTTAGGCTTAGGTGATAATTTTCAGAAGGATGCTTGCTTTTGTTTAGAACTGTGTGTTGTGTTAATGGCTAGACTTTCAGTGCCTAGACTGGTGAAGATAGCCAGGAGAGCATGTGCTGTGCAACACGCGGACTGGGGCAGCCATAAAGTGCCACAGAACTGGACTTGATAGACACCAGGAAGAGGAAGAGGGCTAGGAGATAGCAGGGAGCCTGCTCATTAGTAGTTCTTGAGTTCTTTGTGCTGCAAGAAGTTTGTTCTCCTCTAGCATGAGTGTTCCTATGAAAGCACAGTTGCTTTTGAGGGCTGGCTGTGTGCCTGGGGGCTTTCTCCCTCAGAGTGTAGTTACCCGAATGGCTTTTGTCTTCATTTTCTGCTTTCTTGTATCTATTAGCAAGTCCATTATGAAGTCTTTCGTTTCTACTCTTCTTCATGGAGTAACATGTACCAGTCAGTTCTCACAGTTGTTGCTTTTTTTCATTGGCATCACTTTTTTTGTGTTTGTTTTGAAACTATTATTATTATTATTATTAGCTTGTTTTTTATTTTTTGAGGCAGGGCTTCAGTGTGTAGCCCGGGCTGTCCTGGAACTCACTAAATAGACCAGGCTGGTCTCAGACTCACAGAGATCCATCCACCTGCCTCTGTCTCCCAAGTGCTGTGCCACTATGCCCAGCTGTCGGCATTGCTTCTACTCAGCTTTTTCTCTGCCGTGTATCTGTCATTCCTCATGAGGCCATCAAGAGAGTCCCTTAGACTTTCTTTGTATGGTCTTCCCACCATTCCCCTGAAGCCCTAGATAATATTCTGTACTAGATTATTTCACTTTTTGCCTGATTTTTGTATCCAGTCTCTCAACTCTTCATGTTTGTCTTGAATTCTGTGGCTAAACTCATTAACATTTCGTGCTACTGTTTGAGTGATTAAAAGCCTTGTTTCCCATGTCTGAGTTCCAGTGGAGGCTCAGGGACGTGATCCTATTTCTCCCACCATTGCTCTCGAGCCCCTCCCTTGCCATAGCTGGGCTACTTGTAGTGCTGAACTGGGCATGCTCACACTTGCTTATATCGTTCTCTTGCATTTCAGGCACCAACATAGACTTTTCATGCTCACAGTAAATCTAGCTACTTGTAGGAGCCTCCTTCTGTTACTCTGATTTTGGAAGCACAGCTGTTTTCACTACTTGTACTGGCCTGTCTCACACAGTATGAGCGTCCATATTCTCACAGTCATACTGAGTTAGTTTGGTATGTGCCAGTTTATCTTTGATAACCTTTACAATGTACATATTAACTGGTTGGTTTTCCTGACCTTGACATATAGGATAAACCTAGAAGTCATTTCAGTGGTTCTCTCTGCTTACGGTATATTTACTAAATGCTTGGATTTAATTGGGTTTAGAGTCCAGCCCCTAAGCTTTCCACTTGGTTTAATTAGTAAAAGCCTGATATTCTGCATCAGCCAAAAACCTCTTATGTTAAACTTACTCTCCTTGGTCCTTATTCAGAGTTCTGGTAGTTAAACCCTGTCTGTAGGCAGCAGCAGTCCACAGCAGCAGTGCTTATGTAGCTCTTCCTTTCTGCCAGTTCCTTCATGGGTTTTCATGGTACATGGATTTGGGTATCTTTATTATCCTGTCACTCAGCGGGCGTGGCTTTGACCATGGCTCTCTCACAGGTAGACTATTGAGTACAGTGTTCTCTATGAGATCTGAATGTCTTCAAACTCTGTAGAACAGGGTATTTCATCAGCATCTGTAGGGAGACTGCCGCAAGACTCATCTGCACTCAGATTTTCATAGAGTTAACTGGACTCGTCCAGTCTTCTTCATGTTCCCTTTTCATCTGTTACTCTCGCCCTAAGCTTATTTGTTTGGGAGTGCTTAAATTTTTTTTTTATAAGATAAAAATAAAAAGATAAAAAAGACATTGTGTGTAGTCTTTAAATCCTAACCCTTATTCTGATATATGATCTTTACAGATTAAGTTCTAGTCTATTGTAGGTTTTTGGTTTGTTTTTTCTTCCTTTTGGCCCCTCCTCCCGCCCAGGTCTCATTATGCAGCTCTGGTTGTGCCAGAACTGTGTAGGCCATGCTGGCCTTGAACTCACAGAGATTTGCCTGCCTCTGCCTTCCTAGTGCTGGGATTAAAGACATGCACCACTATACTTCGCTCTTTACAGAAACGAAACAAAACAATTGTCTGTGTGCATGGGCCTGTGGATGTCAGAAGATAACTTTTGACAGTCTTCTCTTCCTCCACGTGAGCTTCAGGGAATCCAGTTTTGGTTGTTGGGACTGATAGCGATAGTCTGTACCTACTGAAGCAGCTTACTGACTCCTGTTTATTCTTGAAGCAGAGTCTCACTTTTTAGCCTAGGCTGGTCTCAGATTCATGGCAGTCCTCTTGCCTCACCTTCCTGGGTGTTGCTATTGCAGGCATGAACAAGCATTATGAGCATTTTTTTATGTTCTAATCAAAACACGGCTTATAGAAAGCAGAGGTTGAACCTCAGAGTATACCAACAGAGACTTTCTCCCAGAGGTTCACGGGATTTTAATCTTTATCTACTCACCACTCCAGTCTAGTCAGCACCAGGAAGAGAAGAATGTGGTGAGGCTGGGAGTGATCTCATCTAAGGGACCCAACCTCTCCCAGCAGCCTGTTTGATGACATTGTAGACCTTAACTGGGACGTGACAAGCTCACCTGGTCTATGTGCTTTGTAGCATCTGTGTTTGTTCCATGAGAGAAAGCCAATGCTGTATTTTCTTAGCACTAGTCTTCTGGATGTCTCCTGTTTCTCACAGTCTTAGAGTGCTGAATTTACTGAGGAGTTCCCTGGTTCCTTGAATTGTAGCAGTACTTGTAGGAGGAGTGAGAACTAAAAGGAAGCAGTGCTTCAATGATAAAATGCTATTGAGGGCTGGGAGTGGCTCAGTGGGAAAGAGCACTTGTCACACAAGCATGAGTACCTGGGTTCAGATCTCCAGTGCTCATGTGAAAGATTGGACATGGCTATGTGCTCCTGGAACCTTACCCAGTGCTGGAGAGGAAGGCGGAGGTGGGTTCACTGGGGCTATTGGCTGCCAGCCGAGTTCACATTCATTAAGAGACAGCAAATAATACAAGGCAGCAAATAATACAACAGGACACTTCATGTCCTCCACTACATACAAACATCCCATGTATGCATACAGTATACACACAACACATGTACATGCTCACAGGCACACACAAAAATGTTGAGAAATAGTTTTCCATATGAGATACATATGAAAAGCCAGGTTGACATTATGTGATAAAAATCTTTGCTTAAATACAGACTATTTTTTCTTTGAGCTTCAGTCTATTATTTTAACTGAGAGTAATAAAAATGAAAATAATGATGGTACCTAATTCATATGATTATTATGAAACCATATGAAAAATATGTATGAAGTGCCTAGACTAGTACTTGATTCATAGTGAGGGCTAGGCAAGCTTTTAAGTTCCTTGCATAGATGCAGAAATCTTTATGTTCTCACTGTGTGTGGATAAGCGTATGTACACACTGTATTCACTCATACAAACATTTCTGAGTAGTAAGTCATGATCAGTCTGCTTTATAAAGCATTTTGTGTTATAATTTTATTTATGATAGTTTTTTGAGATTTAACTCTTAGTACCTCAGGTTCCTTACCTGAAATGAGGATATGTCTATTCCTTTGCCATTTAGGAAGAAGGCAGCAGGCCTTGGGTTTTGACCTCTTAAGAGCCACTTAGCTCTTTGGAGTCTTAAATTTCCTGATCTGAAAAGTAAGGCAGTCTGGCTGATCTTTATGTCCTTTTCTGGGCCTAGGATACTTTGGCTGTTATAATCCTGAAACTTGGAGCATACAACCACGGTTTTAAATGTGTCCTTAGGAACTTCCTAATTTGGACCTGTAGTCAGCTCTATTCCCTGAGTAACGGATAGAGAGAAATCTACTTGCATTGTTTTGTTGGAAGGAAGCAGTACTGGGCAGGTAGAGGAACAAAGGTGCTAGACAGTGGAGGCAGTTGCAACCAGTGCTTAAGCTCACTTGACCTTCTCTCTAGCTGGGAGGGAGTTGGGACCTAGGACCCGTGTACTAACCAGTGAGTATGTCCTGTCCGAGAAGGAAGTAGTGGTGCTGGGTGAGCTGTTCATGGCTGAGGTCAGTTGAAAGCTGTGGCTGCTGTTACCCTGCTCAGGAGAGTGGATTTCCTTATTAGGGCGCATGTTCTACCCAGCATGCCACAGGGAGTATATCTGACTGTGAAGAGGAAGCATAGCTGTATTCAGGTAGTTCAGAGGGGCAGAAGGATGCATAGATCCAGGAGCTAAAGGTAGAATTTTGGGGGGGAATTAATTGTTTTTTCTTCCATTCTTTGTAGCATCATGCAGTTGCTTGGCGCATTTCCTTCACCCAGCGGTCCTGCCTCTCCTTGTAGTCTGGTGAATGAGACTACTCTGATCAAATACTCCAGGCTGCCAACCATAAACAAGCATAGTTTCCGGTACTTTGTTTTGGATAACAGCGTCATCCTGGCGATGCTCGAGCAACCTCTTGGAAATGAGCAGAGTAAGTTGTAGCACTCTTAGCTTTCCCTTCTGCTCAAACAGTGTGCTCAGTTCTTTCAGGGAAGCAGAGATGTGAGTTCCAAGTACCTATTTGTCAAAAAAAAAACTTAAAGAGAGGTCAGAAAATAGAACGTGCATATGAAGTAGAATTGTTTAAAGATTCTGTATGTGTGCCTGAAATAGCATGGTGTCAAAAACTTTTACATAAAGCTTCCTTAGTGTGAGATATTTTATATTTACTGTTTATAAAAATCATTATCCACTTTGTGTTCATGTAAACCTTGGATCCTGCCACTCTGCTCCCTTCCCCTTGACCCATCATTGTTCTGTTTCAGTCATTATTACCTACACAGGGAAAATTGGAGAGGTCATCTCTGCCCCCTCCCACTTCCTTATATAATTAGTCTCAGTGTCTCTACTGCCCCAGTGACTCTTGAATCTTTCCTTTATATTCCTCCCAGTGCATCCAAATGGAAGGCCTTATTAACATCTTGCATTGATTTGTTGTATTTTCTACCTGGTCTGATATCCCCTTTGGTGGTTCAAAAATTTGCTGGTCCTTAACTTCCTTCCCCATACCATAGTGCTCATCCTTGAGCATGTGGCTGTGCTGCTGAAACACTGGAGTGATCTCATCAACAGGGCATGCACTGTTCCCCGGTTCTTAGCTCACAGAGGGTGTGTGATTTGCTTAGGGTGACTTGAGAAGTATATAACTAGGATTCAAATTCAGGGTTTCCAAACAATACCATTTTCTGTTGTTGTCCCACCACAGTAGGACTTCCTCAGGGACTAAAGACACATGCAAAGGTACACAGAGTCTGTGAGTCCTACACAGCCTCTGTTGACTATAAACAGGCTGTCATAATTCTGCCAAACAAGAGAGCCAGCCCTGGCTGCAATATGATACTATCACATATTTCTGTCCAGTTAGGTGTGAGTTTAGTAGTGTTACTATGAGATAGAATGCACCATTCATCACTGGTCAGTTACCCTCTTTATCCCCGAGCTAAGGCCTGCCTGGCTCTCTCTCCCAGCTGCCCACTTCTCATTATAAACTGTCCTCCCACACTAAACCACCTGCTGAGCAGCCTGAAAAGTCCTAATGTCCCCTTTAGGCCTTCTGGTTCTCTTGCAGTTTTTTTACGATTGCCTTTCTTTCCTTTTCCTTTTCCTTTTCCTTTTCCTTTTCCTTTTCCTTTTCCTTTTCCTTTCCTTTCCTTCTTTTCTTTCATGTAAGTACACTGTAGCTGTCTTCAGACACCCAGAAGAGGGGCATCAAATCTCTATGGATGGTTGTGAGCTATCATGTGGTTGCTGGGATTTGAATTCAGGACCTTCGAAAGAGCATCTCTTCAGCCCCGGGATTGTCTTACTCTTATTCCAAGTAAATATGCTGCATAGACCCATCTACTCCAAAAAACGAAAACAAAACAAAAAATAACAAAAAAAATGAAAATGAAATAAAAAACAAAAATAAAGCAGTTTTATACAATATAAAGATATTTATTGAGATAGTTAATAACAGAAGAAATGAGAGTGTTTGAACCAGTTGTAATTTCTATAACTGAGACTAAGAAAGGGAATAAAAAGGATTCTGACTCTTTATATACACCTCCATCCCTGAACTTCTGCTGGGAGGAATCAGTGCCTGCCTACAGTAGGTAGTAGGAGCCCAGCCTGAGCAAATGTGATGTCAACACTGCAGATGGCCAACCTGCTTTTTCTCATAAAAGTTGTCTTCAACTGGAAGTTTAAGAGTGTTTGCCTTGATGTCCTCGAGGATGTCAGAAGAGCTCCAGCAGAGGGCTTGGTGTAGAGTGGGTCAGCAGTTCTCATGGCATTGAGTTCTGCGGCGTTGCGACATAGGACTTTAACCATGAGATGCCCTGCAGGTGATATAGCAGGCTGTATATTATATGCTTGTTATCTGAGATAAAAACTTAGACCTATACATTTTATTCTAGATGACTTTTTCCCCTCTGTCACTGTGCTGGTCCGGGGAATGTCGGGAAGACTTGCGTGGGCTCAGCAACTTTGCCTTTTACCTAGAGGAGCAAAAGCAAATCAGAAGGTACATCAGAAGTTACCGTGTGTGAGTGAGTACATATACGTAGGTGCATATGGTTGTGTGTATGAATCTATATGTGAGGTCATTTGAAGATTAAATAACATTCCAACAGAAAGGTTACTGAATGTTTTGTGTCCCTAGCCAGGTTCTCTGTCACTGAATTTACTTTACAATCATCTTGGGAACCTAGAATTCCCAACCATCCGTAGAGATCTGATGCCCTCTTCTGGGTGTGTGAAGACAGCTACAGTATAATTACATATAATAAATGAACTCCTTATAGGAACCTTTAAAGTAAGGATAGTTTCCAAAAACTTTTCTGGTGATCCCGATACTCAGGAATAAGGACTACTATTCTAAAACAGTGGTCCCAGACGTTTCTATGCAACTTTAAAAAGTCAGATGCATACTGTGCGTGAGAGAGGCTTAGATAGACCGTTGAGAGGTTTAACATTGTTTTGCATGATTCATTCGTATAATTGCTAATATACTACATAATTTATAACATTTAAAATCATGTGGATATTACCTACTTGTTGGAAAATTCAGATATAAAAGAGGAAATGTTAAATCTCCTGTAGTCACTTTTCAGAGGAAGATAGCCAGAGTTTGTTAGATACACTGATATGCTGATAATTTTACTCAGTTTTCTCCAAATCATTTTTCTTTCTGTACAAGGTTAGCAGCTTAAAGAAATATGCATTTGGTATAGTATTTGGTAAATTATAACTTTTAAAGAATTTACTTATGTTACTAAAATTATTTTTAAATATTATAATGAAATTCCTCTTCATTTGGATTCTCTCCAAATTTAACACCTGAGATGTATCTGTTAGTGAGCTGAGCAGATTGCATTCTGTTGTGGCTCTGTAAGCCTCTAGGGGCGGGCAGAATAGGAAAGGAACTACATTTTTGGAAGATTCAGTGTGTGCAATGTACATAACTAGGACAGCATGTTGGGGCCATGAAGGCCTAGATTTGGGCTCATACTCTTAGTTAAGCCAGCTAAGGTTCTAATCAAACATGCTTTCTAGACATGTGTGGAGTGACTTGAGAGCTCTTAGGAAAAAAGGAAGTTTGGGTCTTTGGTCTTTGTTTGTTACTTTGTTTTGCACTGGAGATAAAGCCTAGGGCAACTGGACATGGCCTAGTGGCGCAAACCTTTAATCCTGGAGCACTCAGGAGGCAGAGGCAGGCATAGCTCTATGAGTTTGAGGTAGACTTGGTCTACAGAGTTCTAGGACAGCCATGGCTACACAGAGAAACCCTGTCTCAAAAAACAAAACAAAACACCTAGGACAGTGTAGAAACTTAAGAAAATTTGAGTCTTAACTTTAAACTGCCTTAATTGTTAACTTAAGAGTTATGTGTGGATGCCTGGTGCCTAGACAGTAGAGGTCTGCAGCTGTTTATTACTCATGGAATCTGTAAGTTGGCACATATTTTTAGAGAAATGAAATTGAGTACATAGTATATAGGTTTCCTTCTTGCACCATTATCGCAACATATGCAGATTTGATGAGTGTTGATGATACATACACTTAGGAAAGTAGAAGCATTAAAGCAGACCAGGGGAGGGCCAGAAGATACATCCTTAGCAGTTGTTGTTGGATGATGTGTAATGCCCATAATTTCATTTGTGTTATTTTAACAGCTTTTTGTGCCTGAACCTCGCCCAGTTCCTAAAAATGATGTTGGATTTAAATATTCTGTGAAACATCGGCCATTTCCTGAAGAGGTGGACAAGATTCCTTTTGTAAAAGCAGACTTGAGCATTCCAGATTTACATGAAATTGTCACTGAAGAAGTAAGACAAGTTACTGTTACCTCCTGCTGAAAAGATAAATACAACATTCTTAGGTGGTATATGTGGTCAGACATTGCCTTTAGTGTTAGGCGGGAGAGAAGAAGGTGTGACTGCCATCAGCAGTTTGACACATCAGAGGATGGGTATGTAGATTTGGGCCAATTGTTAAGAACTAAATATCTCTTAGAGACAGGCTGCCTGGGCTGTTGACAATAAATTTCAGTAGTATGATAACACGATCAAAATCTGGTAGTAAAGGCAGATATTTGGATAGCTTAAGAAGTGTGGTTGGGATTGGAGAGGGATATACAACCCTTAAAAGTGGCTAAGGTCTGAAGCGCAGAGCATTTGCTCATGCCTGGTCTGAATAGTGAAGGCTGAGGTGGTTGGATTAGTAAGCCAAGGTGTTAGACGTGTCTTCATGCACGAAGGAATGAAACTACTATAGGATTGCTCAGAAGGTAAGGAATCCATATGGGTAAGTACTTTAAAAAGATAGGAACTGCCGGGGTAAGAAAACCATCTGGGAGTCAAGCGAGAAAACAGCTCAGAGATAGCAGGAGATGCAGAAGTAATTGGTGAGGTCCTGGGGAAGAATTCTGGGTTATAGTTCTAACTTTGAACCGTGTTGGCTTAATGCTGTGCTCTATGTTTAATTGAGACATAGTATTGATCAGCAGAACTTAACATTTTCTTTGTTGTGTTTTGCTTTATTTTTGTTTTAAAGTTAAAAGAAACTTCATTTTGAGGAAATGTTTTAAAAGTATCTGACTTAATTTCAGTTAGAAGAGAGGCATGAAAAATTAAGAAGTGGTATGGCACAGCAGATTGCTTATGAGATGCACCTGGAACAGCAGAGTGAGGGGGAATTGCAGAAGCGAAGCTTCCCTGACCCTGTGACGGACTGTAAGCCCCCACCTCCTGCCCAGGAATTCCAGACAGCCCGCCTTTTCCTTTCTCACTTTGGATTTTTGTCCTTAGAGGCATTGAAGGTAAGTTTTTAGGAACTTCTATGAATAAATATATTCACAGATTAACCATCTATTGATGATAGGTATAAACTTTTGTCAAAATGAAGAAAAGTTTAAAACTAATGAACAACAAAAAATCGAGCTTATATTATTTGCATTCAAGTCAGTGGGATTCTGTGCTGCTGTTGTGGGCTCAGTTCGGGCTCCGGGTCAGTACACCTGTGAAGGGATTGCTTCTATGGTAAGCTGAGCTCGGAATTGGTTCTTTCATGCTACTCTTTAAAAGGATGAAGTTAATTCTGTAGTAGAATTTTCATTTATTATTGTGTATTTGAGCTTAGGTTTGTGGTTCTAAGAACTGAATACACATGTTAGACAAGCATGCTGTCATGCTTATCCCATCAAGTCCCATCCTCAGCCCCAGTTCTATAGTATTACAACCCAGGCCACACACGCTTACGTTGCACAGTTGGTGAGATTAGCTGGTCATGGCGGCTCGTGCTTATGTGGAGACAGAAAAGTTCAAGACCAGCCTGGTCTACATAGTGAGATCCTGTCTTTAAATGGGGGTAGGGGTTTATATACCCTAGTATTGTAGGTAGATAGATAGGTAGATAACTTGCCTGAAAGTATAACTAACCCAGACATATGTCATTTAATTTTTTAGGAAAGCAGAAAGATGTTGCTGATTGATTTGGATTTCATCATGTAGAGAGAATATATTTTATACTGTAGAAATTAGTTTGAGATGTGGAATGTAAACATTAAACTTCTTAAAAGGGAAAGGGAAGAACCTGATGTAGTACTACACACCTTTAATCCTAGTGCTTGAGAGGCAGAGACAGGAAGACAGATCTTTTGAGTTAGAGGCCAGCCTGGTCGTCCACAGAGTGGGTTCCAGCCAGGGTTCATAGTGAGATCCTGTCTCTAAATAAATAAATAAATGCAAAGTAAAAGTGCAGATAATGGAAAATAATAGATGCAGAAGAAAATAAGAAAGGCACAGAACAAAGATCTATCCTACAGATGATTAGTGATATTCCTAGTGGAATAAGTTACCATAGAAGAAATAGTAAATTGAAATGTCTAGGATGAAAATTATTACATCCTTTACTAGCCTTGTTCCTGAAAGTGTAGGGTTTTTCTATTTTTTAGATTATTTATTCACTTTACATCCCAATCACAGTTTCTCCCTCCTCTGCTGGTATCCCTCTCACACGGCTCTTTACCCTGCTCCCCTTTCCCTTTTCTGAGAAGGGGGTTGCACCCATGGAGTATCAACCCCTGGCACATCAAGTCACTGCAGAACTCAGTGCATCCTTTCTCACCAGACAAGATGGCCTCAGTTAGGGGAACGGGATCCATAGTCAGGCACCAGATCTGGGAACAGCCTCTGCTCCAGTTGTTGGGGGACCCTCATGAAGACCGAGTTGCACATCTACTACACATGTATTGGGGGGTGGGGGGTGGGCTAGGTCCAGCCTATGTATGCTCATTGGTTGGTGGTTCAATCTGTGGGAGCCCAGAGGTCCAAGTTAGTTGACTCTATTGGTCTTCCTGTGGAGTTCCTATCTGCTCTGGGCCCTTCAATCCTTCCCCCAACTCTTCCACAGGACCCACCGAGCTCTGTCCAATGTTTAGCTGTGGGTCTCTGCTGGATGGAGCTTGTCAGAGGACAGTTATGCTGGGGTCTTGTCTGCAAGCATAACAGAGTATCATTAATACTGTCAGGGATTGGTTCTTGTCCATAGGATGAGCCCCAAGTCAGGCTAGTCATTTGTTGGCCTTTCCCTCAGTCTCTGCTCCACCTTCATCCCGGCACTTCTTGTAGGCAGAATGAATTTTGGTTCAAAGGTTTTGTGGGTGGGTTGGTGTCCTTATTTTTCCACTGAGGGTCTTGTCTAGATACAGGAGGTAGCCACTTTAGGTTCTAAATCCCCCACTTCCAGGAGTCTCAGCTACAGTCACCTCATAACCTCCCCCTGGAAGTCTCCCCTGTCTCAGGTCTCTGGCATGTCCTAGAGATGTGTTTGCGCCCCCATCCCTAGCTGTTTATTTCCATTCGTTCTCCCTGTCTCTCTTCTCATCTCTCCCCAAACCTGATTCTGGTCCCCAACCCTTCTCTCACTCAGGTCCTCCCTTCATCTGCTTCAAATGACTATTTGATTTCCTCTTTGAGTGAGACTCAAGCATCCTCACTTAGGCCTTCCTTGTTGGGTCTGTGGAATGTAGTGCGGATATTCTATACTTTATAGCTAATATCCACTCATAAGTGAGTATACATATTGTGCCGGGTGATGGTGGCGCATGCCTGTAATCCCAGCACTCTGGGAGGCAGAGGCAGGCAGATTTCTGAGTTCGAGGGCAGCCTGGTCTTCAGAGTGAGTTCCAGGACAGCCAGGGCTATACAGAGAAACCCTGTCTCCAAAAAACCAAATCCAAAAAGCCAAAAAAAGAATGCCCTTAGCCAGGTGATGATGGCGCATGCCTTTAGTCCCAGCACTTGGAGGCAGAGGCAGACGGATTTCTGCGTTTAAGGCCAGCCTGGTTTACAGAGTGAGTTCCAGGACAGCCAGGGCTACACAGAGAAACCCTGTCTCGAAAACAAACAAAACAAACAAAAACCAACAACATCAAAAAAAGAATGCCCTTAAGTTTAGGGCACATACTATGAATCTGTACCTCAAAGGCCTTTGAAGTGTCCCACCCCAACCCCCAGCAAGTTAGAGCCATCTTTTGTACAAATCAGAGGTAATTTGTACCTTGACAAATTGGTAATAAGTAATAATGAGAACATTTAGACAGTGAGTTTTTTTTTTTAACTTTTACTCTTAAATAATTGTAGATTAATAAACTGTTCTAAAATAATGTTGAGGAAGATTTCCCATGTTGACACCTTACACTACAAGGAAAAAATGAAGAAAGAAAAATGAAAATAAACTATGTAAGAGGTTTCATTGGGAAGGAGACAGTTTGAAGAGAAACTGACTTCTTAATTTGGCAACCATCAATACAATATTTAAGATAAGTGAGTTAAAGTAATGGCTACTTGTAAGATCCAGTTGAAAGTATAGTGTGATAGACTGTTGATGTCTTAGCTGGGAGATGTACTTCTGTAAAGGCCTGTGCAAACAGAGTTTGATTCCTGGATCTCATTGGAGTTGAGGTAGGGATGATAGAGAGCTGACTTCCAAAAGTTGTCCTCTGACTTTCACATAGGTGCATGCATACACTTTGCAAATTAAAAAGTAAAAGTTCATAACTGCAGTGTGAAATTAGGTGTGGTGGTGTACATTTTTTAATCCTAGAACTCTGGAGACAGGCAGGCAGATCTCTGTGAATTTGTGACCGGCCTGGTCTTCATAGTTGAGTTCTATTCTAACCTAAGCTACATAATGAGATCCTGTCTCAAAAATAAACAAACAGCAATACATATACACACACAACTCAAGGAGTGTGAAAATACTCCATCTGCAGCTGAAATAGTAACACAAATTATATTTACCCTAAAAAACTTTGTGTAAGAGCTATAGGAGGAAACAAAGGAAAATCACAAATATGTGAACATTCTGCTCACATGGTGTCTACAGCATGCCCACACTCACAGTTCCTCATCCACAATTTCAAAGTAAAAGTAGAAAACTGGGAGGTCTGACTATATTTCAAGAAAATTCATTGAGTGGCAAAAATCTGAGCACACCTTTACTCCTAGCACTTGAGAAGCCAAGATAGGTGGATCTCTAAGTTCAAGGCCAGCCTGGTATACAGAGAGAGTTCCAGACCAGACAAAGATCTATAATAAGTCTCCATCTCTGAAAAACAAAACCAAAAAAATATGCCCTGAATTGTCATGGGACTATTTGTAATCTTCTACTGTGACTTCTGTTTTATATCAAGAATATAATGTCTGTGGTGAGTGTTTCCCAACTCTTGTAGGATTTTAAGTATCCAATTAACAGACCAAGTTCAGACTCTCTCCTCTGTGAAAAAGAGTGGTTCTTACCACCCCTGAGAGTGGATTTCTTAAAACAACAAAAACACACACGACTGCCGGCAAAACCTTATTTTGTTAAAATTTTATTTGGTAAGATCAAAGAAGATAAGGGATTAGAAGAAAAATGAAACAAAAATGCATTTGATTTATCTGTTTTATATATATGGATGTTCTGTAAGCCATAATTGGGAATCATACCCTATTACAGATGATTATAAGCCACTATGTGGTCACTGGGAATTGAACTCAGGACCTCTGGAAGAGCAGCCAGTGCTCTTAACTGCCGAGCCATCTCTCCAGTTCCCTGAATGCATTTAAGTTAATGAATTTTGCATTTTTCAAGAACTTTTAGGTTTATATAATAGCCAAGAAAGAAGTGTAGGGCTTCTGTATTACACCAGCTTCCAGACTTTTCTGTGGTAGCAACTTCCATTGACGTGGTATGTTTGCTATGTAACATGTAGTCATGGATTATTAACTGGAGGTTCATTATTGTAACAGGCCAGTAGGTTTGTTATACAAATTGTATAACATGTGCCCACCATTGAAGAATTTAAAAAATATTATAGGGTTTGTTTATATATGCATGTATGGGCACATGAATGTTCCTGTGTGCAGAGTTCCTGCTGCCACCACAGATTCCTGTAAACACTGGTCTTTGTACTCTTTCTGTGTTGTTGTACCTGTTCCATAATGGTATATGTTTAGAATCATGTGCAATACAGTCTTGCACTGTTATTTTTCCACTTAGTGACTGTGAATTAAAATTCTTGCATGTCTCTAGGACTTAATTAATACCTCATTTATTTTCATTAATAAGCAGTTTGTTTATCTATTCACCTATTGAAAAACATCTTGGCTTCTTGTACATGTTGGCAGTTATGAATGAAGCTGCTATATATAATCATGTCCATCATTTTCTGTGATTATGTTTTTCTTGCAGTGGGAAAAATACCAAGGTATGCAGTTGCTACATTGTATTTAAGACAGTGTGTTGGCACAAAACTGTCAATTATCTTCCAAAGTAACTATACTCTTTTATGTCTATATTGGCAATGGATGAGTTTTTAAAATACATTTTTAAAAAGTTCTGAAGGGGCTATAAAAATGATTCAGCTTTTACAAATACCGTCTGTTCTTCCAGAGGACACAGATTAAATTCCCAGCCCCACATGGCTGCTAACAACCATAACTAGCCCCAGAGGAGCCTATGCCCTTTCTGGCCTCTGTGGGCACAAGGCATTTATGTGGGGCACATATACACATATTTTTTCATTCTACAAAGCATTATATTCTAGAGGAAAAAAGGATCTTGGATTATATATACACTATAACCTCAGTTGTCTGAAGCAAATAAAAATAACTTGAAGTATGAACACATACAGGGACAGATAAGGCTACACAGTGAGTTGGAGGCTAATCTGGGATACCATGTTATTCTGAGACTACTGGAATGAATGAATGACCAATCAACCAGACTGTCACAGTCACAAATTCTGCTTTATGATTGGAATAATGCAGTGATAACAATTGCTTCTTTGTTTTGTGTGACAGGAACCTGCAAATAGTCGTCTACCTCCTCACCTTATTGCACTCGATTCTACCATACCTGGGTTTTTTGATGACATTGGGTATCTGGATCTCTTGCCATGCCGGCCTTTTGACACAGTTTTTATTTTCTACATGAAACCAGGTCAGAAAACAAACCAAGAGGTAAGAATTCTGAACTTTCCCCTTCTTTCTGTGCTATCAACATACAAGTCTTTATGTTAGCTGTTTATATTTATACTTGACATGAGAATTTTGTATTGATGCTTAAGGCTTGTTGTTTCATTTAGAAACTGAGTGAATGTAACTCTGAGTCTAGTGTCCTGAGCCATTCTACCATCAAGGAGAAGGGTTAGAGGCATGGATTCCTTTTCCATGAGGAATTCATACTCATGAGGCAGAGGAAACTAAATCACCTGAAGGGAGCCAGAACTAGGCCTCAAGCTTCAAAGTAGGACAGTAGTCTTAAAGGCTTCCTGACAATCTTCCCTGGGGCTCCTGCAAGATGGAAGTAAGCAGCAGGCTTTCTTCTTAGAGTAATAAGTCATTTCTACTGAGTAAAGCATAAAACACAATGAAGTAAGACACAGCTGGATATGGGTCACGGGAAAAAGACTAGGAGGGTTGAAGGGTGTGTGATGTGAGAATGGAGAGCTGAGAGGAAGTTTCTGTTGAAAACAAGAAATTGAAACACGGACTAGACAGTGGCTGTGAGGAGGAGAGGGTCAAAGGAAGGTGCTAGGGTGCAGTGGCCAATGATGTTAGAATTGCCCTGTCACTAACCTGTTATTAAATTAACATACCTGTAGAAACTTACTGAAGTTACAGAAGGGTTCCATAAAAGCACTGTCTCAGATTGTGACTCAGTGAGCTGCTGATGAGAGAGTTCTTCTCAGTCTTCTCATTTCTGTTACTGACTCAGCACACACTACATTTCTCCTTTATGTTAGGCTCCAGGATACAGGCAAACAGTATCTAAAAGGCCGTATCACTATCTAAGGGGAAGGCAGACCTGGAAGAAGTGCTTATGATAGAGGGTGTTTATGGGGTGTTAATTGTGCCTTAGGAGCTTGAGAGACTTCACCTGGTTTTAAGGTTCTTGAGACAAGGCCATTTCATTAGTTTGAGTGTACACTGACCATAACATAAGTTCCTCAGAGGTAAAAAGAGCATTATTACATCTTCATGAAATTCATCAGGATACAGAGTATGCTTAGAGGTTTTGAGAAGGGAAGATGGTGGCAGCCAGAAATGAGACTTTGTGCTTTAATTTGTTAGGATCCCAGTAAAATTGGATTAGTAAGATTAGGGTGTTGCTCACATGAAAATATGGGGAAACCTTTCTCCTACCTCTAAAAGACACAGTCCCTGAGTTATGCCTAATCCATTCAGTTTCCTTGGGCTTCTGGGCGTTGAGGGTGATCAAGAAGCCATGAAGGTTTCTGAACACTTCTGGAGAATATTTGAAACCTCTCCCTAGCCAGTGGAGATTCTGGCTGCTAGCAGGTGAGCTTCAAGATAAATTTGAATCACCTACTGCTTTTTGATTAAATTTTCAGACGTTATTTACTTACAGACTTCAACATCTAGTCAGGCTACAGACAGATGGAAAGGTCAAGCAGAGCCGGGGTCATATATGAGAGAGACCCTGTTTCCTAGCATCAAGTGAGATGGCACCTGGGGTAAAGGAGCTTACTGCAAGCCACATCTGGTGGTCTGCATTGGGTCTCTAGACCTCCATGGAGGAGAAAACTGACTCCTGGAACTGTGTTCTGACCTCCACATGCCAAGGCAGTGTGAATGCTGTCACACTTGGTCTCATACTCTTTTTTTTTTTCTCTTTCTCTCTCTGGCTGTCTCTTACACACTAAATAAACAGCCAAATAAATAAACAGTGTTTAAAATGAACTTGAGAGCTATTGGTGAACAAAACAAACATAATTCTAGAGACTGATTCTATGTGCAAAAGATAATTGTGGCCGTGACACAATAGACTGAGAAGAGATAGCTGTAACTTTCTTTTATTTCAGGCATGCAGAGTATTGCCATCAATTATCATTGCATAAATGACTAAAGATTTATAGACTAGCTGCTTCAGTCATCTGAGAAGAGCCTTTAAAAATCATTTTAAGGTCTTGCATTTGCGCTATAAGCCTGAGGCAAACTAAGAGAATCTTATTTTTAGAAAATTTTCCATATGGTTTTGGCACATTCTTCCTGCCTCCTTTTTATTTTTCATTCACAAAGGAATTCCATATTTTCCTTCCTGTAGAACTGAGTGCTTGAGAGCAGCTGTTTCTTTGTTGTGGGAGCTACCCAGTGTATTTCAGACTGTTGAGAAGCATCTTTGACTTTGGATCCCATCATTGTTCTATCACTGTGTGTGTCTTAGTTTCTTTTTCAGTTACTGTGATAAGATACTTTGACAAAACCAATGTTAGAGGAAAAGGGCTTCTTTAGCTCATCATTCCAAGTCCATTATGTCAGGGAAGTCAGGCAGGAATTACGAGGGGCGGGGGAGGCTGGCCACATATCACCCCATACTCAGGGAGCAGCATGAAGGCTTGCATTTAATGCCCTCTCTTTGTGCTTTACATCATCAACCCAGAATTGATCTTCCTGCGTTCAAGGTGGTTCTTCCCACCCCAGTGAACCCAGTTAAGAAAATACCTTGTGGAGGTCTAGAGATTCAATGTGATGCTGATGCACACCTTTAATCCCAGCACCCAGGAGGCAGAAGCAGACAGATCAATCACTTTTGAGTTCAAAGTGAGCCTGATCTACATAGTGATCCAGTACAGCCAGGGCTATACAGTGAGAAGACAGATGGACGGACGACAGATGGATGAGGGAGGAGAAAGAAAGAGAGAGATGGAGAAGTAAAGAAGGAAAAGAGAACCCTCACAGACATGCCCATAGACCACCCTAATCTAGACAGTTCCTCATTGAGACTCTTTCCCAGATCTTGTCAAGCTGACAGTACATCCTAACCATTATATTGTGACAGCCAGAATTATCTCTAGACGTATTGTTACCTGGAGTGCAAAATGGCCTCAAGATGAGAATGACTGTTTAAATTTTCCTGTGTTATCGTATCTATTTATTTGTATGCTGTACCCATCCACATGCCATGGTATGTGAGTGGAGGTCCGAGGGCAACTTGTGGGAGTCAGTTTTCTCCTTCTACTGTTGTGCATGGGATTCTGGGATCAAATTCATATTATCAGGATCAGTAACAAGCTCCCTTACCACTGAGCCATTTCACCAGCCCCCAAAACCACTGTTTAGAATGAGGGTTTCTCTGGCCAGTTGAAGAAGAGAGAAACTTCTAGTTACTTTGTTTTTCAATACTACCTATATTCTCTCCTTTGGACTAAGGAAAGGGTGTTTTCACATTTATTTATTAATTATACCTAATCTTTACTGAATTTCATCTAAGCTTGTAGTTTTATACATTTGTCAAGGTTGCTACCACACACCTTTTTAGCATTTTTCATCAAGCAGATCTGGCTCAGTAACTGTTTTGCCAGAGGGGAGCTTAGGATTTTATTTGCATCATGTCCTATAATCTTCACAATCATCATTATCCCCACTTTGCACATGAAGAAACAGAGACACGGGCCCTCCAGCCCAGCCAGCCAACTCTAGAACATGCATTTTTCACTATGGTAGTATATTCCCAAATTCATGCTAAACTGGGCCTGCCTTGATTTGTCAGAAGCTTCAAATCTCATCAGTTTTCAGGTGTGTTTATTTTTGTATGTCCTTGTATTCCCTTCATAACTGATGCTTGCTGTATATTTCAGATTTTAAAGAATGTCGAGTCTTCCAGAAATGTTCAGCCACATTTTCTAGAATTTTTGCTTTCACTGGGCTGGTCAGTAGATGTGGGAAGACACCCCGGTTGGACGGGACATGTGTCCACCAGTTGGTCAATTAATAGTTGTGATGATGGCGAAGGGTCTGAACAAGGTAAAGCTTGGAATAGCTGCTCACTGTTTTCTTGTTTGCTCGTTCTTGCCTCTCCGTCCCCTTTCCTGTGAACTGTTAGTATTTTAAACAGATTATATCAAGGGAAGGTCTCCTTTCCTCAGTGCTAATCTTTTTGGGGTCATGTTGTAGTTTTTATATTCTCTCTCTTTTTAGAATTATGCATTTTGTGTGGGAGGGTTAGGGAACGAGGGATATGTATGTGCCCTGAGTGTGGAGGGCAGCCTGGGGAGTCAGGTTACTCCACCGTATGAGCCGCAGGTTTGAAACTCAGGTCAGTGGGCTTGGAGGCAAGAGCCTTTACTTACAGAACCATCTTGCCACTTCTAGTTTGTCTAGTTTTATAGATATTTTCTGTGGTTTGAAAGATGTAATGATAGGGTAAGCCAATACAAAATTAACTACTTAGTTATTACTGTGCTGATTTGTTCCTTTATATGTAAAGAAACAAATACAACTCCCTATAAAAATACTTTCAATATATCTAATAAACAACCGTTTTTGTTTTTTGTTTGTTTGCTTGTTTGTTTTTGGTGGGGAGTCTATCAAGATAGGGTTTCTCTGTGTAACAGCTCTTGCTGTCTTGGAACTTGCTATGTAAACCAGGCTGGCCTTGAACTCACAGAGACCTCATGTATATCAGGCTAACCTGTGCTCCCAAGTGCTAGAAACATGAATCTTTGATGCTAAGCTGTCTGTCTCAGGTTCTTACCCATTGTTACATGCCTTCTGAGCTCTGTAGCTATAGTATCAAAGAGCAGCATGGATTAAAACTTGAGGCAGAATCTAGGTGTTCTGGGCTCCTGAGGTCTAAGGTTGTTCTCATCTCAGGGTCACGCTTTCTCACAGTTTCCCTTTGGCACCAGTGTGACCTGACATCTAGTTTCTACTTTTTACTCAAGTTGGAGCAAAATATTTTTGGGATATACCATAATTTTAATTTCCATGTATCCATGGAAAACTTAAGGTTTATATGTAAACCTTAAGTTTCTAAAAGTAGAATTGATAAAGAATATGCACAGATTCATTTTTGTAAATATATTATTGAACATAGCAGTGTTTTTTTATATGTGGTGCTGGGAATTGAACTTTATGGCCTCACGTGTGTTTGGAAAACTCTACCAATGAATAGATTTTCTACACCACTTTATAAATACATCCTGCAAATGCTTATGGTTTTAAGAGAGACAGAAAACCTGATTGAAAATAGCTGAGATTTTTATTATACATTAATATAAATGTATTATTATTGGCTACTATGTGGTGGCTCATATCTTTAATCCCAGCATTTGGCAGAAGCAAGTGGATTTTAAGGCTAGCCTGTCTGTATAGAGAGTTCCAGGCTAGCTAGGGATACATAGTAAGACGTTCTTAAAAAAAAGTGTATGTGTATGATACATGTGTGTATGTGGCAGGTATGCACATGCCACTGCATATGTAGGCTCAAAAGGCAGTTCTCTTCTTTCACCCTTACATGGATTCTAGGAATTAAGCTCAGATTTTCAGACTTTGCAGAAAGTACTTTTACTCACTAAACCAATTCCACTGACCTTGGCTTAAAATTTGAAGATCATTTATTTCTCCTATGGACCAAGAAATTCCAAAATGGTTCAGTTTATTTTGTTTGCAGTTTTCTTTTTATAAGTAGACTGTTACTAGAATTTACCCACACTCCATTTGTGTGTTGTATATACCTCCTCTGGTCCTACAGTGCTAGAAGTGGAGAGTTGTAGCAGAGACATACTGCCTTCAGAGCATCACGTATTAATATCTGGTCCTTTACAAAAATTGTGTCAGTCTCTGCTCTAAACTTCTTGTATACCACATCTTTACAAGCATTGTCTTGTAATTTGTTAGGTGAAATTTTCCTAGTTATGATTAAAAAGTAAGCATGTCTTTATATATTTCCTTTCCTGGAAATCTGTGCCAACTTCATGTGAAGGTTCTGATCTTTTATGTCATATTGATTATTGTATGTGCCTTTTAACTGAGACACAGAGTAGTTAGGGTGCTTTAACTCAATCTTTCTGACGCAGAGCAGATTCTTCCCTTGCATGTTTTTACATCACTGATCATCAGAGGAGAGAGAGGAGAAGCTGAGCTGAGGAGCAGTAGGAAGTACAGGTCTACTACAGAATAATCTCACAAGCTAGGAAATTATGATGCAAAATTATCATAAGGACACTTAATCAATACTCATGGTTTGTTCTTCTCACCTACAAACTGGTTCTTGTTAAAAATGCTATTGCTTTATAAAGTGGCTAGATTTCATGAACAGGAAGATGAATGTAGTGATGTGTTGTTTCTTGTTCATAGATGAAATAACATCCTCTGAAGACGTTGGGGCTAGCATTTTCAACGGGCAGAAGAAGGTGCTGTATTATGCTGATGCCCTAACAGAAATAGCTTTTGTGGTTCCTTCTCCTGTGGAGTCATTGAGTAAGAACATGTTTTGCATAGTGCTGTTTTGCCGTCTGATCACTACTTGATACAATGATGTTATTCATTGGAGGAGATTTTGAAGTCCTCAGACACAATATTTAGCTTCTAAGCAAAGGGGCTATAACTGTTAGGTCCAGTTCTCACTTAACTTTCTGTAGTATGCTAATTACTTTTCTGGTTTTATGACTAATTTATTCTAAAACATAGTTTCAGGAGTTTCAGGCCATTATGATGGAAAAGACATGGTGGAATGGCTTAGTCCCTGGCAGTGGGAACTTGGACAGCTTCTTATGTGACAGCAGTCTAGGAAGTGGGGACCAGAGCCAGAACCAGCAATCAGGCCTTAACCTTAAAGGTCCCTTCCCAGTGACCTAGTTCTGCCATCTAGTTCCACTTCCTAAAGGCTCTGCAGTCTCCCAATAGCACCATTAACTAGAAAGGAAAGAAGCACTTAACATATGAACCTATAAAGAATTTCTCAGATACAACTTCAATACTCTGTATCTAGCCCCAGTGGCTTAAAACCATCTCATAATACATAATGCTGTCAGTCCAACTCTAAAAAGTTGTCACAACTCTTAACAGTTTCCACAGCATTCAAAAATGCCAAGTCTCTTTCTCAGACTCAAGGGAACTGTCACCTGCAAAAGTCCTTGTCAAATAAAAAGAAAGTCGCATCCATCTGATAGAGAATGGCACAGAGTAAAGCATTCACTTTCCAAAACCAGGGAGTAAGGAAGTAGCTGAGAAAGATGGGGCCGAAGCAAGACTAAAGTCCACAAGTCCAAATGTTATCCTGGAACTGATCATCTGGCAATCTGGGAACATTGTTATGTGATGTGAACTCGGAACAGACTTGAACATCCTGCCCCTATGCCCTTTAGAGTTGGAATACTCTGTAAGGTACATCGAGGTCTCATTCCACTCCACCTACAGCTTTCGACAGCAGCACCTAACATCTCTGACATGCTATAATCTCAACTTTGGTTTCGCCTTTAACAGCTTCACACACAACCTGCTCTGGGGCTTCTTGCAAGGTTTCCACTTCACGACATACTGCCTGCCTCACAGGCTTTTTTCTTTTTGGGAAGGGATGGGAGGAATTTTGAGACGGATTTTTTTGAGTAGCCCTGGCTGTGGTGGACCTCACTCTGTAGACCAGGCTGACCTCAGACTCACAGAGATCCACCTGCCTCCCTCCTGAGTGCTGGGATTAAAGGTGTGTGCTACCATGCCCAGCTTAGTCCATTATTTTTTTATATCAGCCTCATTGAGTTTTTCAAGGCATTGATAGAATGTAGATAAATCCTTTGCCAGAATGTGATATGAGTAACTTTCAGTCAGTTCCTAGTAAACTCTTTGTTCTGAAACTCTGTGAGCAGTGTTTGCTGTCTGAGTCTCTGCTGGCATCTCTGGTCCTACTCGAGCTGACCACTAGGCTCGCTTACATCTGCAAACATTCCCTTGCTGATCAGTCCTTAAGACCTATAATCCCCATGTTCTGAGTGGGTTGGGCCCTCCTGCATCAGTTAGTGATTAAAAAATACCCAAAAGACATGCCCACAGGCCAGTCTGATGAGGGCAGTTCATTTGAGTCTCCTTCCCATGTATGCCAAGTTGACAAGAAAACTAGACAGCGTTGGTTACCAAACTATCTGACAGAAATAAGGGATGAAGGACCTATTTTTGGTTGATGGTTTTCGAAGTTTTCATCCTCACTGTGATAATGCCACGGCAGAATGGCTTAGTCCATAACTATGATAGTATATAGTAGCGGCTTCTCACCAATGCAGACCAGGAAGTGGGCACCAGGGTAAGAATCAATGGCTAGGTATTTACTTCAAAGGACCTTTCCCAGTGACCTAGTCTCCCCTGACAGCCCTACCCACTAAGGCTCCCCGCCTCTCCAGAGTAGTGCAACCAGCCAGAGAAGAAGGGTTCAAAGTAGGAGCCTGTGAAGGCAGTTTCGTATTTATTGAAAACACAGCTGAGCTGGGCAGTGGTATCACATGCCTTTAATTCCAGCACTTTTGGGAGGCAGAGGCAGGTGGTTTTCTGAGTTCGGGGCTAGACTGGTCTACAGAGTGAGCTCCAGGACAGCCAGGGCTACACAGAGAAACCCTGTCTCGAAAAACCAAAAGAAAAAAAGAAAAGAAAACAAGCCAGGCATATTTAAAAGAGAAGTGAGGTACTGTTAATTCTGCCCTTTGGGGGGGGGGGCATCACATTTTCATGTGTATATGTTGTAGTGTGTGTATATTTCTCCACTAGCCTTTTGCATATCCCTCCATACATACATTGTTAAATTGAAATTTAACATGAAAGAAAACATGCTCTGGCTTATCATCTCCCCCATCCCACTTGTTCCCTTCTCACGGCAGGCTTATTCCTCTCCCTTCTTCCTTCTTATTGGAGATTTTATGTATATCTAGATTTCATAGATGAGAAAATGAGAGGTTTGTCTTTCATGGTCATTTCATTGGACACTGTGATCTCCAGTTTGATCCAGTTTCCAGCATTTGACATAATTTTGTTTTTCTTTGTATGCTCATCTAATGAATCTTTTGAGTGAAATCCCACTTCAACCCTAGTATTGTCTTTTTGTTTAGTTTGACTATGTAAAGGCTCTGGTCATTTCTTCCTCAGTCGTGAGTAAAGCCTACCTGTCTTCGGTACCCATGTAAGAGCCTTTATGTGGAGCCCCATATAAACCTACAACTAGCAGGATCTCGATGCCTTCACGCTCATCTTTGGACATTAGGCAGTATGCTTGAGCAGCCCAGAAGAGATGGCACAGTTCTTATAGATTGAGTATGAGAATTCTCTCTTAATCTAAACTCAAGGGCTTTGCTTAAAATATTGGTGTGGCCTGGAGAGATGGCTCGGCAGTTAAGACCACTTGTTCTTCTAGTAGACCCAGCTTCTGTTTCTAGCACCCATGCTGAGTGGCTCTATCACCTATAACTCTAGTTCTAGGTCCTACAGCTTTTTATAGCTGTGTTCAACACACACACACACACACACACACACACACACACACACACACACACACACTTAAATACCTTTGAAAAATATTGCTCTTTTCTTGTCTGGCTAGACAGTAAGTAGAAAAAAATCACCTTCATAAGTGTGAGATATGATGCATCACACTTGATAGTTTCATCTCCAGAGTAAATACTATTGCTATATAGCTTAGCAACTTCCCTACCTTTGTATTAGACCTTGATTTTACACTGTAGGCCTCTCTCTGTTAAATACTTTGTATTATTTTTGTTCCTAGTAGAATGAACCTTCCTTGATCTGTATCATAGTATTTATTTGCCTTCCATTCAAAGCTGTGGTCTGCCTCCTTATTCCAGCAATTGGCCCACCTTTCTCTGTAGGTTGAGTGTTGTCTGGTTTCTCTGGTTGAATCGCCTACACTAGACAGTTTTCCCAGACCTAGAACCTTTTGGTTTACATTGTGGTTTCCACAATTGAGTCTTAGCCTACAGTCATGATACATGCCTAATGCCACTTCCATTGGGTGCCCTGACTCAACTTGTGTTAATATTTACATTCTGGGGTTCGAAGGAAGGCTCTAGTTTAGAGTATTTGTTGCTCTTCCAGATGATCCAGGTTTGATTCCCAATACCTACATGGTAGCCTACAACCATCTGTAACTCCAGTTCCAGGGAATCCAGGACCCTTTTATGACTTTCTTGGGTACCATATATATATATATATATATATATATGTGATACATTTACATACATGCAGCCCAAACCATTTGTTTACATAAAATAAATATTTGTATTTTTCAGGGGGTTTTGCTCATTTGCTTAGTTTTTACTGGTACCAGATTGTTCTTTAAATTCAGACTAGGTCCTTGGTGTCTTTTAGGTGTCTCAGTGTCTACTTAGGATGGTGCTTTTGATTGAGTATATAATATAAATAATTCAGAAAATAACAGATAGCCTTGAGTTTATTATTTTCTAGTCTTATCTCAGTTATCCTGTAGAACAGGAGATGACAAACTATAGTGCACAAGACAAATTAAGCCAAGAATGAGTTTATGGCTTTAAAAATTTAAAGTGTTTCTTTTCTATGTATGGATATTTTGCTTCCAGATATGTATGTGCATGACTCATATGCCTTTGGTGCCCATGAAGGCTAGAAGACAGCAGGGGTGCCCCGGAACTGCAGTCACAGATGGTTATAAACCACCATGTGTGTGCTGGGAACCAGATCCAGGTCCTCTGCAATAGCAGCCATTGCTCTTAGCTGCTGAGCTGTCTCTCCAGCCCCAACTTTTACATTTTTTCAAGTTGTAAATAAAATGCAAAGAAGAGTTTGCTACAAAGACCTCTATGACCAGCAAATCCTGTGTTAAGGTCCCCTGCTCCTTCATAGGATATCTGCTAGAACTTGCTATGGAGCCGGTGCTTTGTTCAAGTTACTTAGGGTAGTTAGAGTAGTAACATAATTAAACGTCTGCTCCAGAAAAGTAGCAGATACTATAATCTTTTTTCTTTACCTTGTAGCTGATTCCCTGGAAAGTAACATCTCAGACCAAGATAGTGACTCAAATATGGATCTTATGCCGGGAATTCTGAAGCAGCCACCCCTGACACTTGAGTTGGTCCCTAATCACACAGACAGTCTTAATTCCTCACAGAGGGTAAGTTGTTTTATTGACTTGCCCAAAATTTTGTGGTGAAGTGGCAGTAATTGTAGAATCAACTCTGCAAGTTTCTCAGTTTTTGAAAGCAGGGAGTATAGCAAGATTACTGATTCATTAACTTAAATATTTTAAAATAAGTTCTTGAATTTTATTTTTCCAATCTATAAAAAACAGTTAGTTCTAAGACAGCATTTTCCTTGTTTTGACATTCTGATGCCATGGTTGGTTCTCTCGCCTGACTAAAACACCTTCTGCAGCAGCTCAGGCAAGCCTTGAACTTCCTGTTTCAGTGGAGGCTTTTCTTTGTCGCTAATAAATAGCCACTGAACAGACAGCTCAGTGCTGTCTGTTGATTTTGTAATCTCACACTATTCAGCTAAGAACTGACCGTAGAAAGGTGGCAGCATTTTGGAGACTAAAAGGACTGCAGTTCTCCCTTGTCTGTTGCTTTGCTTTCAGCCATTTTGTCACCCAGATTCAACTATGATCTAAAAACATTAAAAGGAAAATTACAGAAATAAGCAACCTTTAAGTTTAAAATAATGTAACATTCGGGACAGCTTGGTGAAATCTGCCTCTTCCAGCCTAGAATGTTGGTCATCCTTTTGTCCAGTATCTGTACCAATATCTGATACTTGTTCAGTATCAGATGTGCTGCCCCATACCCACTGTATTAGTTTGCTGTCATGAAATGTAGTGCTGCGATGCTTACATCGTCACAGTGCTTTATTGTATCTCACTCATGAGGGCATTGCTTTACATTACATCATCACAGGAAGAGAATGAATATATCATGGAAAGGGTTCTTGAGGAAAGAGACAAATTCACATAGGCCTTTATTAAAATACATTGTAATTGTCCCATTTTATTACTGTGGTTAAAACACCTTTTTCAAGGGTGTTTTTGTTGTTGTTGTTTTGATTTTCTTGTAGTTGTGCACTGGAAAAAGAGTACTTATAGGACTGGGTAGTAACTATGGCTTCAAAAACCTGTGGGAAATCTTTGCATGTACTGCTGTGCATAAGGGGCTATGTGTATGGTTAAATCTATTGAGTATGGCACATGGCTCCTACTGCATATGAGAGGCTTTGTATATTTCTTATTATTGGATGTTATCTCTTTATCTGTGTTTCCCCCTTAATATTTATTGAAAAATGACCAAGTAAGTGATAACAAAAATACATGATCAGAGTATAAGAATGAAAAGATTGATTTAGAACAAATAATAAAAAAGATGAAGTATAAACCCTACCACAGTCATTCATTCTTACATTTATATATGATTTTAGTTTGGTTCCTTCTACAGTAAAAATTACTACTCCCTCTCCTCTCTGTCCCCAGTACTGGGGGGGATTAAGCTTGGAGCTCACTCATGCTAGCCAAATGTTTTTCCACTAAGCTATATCAGCAGTCCTTAGTGAGACAGGATCTCACTAAGTTGCCCCAGCTGACTAGAACACATTGTGCAGCACAGACAAGCCTTGAATTTCCTGTTCTCCCGCCTCAGCAGCATCCCTAGCTGTAGCTATGAAGATTACTTTTTGCATAGGTACATGCTTAATTTGGTAAAAATACCAAGTTGTATGACTCCTAAACATGGACTGATTTTAAACTTCATGAGGTTAAGAGGCCTCACAGAACACAGCTTGAAAGGAATGGGGAGTGCAGACATTATCCTGATTCTTTTATTCTGAATGCTAACACAGTTATGCTTTCATACCCAGAGAATGACAGCTCTTAAAGCATCTTGTTTTTTTAATCAATTTTCTTTTGACTGAAAAAAAATCCACCCTAAAGTTTAACACTTGCTGGTGAGGAGCAAGTCAGCAAACCCTGAACAGAAGTGAGCCTCTTTAAAACCATAAAGCTCAATGAGTAAAAGAGCAGCCGGTCTGCATGTTCTGCATTGTTTTAAACATTTTCCTCTAAGGTGAAAGAGAGTGCCAAGATATTTTCTCTTTCTTCTGCTTCTTGGTGTATAAATAGAGGTCAAACAGAAAAATAAGGCAAAAAATTTAAAAAAAAAAACATAAATGTAAAGCAAAGAATAGAACTGTATTTGCCAATGAATGGCATGACTGTGTACATAGGAAAACATGAAGTAATCTGTTTAAGTCCATTGGAATCATTAAGTGAACTTAGCAGGACTTCAGGAAAGAATGCCGCTGTGTTGACCAAGGATTGAAGATGATTCCCAGTGTCCCTGGCCTTTTAATTGTCTTCCTCATCTGTATGATAAAACCCATGACTGTGATGGTGTACCCAATGATGATGTATATTTCATGGCAGTGGGAGCTCGTGCATATAATTAAAATTACTTTAAGGCAATCAAAATGTAGGTGATGTTCAGATAGGGGCTCCGTAAGTCTGCACTACAACCCAGAGAAAAAGAGAGTAGTTTATTAAACACTGCTCTGCTAAGAGAGCAGTTCCTGGAAATGCTTGGATTTGTTTGAGAGAAATCTTTTACTCATTTTCTGTGATCCAGATAGAAATAAGAGTCTGAGAGCTTGTCATGGGGCTCTGGTCATTTGGCAGTATATCTGATATACACGTTTCTATCCTAATAAAATTCAACTTAAGTTTGGGAATCTCCTGCTGCACATTGTTTGGTTATTAGCACAGACATAGATCTGCTATGTGTCATACAAGTGGTATGGCTCAGAGTGCCAGTGTGCTAAAGGGCATTCACATAGTCCTGCTAACCTTGCAAAGAAACTTAAAGCTGATTGGGTGAGCCAGGCATTATTGCACATACCTATAATTCTTGCACTTGAGTGGTAGAAGCACAAGAATCAGGAATTCAGGGTCAACCTCAGCTACATAGTAAGTTTGAGGCCATTGTGGGCTATATAAGACCCTGTCTTAAAAGTAGACAAACAAAATATAGGCCAGCTGCTTTCCTGCCCTATACCCTACCCAACTATTTCCCTTTCACAGTTTTTCATCTTTCAGTTAGCAAGCTGATTCCATCCACTATCTTTTTTTAAAAAAGATTTATTTATTTATTTTATGTATATGAGTACACTGTAGCTGTACAGATGGTTGTGATCCACCATGTGGTTGCTGGAAATTGAATTCAGGACTTCTGCTCACTCCTCAGGCCCCAAGATTTATTTATTATTATATCTAAGTGCACTGTAGCTATCTTGAGAAAGACCAGAAGAGGGTGTTGGATCTCATTACGGATGATTGTGAGCCACCATGTGGTTGCTGGGATTTGAACTCAAGACCTATGGAAGAACAGTCAGTGTTCTTAACCGCTGAGCCATCTCACCAGCCCCCATCCAGCTCTCTTCTTACCCAGTATAAAATACTTTTCCTTTTATACTCCATTCTTTTTCTTTAATTGTTTTTCTCTCAAAGAACATTGACTGGACAGCTTTGCAGGATCTCTGTGTCTCAGCATTTCAAGAGCTGTAAATACTTTACATGCTTTAATTGCAAGCCCCTTCCCTTTTTAAAATTTATTTTTATTTTCTCTGTATCAGTATTTTGCCTGTGTATATATACTTGTGCATCCCATGCATGCCTGCCTGGTGTATAAGAAGGCCAGAAGAAAGTGTAGAGACTCCTGGAATTGAAGTTACAGATGGTCATAAGATTTCATGTAGGTGCTAGGAATCAAATCTAGGTCCTCTGCAAGAGCATCAAATGCCAGTGAGCCAGCCATCTCTACAACCCCTTCATTGTATTTCTAAAACAAACAAACAACTACTCTATTTCTGTATTTTCATGGGTCTACCTTTTGACTGTCTTTCAATCAACTTGCAAGTGAGCGTGGTGCATTGATCACTAATTTAGCAGAGGAAAACTATATCTCCTGTCCATAGCTTACCCTGAAAAAAACACTCCCTGATAAAAGAATAACAGTGAAAAAAAACATTAAAGAGAAAAAAAGGAGTATAGAAAGGAAAAGTGTTTTATACCGGGTAAGAAGAGAGCCGGATGGAGTTAGCTTGCTAACTGAAAGATGAAAAACTGTGAAAGGGAAATAGTTGGGTAGGGTATAGAGCAGGAAAACTAAAAATAAATTCAACCAGTAACTTAACCACAGATGTGTAAGTCTCAGTGTAAAATCACAAGTAATGTGGAAAACCATGGCAACCTAACTCCTCCAGAAATCACTAATCCAGGCAGGGCATGGTGGAGAATACTTTTAATCTCAGCACTGGCAGCAGATCTCTATCAGTTCCAGGCCAGCCAAGGTGCAGTGAGACTTTGTAATAAAAAAGAAGAAAGTCACTAATCTCTTAGTAATGGCCTACTGTAAGAGAATCACAAGAAATCCTAAAGAACTCAAAGAATAAGTACTTTAATACTATATGCATGATCAAAGATGGGCTAGGTGTGGTGGCGCACACCTTTAATCTTAGCACTTGGGAGGCAGAGGAGGCAGATCTATATGAGTTCATACTCAGCCAGAGCTACATAGTGAGACCCTGTCTTGGAGAGGGGAAGAAAAAATTAAATAAATAAATAAGAAAGGAATAGAGAAACACACACATTCCTGAATGGATTCTAAGAAAAGAGAAAAGAGCTGGCTGAAAGGAGAATGCTGACATAGGAGCCAGTGACCTGCATAGGAGAGGAATAGTTGTCAATTTCCACAAGTTATCCTCTGACCTCAACATGTATGTAGCATGTACATAAAAAGTAAACGTAAAAACGTTTTTAATTAAGACAGCCAATACAGGCTATGAAAGAGCCAATTCAATAATGAGAAATACTGAAGAACAAATAAATTGAAATTCTGGAATTGAAAAACACAATAAGATGAATAGAATAGAATATTCTATTATATTCTATAATAGAAGTGAGTAATCAAGGAGAGGAGAGCATATCAGAATTTAAAAACAAGGTAGAGAAGTTGGGACAATTGAACATGGGCAAAGATTACATTAATAAGAAAATAAGAGCAGTGTTTTCAAGATGTATGTGGTACTGTGAAGACCAGACCTGAGAATTACAGGCATAGGGAAAGGAAAATTTCATTCTAAAGATATAACGATTTTGTAAATTCATTCTAAAGAATGGCTTTACCATTTCAGTAAATTCAGAACATTTCCCAAAATTAGGGGAAAAGATGCCAATCCAAATACAGGAAGCATTTAGAATGTGAGAGTAAAAAAGACCCTCCCACATCCCAGCATGATTGAATCACTGAGTACACCTAACAAAGAAACTGTGCTGGGCTAAGGAGGTGGCTCAGTGGTCAGGGTGGTGGCTAGAGCACTGAGTTCAATTAACCACCCATGTTACAAACTAGGAATACATGTGCTTAGGATTCCAGCACTGGAGAGACAGGCAGTTCTCAGGCACACTGGTGTGCTCACCTAGCCTACTTCGTGAGCTTCAGGTCAGTGGAAGACCCTGTCTTGGCTGGTTGAAGGTCATGTGTCATCCCAGTTGCTGGTTCACAGTCAGTTACACATTGTCCCCTTCTCACTGCTGCACCTGACTAGTCTAAAAAACTGTCTTTATCATAGAGAGTGGATAGCACCAGAGGAACAACACCCACCCACTGTTGTTACTCTGATCTTCACACAAATGAAATGTGTATGTGTACACACACAAAGAAAAAATTTGAAAGCATCAAGAAAGAAACACCAAATCATGTGTAAAGGCAGATATATCAGAGTAAATGTAGATTTCTTCAACAGAATCTTCTTTACAGGTTTTGCTTTTTATTTTTGAGATATTATAGTTATAGCATTCCTCCCTTTTCTTTCCTCTCTCCAAACCTTCCCACATACCCCTTCTTGCTCTCTTTCAAAATCATGGCCTCTTTTTTTTTTTTTTTTTTTGGTTTCTTGAGACAGGGTTTCTCTGTGTAGCCCTGGCTATCCTGGAACTCACTCTGTAGACCAGGCTGGCCTCCAACTCAGAAATCCGCCTGCCTCTGCCTCTCAAGTGCTGGGATTAAAGGTGTGCGCCACCACTGCCTGGCCAGAAAACCTTTTTAAAATCATGGGAAATAGCATATTTTGTAAGGCAGTTGTCAACCCAGACTACTATCCTCAGCAAGTTGATCATAATTGAAAAAGAAGCATTCTGTGATGTGGCTAAAAGAACTCATGATAGCTGAGCTAGCTCCATAGAGATAACAAAGGGAATCCTTGGAGTAAATAGGAATCTAAATACATCTGTGAAGGTATAGAAGCAAGCAACCCCTTTTAGTTAAGCAAGGAGAATGGGAAAACACCATTTTAAGACCAACAAAATGACAGGAGTTAATATAGTCCTGTTAACACTTTTCAATAGTAATGGTCTCATTTCCCCAATCAGAACACACAGACTGACATGATTGAATTTTAAAAAGGGATTTATTGCCACCGAGAAACACACCTTGAGTCTGAAGAGGTGGCTCAGTGGTTAAGAACACTGGCTATTCTTCTAGAAGACCCAGGTTCTTCCAAAAGACCTGGGGTTCAATTCCCAGTTTCAACATGGCAGCTCACAATTGTCCGTAATTCCAGTTCCAGGGGATTTAACACCCTCACACAGATATAAATGCAAGCAAAACACCCGTGCACATGGGGAAAGAAAAAGAAACACACCTCACCACAAAAGACAGATAAAACTATCTACTATAGGCTTAAAGGATGGGGTAAGGTAATTTAGTCAAATGGAACTGGGAAACAAGCCTATGTTGTTATTCTAAATCTGATAAAAATAGACTTCAAGTCAGATCTACTTTGAAGACTCATTCCATCAAGGGAATAGCCCATTAAGAGGACATTGTAATTCTAAAATCTATATTGAAAATGGGTACACATTGTTTCATAAAGCAAAAATTACTAAATGTGAACTCACACCTGGCATAGGAAAAGTGTCTGATATTCACCAACTGACAGGCCATCTCAACAAAAATAAATTAAGAAACAGATTGTCCAGTAGGACACGAAGGAAGTTATAACAAGTGTAAACATTAATGGCAATTAAGCAAAACACTCCATTAATGAATAAGTTATTGAAAAAATAAGGAAATTAAAAAATATCCTTATACTCAAATGAAAATACCAAAATGTGGGATACAGTGAAAGCAGGCCTAAGAGGAGGATTATAGCTGTAAGTGTTCACATTTAAGAAATCAGATAGATTTCAGTTTAACAGTTCACCTTAAGATCTTGGAAAAATAAGAAAACAATGAAATTCAGAAAATCATCAGGACATGCCTTAAAACATATTACACAGAAAATCCAGAAACATGGGCAATTTTCTGGATATATAGGTATATCAAAATTAAATCAAAGTTGATATCTTTTTAACATATAACAAGTAACACTGTTGAAGTACTTATTTAAGAAAAAGGAAGGAAGGAAGGAAGGGTTTCCTGAAAGAGAGCCAGACTTGGATAAGCATGACTGCGGAGTCCCGCTGACTTCTAAAGGCTAATGCAGGAAATGATGAGGTAGTTTCAGGGGTTTTTCTGAAGAAGATTATAGACCAAGCTACATGTCTGTAAAAATTCCCAACCAAATATTTACATGTTTAAATCAAGAGTGTATCAAAAGATCATGATCAAGTTGTCTTTATTCTAGAGATTTAGCTATGGTTCAACATTCAAAAATCATCAATAGGAGGCCAGAGAGATGGCTCAGCAGTTAAGAGCACTGACTGCTCTTCCAGAGGTCCTGAGTTCAATTCCCAGCAACCACATGGTGGCTCATAACCATCTATAATGGGATCTAGTGCTCTCTTCTGGGATGTCTGAAGACGGCTACAGTGTACTTATATAAATAAAATGAATAAATCTTTAAAAAAAAAAAGAAAAACTGAAAAAAATCAGTAAATGTAGTAATACACCACATAAATGTTTACTCAGGGATAGATATTAGATGGTCATCTCAATAGATGAAAAAATTTTATGACAAGCTCTGAATTCCTTCCTGATAAAAGCCCTGAAGCAGGGCTAGAGAGACGGCTTAATGGTTAAATAAAGCAATTACTGTTTGCTTCCCAGCATCTCTGTTGGGTGCCTCACAACCACCTATCACCCCAGCTCCAGAGGATCCTGTGCCCTCTCTGGCCCTCCTTGGGTACCTACATACACATGCGCATATACAGACACATAGGCACATACAGATATGTAGACAGATAATAAGTCTTTTTCAAAAAAAAAAAAAAACACAAAACAAAACAAAACAGATGCAACTAAAAAAGGCCAGTTCAGAAAAACAGATTGTCTTTTTTGTGGGTTCTAGAATTTGAATAGTCATAGCATTATGTATGCATATATAAAAATGTAGAAGTGAAATTATGTAGAGCAACAAAGGGGCAAACAGAAGTGGAGAGAATATGGAAGATGAGAGGAAGGAGGGGATGATCTGGTGTGTGGTCAACATCAAAGATATATGTCTTCAATTTTTTAAATAAATAGGAACAAAGATGTTTATTGCAGCACTGTTTGAGCATATATTTAAAAAGTAAAAGATCCCAATGGCCATTAACTGAAGAATGATTAAATAGTGAAATTTATGTACTATAAGTTGTTAAGCATAATAATAAACACACCCTTATATAATGATTTAAAGACACATACCAAAAATAGTTCATTAAAAATAAGCCAGTTAGAGCCAGGCAGCAGTGGCGTACACCTGTAATCCCAGCACTCTGGGAGGCAGAGGCAGGCGGATTTCTGAGTTCGAGGCCAACCTGGTCTACAGAGTGAGTTCCAGGACAGCCAGGGCTGTACAGAGAAACCCTGTCTCGAAAAAAACCAAATCCAAAAAAATAAAAAAATAAAAATAAGCCAGTTGAATGGCTGAAAAGACAAAAGTGTGTATGAGCTTTCTCTAAAGACCAGTGAACTCTTGTCTTTTTGCAGACAACATGAGGACAATTAGGTATAGATTACTACAGGAACACCTCATCTAGAAGCTGGGAATAACTTGTCAGGGTTGCATTTTAGAGGCTAAGATCCCCAAAGTGGTGGTATTTCAAGCTTCTGAGCAAAGATACTGAAGAAGAGCTGTTTTGGCAAATTTATTTCACACTTTCTTCCCAAAGTGACTTTGGTGACATAAAACACATCACTAATCATCTTGATAAATGTCCGATCAGGTAGCTTTTAAAAACAAAACCAACCAACCAACAACCAACCCCGCCCCCTTTTTTTGCTCTTCTCTTCATGTAGCTCAGCCCCAGTTCCAGGATGAAGAAGCTGCCGCAGGGTCGGCCTGTGCCCCCGCTCGGACCTGAGACAAGAGTAGCTGTAGTCTGGGTGGAACGCTACGATGATATAGGTACTCTCTGGGGAAAGGGTTTTTCTGAGCAAGATGATAAGGTGACAGTGACTTCTCAGTGTCTGAGAAGGGTAGGTGCAGAGGCTTGACGTCATAGCCAGGGCCCATACCCCAGCTTCCATTCAGTCTTATGTAGCATGTTGTAAGTTCTGCCGTGGACCAGTTTCTTAGGGTTTTTGTGTGAACAATGTTAGAACCTCAGCCTAGAACCCGGTCCATCTCAGAGTTCATGAAAAAGTGTCATGGCCACTTGTGACCAAGCCCTCACAGTCACAGATCAAATTCTCCAAAAGCCTTCTGCTATAGGTGAGCTTGTCCAAAGCATGTTGTAAAAGAAGATTGTCTTCTATGTAGGGAGCCATAGGATTCTGCATTGTGGTACAGCACAGACTGTGGACTTGTGTGAATGTGGGAACCTGAGTGGTAGTAACTGAACTGTTTTCTTCCAGAAAACTTTCCGCTCTCAGATCTGATGACAGAGATCAGCACTGGTGTGGAGACTACTGCAAATAGTAGCACTTCTCTGAGGTATATTCTCTTACTTGCCTGGGGTTATCAGCATGGTTACAGCTTAATAAAAGATTTAGAATGAACAGTACTTAAAGACAAAAAGTAACGAACCTGGAGCTGGAGAGATGGCTCAGTGGTTAAGAACACTTACTCTTGCAGACGATCCAGGCTGTGTTCCCAGACCCCCACATGGTGGCTCACAGCTACCTGTACATTCAGTTCCAGGGGATCCAACTCCTTCCTCTGACCTCTGAAAACACCAGTCATACATTTGCTCATGTGTACACGGATATGAATAAAAATAAGCTAAATACAATTTTTAAATAAAGAGTCAAAGGGCTAGCAAGATGGCATGCTTATTGTGGCCCTTATTTCCATGTTGAGTGTTTGATAGAGTAGTAGGTAGAGCTGATAGATGTTGCACTGGTCTCCCAATCTGTCTCAGTCTTCTCAGGATCATGGAGAGAGGAAAAAAAAACCACCATAGTGAGACTCTCAGATGCCTGCCACCCATGTAGCTATCATTTTACTATTATTATTTTTATTTTAAGTTTTATTATTTATTTTATGTATATACACACTATAGCTGTTCAGACACACCAGAAGAGGGCAAGAGGGCATTGGATCCTATTACGATGGTTGTGAGCCATTTGGTTGCTGGGAATTGAATTCAGGACCTCTGGAGGAGCAGTTAGTGCTCTTAACCACTGAGCCATCTCTTCACCCTACTACTACTACCACTACTACTACTACCACTACTACTACTACTACTTCTACTACTACTACTTGCTCTGCCCTCAGGCTTTTAATTATATAGTACAGTATAGCTTTACTCAGTACAGTGGACAGTTGACATCTAGGACTTACTCTGTACAACTGAAATCTTTTATTCTAATAAAAACCTCTCTATTTTGTCTTTAAGCACTGTGTACTCTGACTTTATTTTCTACTCTTTAGATAAATGCTACTTTGTAGAATTTGTCTCCTTGTGCATGATGACTTTATTCTCTTAGCATGCTATTTCTAAGGTTTATCCCAACCCCTGTCTTGAGAAAAAAATCCTATATAGAATTCCCACCTTGGGCTTTCACATTCCTGCTTGGACTCTGCTCCACACTTCTGCTCCTGAAGCACGGGACTGAACAAAAATCCCGTAGTTGGCCGCCAGATGTTAGTCCTCTGTAATATAAAATTGCCTGGCCATTCTACCCCACATCTTAGAAGTGGTTGCCTAAGAATAATTTTTCAGACTCTCTTGGTTATCTAAAAAGCTTAACTCCAGGAATAAGTACTAATGACTAGTGGTTCCAGCTGCAGCAGTGTGGGTTCCCAGGAAGAATATTCTGAGCACACTGTTCAAACTTTGCTGACAACAGGTCCCCAGACCCTGGTATTTGCTCTTGTACTGCATAGGAAAGATTTTTGTGTGTCTGGACTAAAAAACCTTATCTTTTCTAAGATCTACAACTCTTGAAAAAGAAGTCCCAGTAATCTTCATTCACCCTTTAAACACTGGATTGTTCCGGATAAAAATCCAAGGAGCCACTGGAAAATTTAACATGGTCATACCTCTGGTTGATGGGATGATAGTCAGCCGGCGAGCACTTGGTAAGGGCTTTGTGGGTGCTGAAGGGCTAGGTCCCTTGTGGGTGCTGAAGGGCTAGGTCCCTTGCTTTCTTCTTTTTCCCCCTCACTTTTAATTTTTATTCTTTGACAGTCTCATACATGTATTTAAGGAATTTCAATCCTTTTCACCTCATAGTACCTTTCCTCATTCTCTCCATACTACTGAAGCCCTGACAACCTTCTTTCATGGTGTGTGTGTGTCCCACCTGATTTAAATGGGGCTCCCTGTATGGGTGTGGGTAGCCATCCACTGAAGCATAGGATGTCGGTGAGTACACTACTGCTTGCCTTCTTTGTTTAAGACTTTGTTAAAGCTCAAGTAAGTAAAAGTAAGGAAATGGTCTTATTGCATCCTAGTGCCTGCACATGCTTACTGCCTTTAAGAAGGGGTGGGTGTTGTATTGCCTGCCATCCGTTTAAGCTTTAATCTAGTGATAGAAATGGGCCTTCACTACCTGCCAGGATTAGAAGAGGTAACAGTTGTTGTGGAGCAGAGGACAGGGCTCTTTGAGAGCAGGCTTGACTCTGGTCTCACGCTAATGTCTCTGTAATTTTATCTTGGTGTCTTGTTTGTTTCTGAGGTGGGAAATTAGAGGATTGCAGTGGAAGAATTAGAGTCCTCGGGAAATGGGTCTTGTGAACACAGTTCATCTGGCAGCTTATTAACAGTTATTCTGACCTCTGTTTTTAAGGCTTTCTGGTGAGACAGACAGTAATAAACATTTGTAGAAGAAAGAGACTGGAGAGCGATTCCTACAGCCCACCACATGTCCGTCGGAAACAGAAAATCACTGACATTGTCAACAAGTATCGGAACAAGCAGTTGGAGCCAGAGTTCTATACTGCCCTTTTCCAGGAGGTTGGACTCAAGAACTGCAGTTCTTAGAAGGTAGTTCGTCTAGGTCAGTGAACTCCAGAGTGGGCTCTAACATCAAAGCAAGACAGTTCTGTAAAAATCAAAGCTAATCACTCCCAAGAGCTCTCTGTTGGCTCACCAGAAGAACGATGTGAAGCCACTGGCTTGAAGCCCAGCTCTCCAGTGAAGGGACCCTGCACCGTCACACTCCTGCTGAAAATAACAACAAGCATTTTAGCCATAAACTTTCTTTTAAAAGTGACAATTTTAGTAAAATACTAGCCTTTTGAAGAAAAAGGCTTTTATGCATCAGTTAAATACATGCATTGATAGTGTCAACAAGTTTGCAAGTTAGAAACTGAAGATAGTTTTATACCTCGCTTTTTAGGAGGGTGTATTCAAAATTAAAATCTGTCTCAGAATCTTCCAGAACTTTTTAGGCTCAAGTTGACACTGTGGAGAAGGAAAGGCTGCAGTGTTGTCTCGTGTGAATCCATTTGTCACCCCTGTCACACTGACAGGGTGAAACATAAATGAGTTTTGTTCAGATAAGAAGTCTGACATTAAAATATTTCCTATTTTCTCTCCATATTTAACAAGGTGTCCCTCTCATCGCTGTGGAGCCCTGTCCCATGGCTAAGCAGGCATGGAGGCCCCGCTGTGTTCTCTGAAGGGTATGCTAGTCATGTTTGTGGGTAAAAGCTGTGAGAGAGAGCAGCGCCTCCCCTCTCCATTGCTGTTCAGTTTACTGGACAGGCGATAGATAGGTCAGGCATGGCTCCTTCATTAAATACCAAGAAATGTGAGTTCATAGCAGTGGCTCAGAAGTATTTGGCTTCATCCATCATTGATTTCAGGACCAAACTGCAAGCCGCAGTAGTTGCTGAAGGGTTCTAATTTGTGGCTCAGGAAGTAGCGTCGTCGCACTCAGCTCCTTAGAGAGCACCTAGCCCACAGTCCACAGAACTCAGTGCCACCGCCTTAGGTGGTGGTGCTGTGTGCTTTCTGGCCTTAGCCAGATGAAGGCACAGGCCACCACCAGGGCTCTGGAATATTTCTGTCACCTCACTGCTGCTTTTCTGCCAGGGACAAAGCTTAGGAGGTGGCCAAAACCAAACTGTTTTAGAAGGACTCCTGTTACAGTGCTCAGTATGTACCTGTTTTTATGTTCTCCTTCAGTAAGATTGTTTTGTCTTACAAGTGACATACATAGTCCAAAGAGAAATAATCACACTTGAATGGGGGTGTTCTCACTGGCCCTCTGTTGTCGTTAAAGCGTAAATCAGGATTCCACTGTTGGGTTTGAGGGTTATTTCTTTTCTAGGATATCAGGGGCAGTGTTGGGCCGGCTCTCCTGTGCAGGTGCCTCCATTCTGGGCATGTGTGCTCTGCCGTCTGGGAGTAAGAACCGTGGCTGTAGCAGTCCTTGGCCTGAAGTTTGCCACCACCCTTTTTTTCCCCTCAGCTCAGGTACAGACATCCCCCCCCCCCAGCTCACCCCCATCTTGCTTGTCTTTTTCTCCCCTGTGAGTCCAGTTTCCGTTTGAGCCGTTTGTCTTTGATTCCCTTTGAGTCAGGCAATAATCTAATGTTTCCAGGTAATACGCTGAGGTGGGGAATGGTAAAAATTAGTGAGTTTTACCCTAAAAATATTCTAGTAACTCAGCAAGACTAGGTGAAATTGAATATCTAAGATGCTTCCAGATTTGACCCTTCATGGGCAGAGTGGGTTCTTGTTCTATCAAAGGTGAGCAAAGAATTTATACGTACACTTGCAACTTCTGACATTCCAGAGGGTACAAATAACTGATAAGGATGCACTTCCTTAGTGTGATTCTTCTGAAAACCTTGTTTGGATGTTTTTAAAAATTATATCAGAAAAATAACATATGGGTTATGTATGTTGTGGTGGGCTTACTGGCCTTTCCCCTTCAGTTGACTCTGATTTTTGATAACTCTGTAATTCTGATTATTTTGGTAAGAGAACAGCCATGGCAGATGCAGTTGTATTTTGGGGCATGCAGTGTTTCCCCAAGGAAAAAGCCCCCCCCTCCCCCGCAAAGACAGAAGTCCTGGTGTGCATAGCCAGCAGAACTTGGAATACACCCCTTCCCTGGTTACTCCTGCTCCACACACCATCTACTCAACAAAAGACTGGGAAGCAGAGCCTGGGGCCTCTGCCGAGGGGTTTGGAATCCTGCTCCCTGAGTGCCTCCTGCCTGCACTCAGATCACTTGGAACAGAATTGTGTCAGAGGAGTATACTTAGGACCTAACAATCATCTCAGTAGTTCACTTGATAAATTTGCAACCACAGGTTCAGACACTTTGGGGGGAACTGGGACCAGTCTGGACTATGGCTTAAATTATTCAGTTGCTGTACTTGGATACCCAGGCACCTTCAAGCAGGAAACCATTTCCCAAGCGTATTTAGGCAGGTGGCCCACTCTGTTCATTTTTGAGGGTGGGGGTGGGGTTTCTGCTTTGGCCGGGGAACACCAGAAACAGGGCTCTTGACATCTTCAGTCCTCACAGCCACCTTTCCCTCTTGTCTAGGATTTCTTCCTTAGTCCTTCCTGGCCTTTGGCCCCTTGAAAAGAATAGTTAAATGGTAGGGCAGTCCTCCCCAGCCATACTGATGTGTACATACATGTGCACACAAGCATCTCCCCTTCCAGCACCTTGATCTTAGGTTAGCGCCATCTCTGGACTCACTTAAAATAGACCTGCAGTTTGGCCGGCCCTCTCGGTATCTGACCCACAGGTAGTAGGACAGTCTAGAAGACTGGCTCCCCTATTTATGAGCTAGGAAAGAACCAGGTTCTGTAGGCTGACCGTTACAGTGATGAGGTTTCCGAATGTTTATTCCTGTTTAAAAAGTGCAACTTCCCACACATAGTCAGCCTTGGGTACAACTGGGTAGCTGGTAGCAACTGCCTTGGAGGCTCTGTGGCACTCTCTTGGAAGTAGCTGTCCTTGAACATTTAAAGCCTGTTCAGGCCAGATCTTCTGTGCCGACCATTAGCATCCGCCCATCTGTTCTAGCACTTCCTGGCAGCCCCTCTTCTTGAGGGGTCCACCTGGACAGGGAACTGCTGATCCGACTGCTGGCCGAGCCATGCACCACTGCACAGGGTTTGCTCCCAGTAGCCACCCTCGTTCTTCACACAGGCTTTTTTAATGGTGAGGGAGAAGGTATAATTTGGGATTCCACAGTGCCTTGCATACAGTAGGCGCCCAATACCTATTTGTTGAAGCAAATCAAGTTCCTTGTTCCCACAGTGACCAAGGCATCTTCCTCCTCTGAAGGGCTTGGCGGTTGTGGCTAAAAACTAAGCATCATTATTTGCTCGAAACCATATTTACAATTTGTATGAATTTCGGTATATTGCCAAGATGGGATCTTTTTCCTATTGTATTTTCTGTAAATATTTCTGCCACTGACTTGTAAAGTAAAGGAGATGTAAATATGAAGGTGTGCCTGTGTCCCTTGCTGCCTCTGTTGGATCTGTGTCAGCCTGGGAAGAAGGTGCAGAGCTGTTCGTATTTATGCCTGTCCTTTGTCCACAAGAAACCCACGGGATATTGAATGTACTACACGCAGTCAATTAAATTTTAAGGAGCTTCTTATCTAATAACTTGGTGTGTGCTTTTGGTTAGAGGCTGTGGGGCTGGCTCCTGGTTGGTTAACAGGCCTGGCTCCTGCAGGGGTCTCAAGTCATACTCTCCAGGAGAGTCTGCTCAATTTGAACTGATCTAGGTTTTCATTCTGGCTTTTTAGTTTTACTGAAATATTCAAAAGTGAGCTAACTTATTTAAGAGAAAAATACATGATCTTGTAATCCTTACAGGAGCATGGAGCATTAATACACAAGGGCCACACTTGGGGTGTGAGCAAGTCCTGGGGTAGACATTTCCAGGAAGGGAAGGCACGGATGTCATCCCATGCCCTCGCTGTCCCTTTTCATAGGTTGGCTGCAGAAGATTCTACAGGGAACATGTTGGGGCCACAAGCCTGGGGCATAGGTGGTGGGCTGGTGAACCTTGGAAACGGGAAAGCATGAGCCAGCCCTCCAGTGTGGCACCCAACCCACGAGCTGCTCTCCTGCCGTGTCTGAACTGCCTGGCACACAGAACCGCTTTCTGCATTTTTCTTACACTAGCTCTGCTTGCCAACCACAGGACCTCCAGACAGGCCCGTTGGCCAAAGAAGTTACTTTGATGATCTCATTTTGGAGTTTGGGAAGGATTCATAGCCAAAAATATATTCAAATTTTTCCATTTCTGACCCAGCACCTAGAAATCCCAGCCTGTATTGACCACACCCTGCCTGTGTACTGCTCTTTGATACATGTTTGAATACTGTGTACCCAGACCCCTCCTGTGGATCCATCTAGTGAGGCTGAAATTCCCCATAAACCACCAAGTCAAGTTTCAGCTCTTCTCCCCTTACTTGGCCTGGTTGCCTTTCCCCCATGACTCCGTCCCTAATGCCCAACTTCATACATGAGCTTTCCTCACTAGAGCTTTACCCTGTGCTTTTCAGCTGTGAGTTGCTGTGTTCTCCCAAGTCCGGCCTGCCTCCCCTCAGTCCTGATGCACTCGGGGGTGTAGCCTCTGTAGATGAGGATGAGCCTTGGAACTGGCATGTAGGTACCCGAGTTCATTGAGGGTCCCAGGTTCTGCCTCTGTTCACCAATTCACAGGCAGGGCAAAGTTGGGGGTGGGGGCAATTGCATTTCTCTTGGGGCATCGGCTCACAGCTGGAAGGAGAAGGGGGTCTGAAATGAATGCTGTGGTCCCAATTTCCTCTTTCTGGGTACCTGGGTGCTGCTAGGAGAGGAAGTCAGGAACAGGGTGGGGTGAGGTAGAGGGCATCTCCCTTTCGGAGTGATCACCACTGCACAGCCAGACCTGAAGGGGAGAGCTGCCCTATCTGAACAGGATCTGATCCAGTTGGGAGCGAGTGTGTCATGGCTCTTAGGTGAAGGCCTTTCCGGTGGAGATGTCTAATGAAGCAGCTCTCTGAGATGATCTTAGCTTGTTCATGTTTCTTTATGTGAACAAATATGTTTTATTCAGGGTGAATGAGGGATTCTATAATTTTGGGGAAGGGCATGAGAATGTCCAGGAAGGGGGAAGGTCATTGGCTGAAGGCCAAGGCTATTGAGATACCTCCTTAGCATGGAGAGGTATTCTAGATGCTGCTGTATGACTGGCCGCCTGTGGTCCTCTCAGTTGAGGATTGTGGTTACGCGTCCAGAGCAAGCACTAGAGGCAGGGAGCGGGCAGCTCACACCTCTGAGATTCCCGGTGTTTGAGCATGCCCCATCTCACTTGTTCTGCTTGTCTTGTAGCTCAGTCCACATGCCCTACAGGCGTGTTTATTGTACCTCCCTGCCCCGTCCATCCTTTGAAGCTTGTGTACCAGCCCATCTACGTTACAGACTTAAACTGATCCCCAGTGCTGACTTCCTGCCACACGTTTTAGTAAATACTTGGGTGGATGACTAACAGGCAAGGTGAGTGGGGTTGGCATTTGTCTTGCCCTGCCCGCTGAGATAAGAGGGCAAGCTTTAGAAGTCCCTCACTAAGACTTCCTAATAAGGACAAGTGGGGAAACTTCAAAGTAAATCAGTGTGCTAAAGTTTTAAATGGATGCACAGTGAATGACCTGACAGACAGCCTGCCCGCCTGTTGGAGTCTATGGAGGGGGTGTTGTCCAAGATGTTTCTCTTATCTATCTCTACATTATATATTGACACAGGTTCCTGCTGAATTTAGCTAGTTCAGCTATTCTGGCTAACTGGCTTAGCTCCAGGGCCCCCTGCATAGGCAGACCAACAAGGACACCAGACTTTATGTGGACTCTGGAGACCCCAGCTCTGGGCCTCATATTTTGGACCGAGTGTTTTATACCTCACTACCCCCCCCCCACAATCTCCTGTTTTGAACTTGGGAGAGTCCACACTGCCCACTTGCAAAACAGCCAGACTCGCACTGTTGTGAGAGCCTGCAGTGTAGCAACGCTGAACCTGTTTTTCCTGCAATACAACTATTGCAGCCTCCAGCCTCTTACCTTCCAGCGCTGAGCTCCCCCCATTCCCTAGAGTCCTCTGTCCACGACCTTGGCAACATATATACGTATGTGCTACTGGGAGGGAAGACCCAAGGACTTGGCTGGTTCCTGGACACACTGTAACCAGTATGCCTTACATGGGCTGATGTTTGTCCTGTCCTGTCTGTTTTTATGATTTTAGAATTACTCAGTTTTCTTTCATAAGCAGGTCAAAGGCTCACATGAACCCAGTGACTGCTGGGTCCGGCCAGCCCTGGCCATCCTTGTTAGAAACTTGGGCCTCTCCAGCCAGAGGTCCAGCCGGCCCCTCTCAGCTTCCTCCCCTGTAGGCTCTCTCTGCCCGAGGACACTGTGACTTCCTTGTTACATCACACTCCGGGTAAGTCACAATTGGGCTGAAAGCAGAGCTTGGCCAAGCTGACAGGTCCTCAGGGGCAGCCCTCCCACTGAATCCAGGTGGCCCTGCCGGGCCACAGGTCCACAATGAAGTACCCTCTGGTGCCGCTGGTGAATGACCTCACTCTCTCTTTCCTGGTTTTCTGGCTGTGCCTGCCTGTGGCTTTGCTGCTGTTCTTGATGATCGTCTGGTTACACTTCTTACTTAGTCAAGGTGAGCTCTGGTTCAGGCTGCACTCTTTCATTTTGGAGCTGGGCAGGGGCCTAATCAGAATAAAGTTCTCTGAAACAATTACAGAGGGGAGAATGCGCAGCATTTTAAATGCTGTCCAACTGTAAGAAAAAGGTTCTTTTATTCCTTCTTCCTCTTTTTTTTTTAATTTTTCCATTTTTGTTTGCTTTTTTTTTTTTTTTTGAGATATCTTACCAGGTATCCCTGGCTGTCCTGGAACTCACTGTAGAGGGTTTTGAACTCAGATTTCCCTGCCTCTGCCTCCGGAGAGCTGGAATTAAAGGTGTGCACCACCATGCTGGCAGATGGGGGGGTTTCTTAATCCTGATAGAGTCCCTTGTTTGAAGCAGCATGTTCGTGTGTGTCCACAGCCCCTCAGGGCCCCTGCTAGTGCATAGGAGAGGTTGCTGAATTAGGAAAAGGTGCCTCTTTCTGCGCAAAAGGCAGAGCAGAGCCTGGGCTGGCTCTCAGCGTCCCTCACACCCTTCCCTGCATGCTTTTGTTAACAACTTGCCCCGCAGAGCACAGCAGCCTCTGCTGTTTTGGGAGGTGCTCACATACTATCCCGGTTTTTGACCAGATCAAACGTAGAGACGAGCTGGCCTCCTCTGCAACAGGAGATGATGGAAGCTTGGTGACTATGAGCCTGGCCTCAGCAAATTGGCAAGATTAGCTGAAGCAGTGATTCTCAACCTGTGGCTCGAGACCCCTTTCACAGGGGTCATTATCAGATATTTATATCCCAGCTCATAACAGTAGTAAAATTAACAGTTGCAGCATTAGGGAAGTTGGGAGCCACTGAGCTGAAGGCCCTGACAAACTGGCCCTGGAAGAGGCTGGGGGCAGGTGGGGTGGGATAGGTAAGGGGCATTCAGTCTCCATAAATACCCCGCTTAGCCCCAAGGCTTCTCTCTTTCTCTCTCTCTCTCTCTCTCTCTCTCTCTCTCTCTCTCTCTCTCTCTCTGCTTCTTGGCTCTGTGACCTTAGGCCGACTGGGCAGCAATGTACCCAGCATGCTGCCAGATCTGGTCACAAGTTACTGAAGCAACATGAACAGCACCCTGCAATGGCCAACCTCACAATCCGCCTTGCATGGGCTGCTAATGGTCTCCTTACTATTTCCTGGCAAGAGCCTCAATGGGCCTTAGGTTTCTGAAAAAACACGTTTTGAAGCTTATTCGAGTCACTTTCAGGGTGAGTTAGAACCCTCCCTTGGGGCCCAGCCCAGGCATTAGGCCTGACAGTGAGGGGGCTCAAATGCTTGTGTGCTGGCTGTGGAAGCTGCCTCTGGCTCAGCATGAGGGAGGGATGCCATGGGTTTGAGCTTCAGCACTGCATAAACCAGGCATGGTAACACACGTGTGACATCCCAGCACTCGGGAGGTAAAGATGAGGGGATCAGATCACTCTTAGCTATGTAGCAAATCTGAGGTGTGGGATACATGAGACTCTCAGAGCAAAGCCCTGTGTCCCCCAGCCTCCTCCCTCCTCCACGCTTAGAGCAAAGTTAACCTCTTCTGAACACAGAGAAGCTATACTGAATGTGGGTCGGGTTCCCTCTCCCTCCAATCCTGGATAACCCTATGAAGCAATCCTAACCACCCAGGTGGGGGAAACTGAGGCTTGCAAAGGAGAAGCAACCTGCTCCAGGCATAGCCTATGAAGAGTTAGTGCAAACTTCAAATCCTTGTGTTCCATCCATTGGCCATGTGGCTTTAGGGTGGGGCTGCCTGAGACTCAGTTTCCTCACCACAAGAGAGTGTAATCTTAACCCCCAATACACACACACACACATACACACACACATACACACACATAGACACACACACACACATACACACACATAGACACACACATACACACAGACACACATACACACACATATACACACACACTCATACACATACACATTACACAGACACATATACAGACACACATATACACACAGACACACACATATACACACATACAGACACACACACACACACCTTTCAGACTGGAGACAGGTCTAGAGCTCTTGCTGCAGAGACACAATGACCTCAGCTCATGGCACACACTAGATGTTTGTTGGCTCCATCAGTGGTGGCGTTGTCACCATGGGAGCGAGGATAGGAGTGACTTTGGGTGGTCTCTCTGGAGAGGACATCATACCTCCACCTTTGAAATAAACCCTTTGCTCTTTGGGGACCATTCAGAGGTGATGGGCGGCACTCTGGCATCACTGCCTTCTAACAGGCTGCAAGCTGAAAGACAGACAGACGTCAGTCATTCATCGGCTTCAGGTGTGCCCCTGTGTGCTGGAGCGCTGTGAAGTGAAGGGTGGTCAGGTCATTCAGGCCACTCCTGTGTGCTTTCAGGAGTTCCTGCATCTACCTGGAGGAGTTACTACCTCCAGGCAGTAGAAAGCACAGATAGTTGGTGATGAGTAGCCTAGAAGATGGGTGATGGGCAGGTCAGGGACAATGCCCAGTGCAGCAGGTACCTTCATTACCATTCTTGTGACTACGACAAAAAAAACCAGACAAAAGCCAGTTAGGGAAGGAAGGCTCCGGGTTTAAGTGGGGACCATGATGGGGAGGGTGTGGCAGAGCCTGGGTGTCAGCCACATCACGTCTGAGTCGGGACTCAGAGACCGGTAAGAGGAGGAGGCTGCTAAAGCCCCCAGGTGGTCCCCAGCTCTCCGTGCCCTCCAGAGGCTCCACTTGCTGCAGTTTCTACAGACTTCCCCTTGCTGGGGACCAAGGGTTCCCATGATCTCGTTACTATTCCTGGTCGTGAGACCATTCAGCAGTGGGGCATCTGCACCTCCTGGGTCCTTCTGTTTTTAGTAGGTGAATATGGCCACTGTCTCTGAGAGAATCTTATTTCTAGGGCCCTCCTTGTTCTGCATCCAAGACCATGAAGTCTCAGAGCTAGCCCCCACCTCCCAACACCCCCCACAAGCTTCTGGTCTTATAAAGGGCCACATGGGCCCCAGGCCTGGCAGATGTCTCCTTTGGAGCTGGGGAGCACTACAGGCTGTGCCCACCACAGAAGCTTTGTCCCTGGTCTCCACAGAGTCAAAGGAAGATGATTCAGATTTATGTTTCAACTGGGAACCCTGGAGCAAAAGACCATCTGAGTCCGGCTGTGAGGGGACATTTCCTGGCCAGGAGGACAGGCTCCACTGGTGAGCCTGCTCTGCCAGGTAAGGCCTTCGATAGGGATAGGAGGCTGTAAGAAGACTCTGGGCCTGCACAAAGCCTCGCAGCTGACCCTTGGAGCAGGGATGCCTTGCTGTATGGACGCCCTGTGCCTTGGCCTTACTGAAGAACTGACTGTTCTGCCATGATCTCCGTGGCTTCAGGAACTTGATCTAACTGGAGCAACAGGGGCCATGGTGCACAGCTGGATGGGGGGGCAGGGGCCATGGTGCACCGCTGGATGAGGGGTCAGGGGCCATGGTGCACAGCTGGATGGAGGGGTCAGGGGCCATGGTGCACAGCTGGATGGGGGGGTCAGGGGCCATGGTGCACAGCTGGATGGGGGGGGCAGGGGCCATGGTGCACAGCTGGATGAGGGGTCAGGGGCCATGGTGTACAGCTGGATGGGAGGGAGGAGGTGGATTGAGAAGTGGGACCCCTCCCTGAGTCCTCCTAAGCTTCAGAGTCCTTCAAAAGCCACTGTGTTTGATATGGCTCTCTGTTATGACTTACGCATTTATTTGTTTTGGTGTCTTAGCAGTACTAGGGTTTGAACCCAGAGTCTCAAGGGTACTAGGTAAGCTCTGTACCTGAGCCACTTCCGGATCCAAAGGACCCTGCCCATCTAGAAAGCCCTGCCCGAGCCACCATTGCTCCACGTCTCTTAGCCTCCATTCTGGCTTCATCTCTAGCCCAAGCCCCACGTGTTTATGGCTTGTTTGTCTAGGTGCCTTGGGCCTAAGTGGATGGTGGGAGGAGAGCACTGGTGACCGACGACCTTCCCTGGGACCTCCGGGTGTCAGACCTGCCAAGCCTCTTGCCAAACCATCCATTCTCCATCATCACAGCTGACCCGGAACCTGAAGAACAGCTTATGGGGGCAGCTGGCCAGCTCAGCTCACAGGAGGTGCCGGGTACCTATTAAAGAAATGGGGGTGCTCTTGTGCCCTGACGGAGCTCCTGGTGTCCATTCATTCACCATGACTCTCTCTGCGCTGTCCCAGCCCCATGTCTGCTGACAAAGCCCAGCACCCTGAGCTTTCAGCATCACGTCACAAGCTTGATCCTTGATTAGACTAAAGTGTGAATGTCCGCCTGGTGTCTGTCAGGGCCGCCTTACCTCAGGAGCAAAGAGTATCTATGTGAGCCACACTGTCCTAAGTGCTTCATCCAGGACCATTGTTAGTAAGAGTTCTATGAGTTTATCTTGATTAACTTATCCCTGAGTTACAGAGAAGGAAACTGAGGCATAGCACTTAAGAAACTTTGCCAAGTCATGGTGGAGGAGCAGAGAGTCAAACCCAGCCCCAGTGACTCCTGAGCCCAATACTGATGCACAGTGTTCTTCCTCTCCAGGTGGGGAGCTGGAGACAGTAGTGAGAGATTAACACACACACACACACACACACACACACACACACACACATTGAGATAGGTGTCTCTAGCTCTGGCCTAGAACTTGCCACGTAGACCAGATTAGCCTCAAACTCACAGAGCTCTGCCTGCCTCTGCCTCCAGAGTGCTGGAACTCAAGGCATGTGTCACTGTGCCTGGCTACATTTTAAGGTCCTGGGTCTCAGAGAATTACCAAAGTCTCCTGCAGCCCTTCTGGTGACCCCAAGGCAACTGGAAGATGTTCCCTGGGAGATGACAGGCCTCCTGAGTACCATCGGATACCACTTTGTCCCCACCCCCACCCCCAGCATCCTGCTGGACACCACAAAGACTGAAGATCTCCCAGGGAGAAGACAGAGCCTGACTTGCTAGTCTGTGGCCATTAGCTACCGCCCCTTCTGTCCTGTCAGAGTGACTCAGTCACAGCACCCACCAGAACACCCCTTACCCCATCTTCCTAAAAAAATAAAAAATAAAATGAATAAAATAAAATAAAATAAAAGACCTGTGGCTCCCCGTGCTCCCGGCTGGAGTCTCAGTTCTTTGTCCAGTGCAGCGCTGCCCATTGGGATCTGAACTCAGCTGAGGTTGCTGAATGGGGGCTTCTTCTCCCCTCCCAGTGGGCGCAGTGACCTGTCCTTCACCCACAAGCCTGCCCCTGCGTGGAAATGTTGCAGAAGGTTCAGGGTGTGCTGTGTGCTGTGGTGTGTATGATACAACCCCACAGTGCAGCTTGCAGAAGTCCCCAAGTCTTCCTATAGAAGGTGACACCAAAGGAGTGAGAACGCCACACTTCTGTAGCCTCTACACATCCCCCAAACACGCAGACACACACAGGCTCAAACCCCTCCCCACCATGCTCTCACATGCCTACACACTCACATGCTCACACACAAAGCTCTACTCAGGCTTTGTGGTAGGGCTGGGCTTCCTTTGGTAACAATCCTCATTCAGCAAGGCCGGAGCCAGAGCTGCCTCCTGGCTTTGCCTGAAGTCTTCTCCATAAACCCTGGTATAAGCAACCCCAAAGTCCAGCTTCCCTGCAGTCCTGGGTATACTGTCCAGCCCCCAGATCATTGTCCCAGCCTGTTGAGAGGTACGTAGGATGGACCCTGAGGGAAAGCAGGGGCAGCCAGACCCTCTGCACCTCCTTAAACTGAGGGGAGAAAACATGATTGTCTGGACCTCTGATATAACCTATGACCCTGGTCACACCCAGTCAGATGTTGAAGATAGCCACCATGATAACATGGGTGCCTGGGTCCTTCTGACAGTATCTAGGTCTCTCACACTGTCCCATGTGCCTTGTCACACCGACAATCGTGCCCTCTGACTTTCCACTCTGAACTTTGGGTTACAGGCCAGGACCCCCCCCCCCCCCCCCGCTCCTCAGTCCCCTTCCCCCATCTCCTCCTACCATTTCTTTGAGTCTTATGTCTTCATCTGTAGAGCCAACACAGTCCCTTCTAGGGAACCATCCTGCAGGAACAAGCCCAGGGGCCTTGAGCAGCAACAGGCAGCATCTCAGTGACAGAAACTGTCAGTGTGAGGTGGGTGTACCCCAGGCTGACCCCACTGAAGGCTGTGTGTCAGAGTCCCCCCCATTCACCCATCCCCCCATCCTCCAGGACTGCCCAACATCTAGTGGCTATGACTCTTCCTTGGCCTGAGGCAATGCCATCAAACCTGTCTTCACGCTCTCTCCCCCAGAGTTGCCCTCTGTGCCAGGACTCTGCTTACGCTGACCTGGAGCCTGCTCTAATAGCTCATTTTTGTTTGATTTCCTCTGTCCACACCCTGTGTTCACCTATAGTCATGTCTTCATATCCTGGGGGTTAGGACTTTAATAGCTGCGTGGATGGATACCCGTGCAGGGCTCTGAGGGTAGAACTTGGCTGGCACTTTGCAAGTGGCCTATACATTTTCATTAAAAAAAAAAAAAAAGGCAAGGGGTTTTGAGAGATGGCTCAGTGATTAAGAGCACTGGCTGCTGTTCCAGAGATTCTGAGTTCAATTCCCAGCAACCACATGGTGGCTTACAACCATCTGTAATGGCATCCGATGCCCTTTTCTGGCATACGCCATTTATTCACACAGAACACTCATATAGAAATTAATTTTTAAAAAAAGTTAGGCCCCTGGAAACAAGGGGTGCTGTGTCTCATGTAGGCCAGGGGCAATTAAAGTGCTGTGGGTTTCTCTGAGTCCCTACTACCAACTCTCAGAACTTCCAATGCTTTCATTTAAATGAGAAAGCCGTGAACCAGAGCAGTTAAGGTGTTTGCCTGAAGTCACAGAGCTCAGAGGGAAAGCTGAGGGTAGGCAGGCAGCCCTCCGGATGAGGCTCCAGTATTCTCTACAGAGCGGATTAACATTGTCCCAGGGGTAATGCGCTGTGTAGTGGGCACAGAGATATGGAACAGATTCTAAGCCAAGGACATGGTCTCTGGGGCCTCCTGGTGTGAGGGACACAGAAGGAGTTTAGTAGGAAGAGGGTTGTCCAGATCTCAGGTTGCCGAGGGAGGTGTCGGCAGGCTGCCAGGCGCAGTGCCCACAGGTCTGAGTCACCACTGTGACCTAGCCGGCCTGGCCGATACTCCAGTGACAAGGCCACTGGGCTGAGGAATGTCGCCAGGGAGCTGAGGTGGGGCGCACTCACACCTCCAGGCTTCATTCTGGAGACACACAACTCTCCAGGAAGCTGGGAGGTGGCACTTCCTGCCAGAGGATCCGGGCTGATTGTCACTCTTGCTTTCTCCCGGCAGCTGGCTGGGAGGTTCTAGGTTAGCCATTTCCATGGGCCCTGGCTTCCTCACTTGGCATTCTTTTCTGTGTCCATTCTTACTCCCCAGTGGTTCACTGATTTATCACAGGCCTGCTGTCTCCCATTCCCACACAGGGACATTCTGTCCTCACCCGTCCAGCTGTCTGTCCATCAGCCACCCATCCTCTCACTTAAAGGTCCTCCTGGTTATCTTTCTCACTCAGCCATTTTCTTAAGGGGTGTGTGTGTGTGTGTGTGAGAGAGAGAGGGGGGGGGTGTACACATATGTACACCATGCATGGGCAGGTGTCCAAGCTGGCCAGAAGAGGGCATTGGATTCCCTGGAACTGGAGCTGAAAGGTGGTTGTGGGCGAATCAGTGTGAGCCTTGCGAACTGCCAACTCCAGCCCACAGAAGAGCAGAAGTTCTCATAACCAATGTATATCTCTCTAGCTCCTTATTCAGCCATTTTCTCATCCCAACCCTCATCCATCCATCCATCCGTCCATCCGTCCATCCATCCATCATCCATCCATCCATCCATCCATCCATCCATCCATCCTTCCTTCCTTCCTTCTGTCCGTCTGTCCGTCCATCCATCCATCCTTCCGTCCGTCCGTCCATCCATCCATCCTTCCGTCTGTCTGTCCATCCATCCATCCTTCTGTCTGTCCGTCCATCCATCCATCCTTCCTTCCTTGCTTCCATCCGTCTGTCCGTCTGTCCATCCATTCATCCTTCCTTCCTTCTGTCCGTCCGTCCATCTACCCACCCATCCATCCATCCATCCATCCATCCATCCATCCTTCCGTCCATCTGTCCATCCATCCATCCATCTAGCCGTCCATCCATCCATCCATCCATCCATCCATCCATCCATTCGTTTGTCCACATGTGTGTCCATCCACCCACTCCCTGCTCACCCACCTGTGCATCTATCCTTCATTAAGCACCTACTGTGTTCCTCACACAAAGCTTCATGAAGCCTCATCATGCGCCAGCCTCACACCCGTCCTCTGTGCCGATTCACTTTATACACGGGGAGGAGCTTCGGCAGCAGTCGGGCCCCATCTCCGCCCGCTTCCTGGGATGTGGTTCTTTTGTCTTCTTCTGAGGAAGGAGTTGTGGGAAGGTGGTTAGATGTTCATCTGCATGGTCTGGCGGAGCCAGCAAGGGCCACCTGCAAATTAGAGCTCCTGTGACACGGGACTAAGCTGAGGCGAAGCCCCAGGTCACCACTAGTCACTTGCTTTATTCTTTCCTTTTGGTTTGGTTTTGAAATTGGGAAGGCTGTGGGAGAGGAGAGTGCCCACACCAATAGCGTGTTTTACGTCTGCTGCAAGTGTGTTTGGCTGGTTGATTGGTTTTTTAATCCTTTTTTTTCTTTTAGATTTAAAAAAAATGTGTATGGATATTTTGCCTGCGTGTATGTCTGTACCATATGCATGTGTACCACATGGGTCAGAAGAGGACTTCGGAATCTCCTGGAACTGGAGTTGCAGATGGTTGTGAGCTGCCGGTGCTGGGGGAATCAAAACTCCGTCAGCCAGTATTCCTAACTGCTGAGCCATCTCCAGTCCAGGCTGACCTTGAACACATGACTCTCTTTCGCTACCTTCTAACTTCTGGGATTACAGGCATGTGTAACATGCTCAACTCATGCCTGCTTCTTTTTTGTGTCATATCTGTTTTTGGCTAGGGGCCAAGATGTATGTGCTCACATACCTGCCTGTAGGCGGTTCTGGCTGAGTCAGCCCCACCTCCATATGGGGGTGTCTTGGAAGGGTGTGCCACAGGCTCTGCTACCTTCCTCTGACTCTCACAGTGATTCATTCAGTCCCAGAGGTAGCACTAGGAGCCGTGTGTGCCTGTCCATGACAGAGCCGTCCCTTCTCCCTGCTGCCCAGATGGAAGGGCTGGCTCTGCTGCCCCTGGCCTCACCCTGTCCCCGGATCCCACGAGCCCGCATCTCCAGGCAGCCGGGGAGATGGGCCCACCTGGGCTGCAGGTACCGTTGTCAAGGGTGGTGGAGGGAGGACTGGATCTGCTGTGTGTTGGGGACAGGTGTCACCTCAGTCTTCACAACAGTTCTGTGAGGCAAGAGCACCTTTAGGCTGGTCCTGATTTTTAACAATTCTAAGTTAAGACTAGAGGACTAGCCTGGGCAAATCCATTCTTAATGGATAATTACAGGTGTGACAGCTCTTGCCACACACATTTCAGCCTGAACACCTGGAGACTGGATGTGGTCCTTCCCCAGGAAGAAATTCAGGAAGCGGGGTTGGTACTCTCAGAAGGGGTGACTTGGGCCCTGGCGGAGGCAGCACTCATGCAGATAGGTCTTTGTGCCACATAACAAGCACATTCCTTGAGCACCTGTGAGGGGACTGTGGGGGCTCTGTCCCATCAGAGGGAAATGGGCTCAACAGGTGAAACCTGTTTGTCTGTCCACTTTGCCCCATCAGTCTGTCAAACGTGTTGGCTTCCTGCTGGTGCTGTTTGGAGATGTCAAACAGCAGTTACTGTCTTTGAGTCCAGTGTGCTGGGAGTCCCCGTACCAAGGGCTCTTTCTCCACCATCAGGCTCCCAGGGGACCTGGCTTCCTTTCCCAGATGTGGAGGGCCCACACATTGCTTGGCTCATGGCCTCCCCATCTGCAAGGCCACCACTGAGCACCTTTGACTCTTGGCCGTGACCTTCCCTTCCATCTCCATTGCCTCTCCTGCCTGCCTCTGCCACTAACAGAGTGACATCAGTGACAGCCTTGGGCCTACTCAGATGATCCCAGCTCTCCCTCATCTTGAGGGCCTGAACAACCACAGCCATATCTGTAAAGTCCCCCTCCTGCCCCCACCAGAACATAGTCACAAATTCTGGGGATTAAATGCGAATGTTAAATGAGGGGCCATCGATATTCTATCTCATCACTCTTATCTACTGCGCTATCACCAGCCATTTATTACCTATCAGTCCATCTGTCTGTCCAATCCATCCATCTGTCCATCCCTCTATCGACCTACCTATAATCTCTCTCCATCGACCTACCTAACGACCTATCTACTAAAGTGGCCTTTCTTACTCTCCCTCCCCCCACCCCCCCCACCCCCGCCTTAATCTCCTGAGTCTATTAATACTGATCCACCTGTGAGAACGGCTGGCCACAAAATGTTCTCAGCAACTATGGCTGGATGAACAGATGAATGATCCTTCAAGAGTGTGAAATTTCATAGCTCCCCTTTGTTTACTTACAACAATATGAAGGGGACAAAAGCCGTGTGCTCACTTTCAGGACAGTGGCTTTCTAAACAACAGGGTTACATAAGCTTTGTCTTAAGTTGTATTTGTCTTGTTTCTGAGGCATCCTCTTACTACACGAGTAGCCTGAGCTTGCTTCAGTCCCTTTGCATCAGCCTCCCCAGTGCTGAGGACACCGTACCCAGCAGTGCTGCAGTTTAAGTGATTTAGGAAGGATCCCAGTGAAGCGGCCCACGAGATGGCCTAGTGGGTGAAGTGCTTGCTGTGCAAACACACAAGGACCTCAATTCAGATCCAAAGCATTCAGATAAAAGCCAGGCACAGTGGTGTGCACTTCTGGCCTCAAGAGCTAGGGCGGGGCTGTGTGAATCCAGGTGGATCTCTCCAGCTCATCAGTCTATCGGAATACGAGAGCTGCAGATCTGGCAAGAGATGTTGTCTTGAGCATTAGAGGCAGAAACTAATGCAAAGGGCTACTGTTGACCTGCACAGGCGAGCGCATCCCTTCCATTACACCCATGCACATACCACACCACATACACACACACACATGCATATACCCATAGACACCCATACACAGATACCCATTTACACACAGACACACCCATACACACACAGACACATACACACACCCATACATACACAGATAACACATACCCACCCACACACATACATACATACATACGTACACGCAAATAAAACTGAAAAAAATTACCACTGAAAACGTGTCCTCCAGTGTACAATATATTGAATAGTTTTGTTCATCAACATGATATTAAGTATATAGTCACAGATGCTTTTCAGTGAACTCCCACCAGGAACACTGAACAGCAGATTCTCTTTCTCCGTTTGTTGAGAATGGAGTTCACTGTCCCCCATCCTTGGGATGGCGTGGCTGTGTTCCCTCTAGGCATTATATACCATCCACAAGTTGCCCTGTCAAGTCTCCCACCACCGAGACTATTCCTCTCACCAGGCATTCACTGAGTCGTTTATTTATCCAGAAAACCCCAGCAAGGCCACAGCCTTCAGGTCATGCTCCATTTGGCATGGCTTCCTCACCTGTGTGTCTCGATGTGCCAGTCCGGGGCTAGCCCCTCAGATCTGTTGGGGAAGCAGTCATTCAATGAATTAAATCTCACTGCTGGTTTGTGACGTTCTAGTGGGCAGGGAGGTGGAAGGCCAAATGGTTAGACTGGGGGGAAGACACAGAAAGGTTTGCAGTGGGGTGTGGCAAAAGTCAGTGGTCCATCTATTAGGACTTCCCAAAGAGGGAACGGGGCCAAGGCATAGAATCTTGAAAACTGTGCAATATTACAGTGTTGATCTTGGGAAGAGTCTTAAAGTTCCATCTGAGCTGGGTGGATTTGGCGGGATCTCTTTCCACTCTCCCGTAGAAATATATTTTCTGTTACCTACACAAAATGGCAAGGAAAGTTCCTTTTCCCACGTGGTAACTAGGAAATATTTACATTACACCACCTACTTACCTGTGTGTACATGTGTGTACATGTCGGTGCGTGCGTGAGTGCGTGTGTGTGTGTGTGTGTGTGTGTGTGTGTGTGCCTGCGGGCACGTGCATATACATGCACATGCATGCCACAGCTTGCATGTGTGTGGGGGTTGTCAGAGGACAGTTTGCATGAGCTGGCTCTCTCCTCTAACCGTGGGGGACCTAGAGATGGAACCCAGGTTGTCAGGTTGGGTGGCAAGCGTCTTTGCCGGCTGAGGCATCTCAGTGGCCACAGCCACAGTCACCATGTGGTGACTTTGTTCCTGGCAGCCACTCATGGTTGACAAGCAGTAACTGAGCCACAATGCTGCGGCATCTGCTGACTCTTGCCTAGATTTTGGGAGAGGACCATCAACACTTCAAAACCGGGGAAACACAAGCTGTTTCTGGGGAATAGCACCAGCCAGTGCATGGGCAGGACAGGCAGCCAGTGCCCTCGAAGAGAAGTCTCCGTAGTTTCACAGTGGGGACAGCATTTGCTGTTTATCTGTGCACAGGACGCACTTCCGCCATCCTAACCATCACACCATCAGTTCATCCAGCTCTCTGTGGACCAGGGATGTGCTGAGCAATTTTGACCTCTTTGGGTACCAGTATTTACTGACTTGCACTGACTGCCACGAAAAAGCAGTGTTTACTGTGAAAAAATTAGAAGCAAAATTCACCCATCTTTCCCACCTCCAACCCACAAGGACAGTCAGCAAGAATGTTCAGTGCACATCCTGTAGGATGTTATGCTTTGTAAGTATACATACATGTACATTTATATGTAAAATATCTATGTGATGGTGCGTGTTGTCAACTTGATAGGATCTGTTATTACTAGGAGACAAACCCCATCACAACTGTCTAGTTAGGGTTTTACTGCTGTGAACAGTCACCATGACCAAGGCAAGTCTTATAAGGACAACATTTAATTGGGGCTGGCTTACAGGTTCAGAGGTTCAGTTCATTATCATCAAGGCAGGAACAGGGCAGCATCCAGGCAGGCATGGTGCAGGCAGAGCTGAGGGTTCTACATCTTCATCTGAAGGCTGTTAGCCGAAGACTCCATTCCAGACAGCTGGGAGTAGGGTCTTAAAGCCTATGCCCACAGTGAAACACCTACTTCAATAAGGCCTCACCTGCTCCAACAAGGCCCACCTCTGAATAGTGCCACTCCCTGGGCCAAGCATATACTAATCATCGCATTCCTATGAAGGATTGTTTAGATTACATTCCTCTAAGCTTGACTCTGAGGGGCTGTCTTGATTAGGGGTGACGATCTACCCTAAAGGGGAGGCAGACACTATTCCCTAGACGATATCAAGAAGAAGAAACTGTCTGGGGTACATATGCCTTTTACCTCAGCACTCAGGATGCAGAGGTGGGGAGATCTCTGTGAGTTCAAGGCCAGTCTGGTCTCCATAGAGAGTCCCAGGTCAGTCAGCATTGCGTAGTGAGAGATCCCATGGATAGATAGGTAGGTAGATAGAGAGATAGATAGATAAATAGGTAGATAGATAGATAGATAGATGTTAGATAGATAGATGATAGATGGATAGATGTTACATAGATAGATGATAGATGACAGACAGACAGACAGATAGATAAAAAGACTCAAGCTGAGCATAAGTATCCATCATCCCACTTCCTAGCCACAGATACAATGTAACCAAGTGTGTTTATTCTTGACCCCCCACAATGACCGACTGCATTCTCCCACTCTGAGCGGAAGGAAAGATTTCCATCCTTAAGTTGCTTTTGCCAGATGTTTTATCACAACAGCAGGAAGCTCTTCATTATATAACTAAGACATTATATATGATCTTTTCATATTCTAACTGCATGTATTTGTGGAGGCACACGTTCATACACTTTGCGGTATATGGTACAGTCTACCAAAGAACACCCTTTCCCACTTGAGAACAACTCCTGGAGACAGGTCTACATCGCCTCTCCACGGCTGCCTGGCTTCTCCTTTTGTGCCTTGTTTGGTGGTCTCTTCTGAGTGGAATTTGGGGTCCTTTCCTGGCTCTTGTTCTTTTGGGGGTGCTACTGTAAGGCGCCCTGCAATGTTCTCATGCTGTATCTCTGGAGATTTCTCCTGTGACAAATTCCCTCCACAAGGATCACTGGCCTTGCCAGGTAAACTTTGAGAACATTGATGTGTGCCCTTAGGGGGTTCCAAGCAAGCTGTGTCCCTTACTGTCGTCACAGGAGGCTGTGGACTTGATTCTTTATGCTCTCAGCATCCTTGTTTTTAAATTTGTATTTCAGTTAGGGACATTTTTGTTTGTTTTTCTAATGCCACATGCTATTTACCACAGTGCATGTGGGATGAAAGAAAGACTTTGTGGAGTTGGTTGTTTCTTTCTACCTTTTTTTTTCTTCTTCCAGACAGGGTTTCTCTGTGTAGCCCTGGCTGTCCTGGAACTCACTCTGTAGACCAGGCTGGCCTCGAACTCAGAAATCCGCCTGCCTCTGCCTCCCAAGTGCTGGGATTAAAGGCGTGTACCACCACCGCCCGGCTCACCTTTCTGTGGGTCCTGGGAATCAAACTCAGATCATGAAGCTTGCACAGCAAGCTCTCTGCCCTCTGTATCCTCTCCCTGGCTCTGTTTCTTGGTTATTATTATTATTTTGTAAAGACAAGGTCTCACTATGTAGCTGTGGGTGTCCTGGAACTCACTCTGTAGACATGGCTTTGAACCCAGAGATCTATCTGCTTACCTTTGCTTCTAGAATCCTTGGATTAAAGGCACGTGCCACTACCCGGCTCATTCTTATATTTTTGGTTGTGAGCCTAATGTGAGCCATCTCTCCAGCCCACCTGGCTCATTCTTGATGGTAAGTTATTGTACTTTTTAGTTTTTGTTAACCAAATCCAAATAAACTTCTTGTAGTGTGTGTGTGTGTGTGTGTGATCTGTTGGTCTTTTGAGACAGTGTCTGATGTTATCCAGGCTATCGTAAACTCAGAATGTAGGTGAAGACAACCTTGGACTGCAATCCTCCTGCCTCAGAGCACTGGGATCACAGGTGTGCACATCTCCAGCCCCATCATTCGCCTTTCTAAGCTCGCTGTCCACAGGTTGGGCAGCGTTTCTCATGCTCAGTCCCTGGCAGAGTGTCCAAGCTGGAGCCGAGAGGCAGGAAGACCCATTTAGATCCTAGAGCAACTGTCAGATTCTCTCCACCAATAATAGCTAGGTAACTTGGCTGACCACACCCAAGTCGCTCATGAGCCAAATCACCCTTTATATCCTCCGCTTATACTTCAGTCACCTGCAGCTCAAGTCTCTGTCACCGAGGTCAGTGCCAGCTGACCTCCAGATATGTCTGCAGATGCAAGATCGGAATGAATCACAAGTGCACAGTGGAAGTGACAAGGTCAGTCTGCATCTCAGTGCCTGCAGCACGTGCCAGCTGTGGGCCTCTGAGGGACATGACTCAACCTCTCTGAGCCTTGGCTTTAAGTGGTTGTGACCAGCAGGGCCTGCGTGGGCTCACTGTGAGGGTAAAATGGAGTCAACGCTTGGCCTAGTGTCTGATGCTCAGGACATGACTGATGTACCTCGGCTGTCAGTGGTCAAAGGGAGCATGCTTGGAGATGCCCGTTCCCATGGGAACAGCAGATCCACCCCCTCCCCGGCTGCCATTAGATAGTTTGATTTAGAATTCTGAATCCACACCCTCCTAATGAAAGCACCCCCTCTCCAAGCCCATCCTTTGGTGCTCAAATTTGTGCCACTCTGAGAGTGGTTGTCATCCACGTGAATATCCTTGGGGATCTCCACTGTGGGACACAGAGCTGTCAGAAAGCACCAAGGCCGTAGGCTGGTCCCCAGGGTGCTGCTCGTCTCTGCCTTGGGGTTTTCATCCTGTCTGCAGTATGGACCCTGTTTCCATACCCTGCCTCAGGCATCTGTGACTACCAGCTCCTCAGCAGTCGCTCATGCAGTATGATAATGGAATGCCTCTGTCGTGACTCACACTCGTGATGGATGTGAGGATTTCCTTGGCTGCTTGTCATTATGGTGGGCCAACTGTTTTACCAGTTCAGAGGTACATTTTCCTGACCACTGTGGGTTCTGCGTCCTTTCAAAGAGAGCACCAATGTCTCATTTCCAAAGTGAGTAGAATATATCAACTTTCCTGGCCTACTGATAGTTTATTCTTGATTTCTGGAAACTCTTTCTAAATTAGATAAGGTATTGTCACCTAGTTTTTAATTACATTTACTTGTGTGTATGTGTGGTATATGTGTGTATGTGTGTGTGTGTTGTATGCATGTATGTGTGAGCATGTGTATATCTGTGTGGTATGTGTGTGGTATATGCATATGTGTGTGTATGTGGTGTATGCATGTGTGTATGTGTGTGGTGTGCATGTGTGTGCATGTGTGTATGTGTGTATGTATGGTGTGTGTATGTGAGCGTGTGTATGCCTGTGGTGTATGTGTGTGGTATATGCTTGCATGCACATATGTATGTGTGTACACATACGTATATTTGTGTGTGCTTGAGTGTATATGCGTGTGGTGTATGCCTGCCTGCTCATCTGGGTGAGGAGATAGGGTTTCACCTGAGGTTTCTTCTTGTATTGCTCTCTTATTATTTAATTATTTATTTATTTTTAGCGTAGTGTCTTTCACTAGATTAAGTTCACCGTTTCAGCTGCATTGAGAGCCAACGAACCTCTGGGGTCCTCCCATTCCCAACCCTCCCCCAGCTCCTGGATTACAGACACACATTACTGCACCAGGTGTTTTGGTAGGCGCTGGGGCTCCAGACTCAGGTCCTCAAGTTGCACTTTATCCCCCTGAGCCACCCCCAGCCTAGATAGTCTGCCTCTTAAGCCCTTAAATATCCCAGGGAAATGGTGAAAGATAAAATCCTACCATGAAGGCCTTTGCAGCAAGATAAGGGTTACAAGTCAGCCCAAGGCAGGCAGCCGGTGCTTTTCTCTCTGTGATATTAGTTTCTGGCTGCTTGGTAGAGAGGGTGTTTTGGAAACACGGGTGGCCCCTGTAAGACCCAAGAGCCACTGAAACCGTCGGTGTTGGTCATCTACAAGCATGCCACTGTCTGGAGAGAAAAACCTACAAATTGTGGAGGGTTTTTTTCTTAAAAAACAACAAGCAAACAAAACCTGAGTGTGTGTGGTATTTGCGTGAGCATGTGTTTCCTGTGTGCACTCGTGCATCTAGGAGTAATTGCACATATGTGCTCACATGTGAAGGCCAGAAGTTTCCACTGTGAGCCAGCAGTTGGGCTAGCTTATCCATCAGCAAGCCGTGGGATCCGCCTTTCCATGTCCTCTGATCCAGTGCTAGGTTTCCAGATGCGTGTACCGTGCCGGGCTTTTCCTGTGTTCTGGGGACCCAAGCTCAGCTCTTCATGCTTGTACTGCAAGCACGTTCCTCCCAGAACCATCTCTAGTGCCTCTCGGGGATTTCAAAAGCTCTCCCTAACCTCCTTCCCAAAAGACAGCCATAACCGCCAGGGCCCCATGGGTTGGTTGGACCATGAAGGCTACACACAAGGGTGCAGGGAAGACTCTGGTGGGATTTGGGGTGCAGGGCTGCTTAATGTGGTCAGTGATACATCTTTCACCAGGTATTTCCAGAATATTTTAACACATAACCAATATGAAATCTTAATGGGTAGTCATTTTACATTTCAATCAGGACATCTTCCGAACCTGGCACCTAGTTTTCGCTTATAGTAACATCCACTGTGATGCTGCTTTCTCATCTGAAAGCTTCTGTGTGCACTGAGAGCTCACAGAGAAACAACTGAGCCACGGGTTCCGGCTCCCTAGGTGTCCTGAACACACCTCCACACCATGGGAGCTCCTTTCCCCACTTGTGGCAAGGTATCTGACAAAAGCAATTTAAGAAAAGAAGGTTCCATCTGGCCTACAGTGTGAGGGAACAGAACACACAGGCAGAGGCGGATGAATGCTGTGTGTGTGCACATGTATATGCATGTCTATGTGTGTGCATGAGTGTGTGTGCACGAGCACATGTGCATTTGTGCATGTGTGCCCAGGGCCTTGTACAGGCTAGGCAAGCCTTCTGCTTGAGCTACATGCTCAGCCCAGTGGGTACCATTATAATTCAACAAATGAGTACACGGGCTGAGTCCTGTTTTGCTTTTATTGTTTTTGTCTTGAAAGGAAAACTACTTACTGCCTCAGAGGCATTTGCAGCCTTTATAACCAACCTCTCACTCCCCGGTCCTCCCCACATGCACCCGGCCTCACAGATGTCCGATGTGCAGGCAGGCTGTGCACTGTGCGACAAGGTTCAGATTGCGTTCCATGCATTGTGTAATAAGGATGTGACGCCACAGGTAGGCCATTCATACCCTGCTCCTAGGCTGAGTCCTGACAGTGCATGTCTGTGTACATGCTCACGGAAGGGTATGTACCAAGGTTCCCTGCCCCAGCCATGTACACATGGCTATGTCCTGAGATCACGATCGATGGCCATGTCTCTGTTCTCAGAGGCCTGATTCCTGCCCTTCTTGAAACTTGAGTCACTCATTAGTGTTAGAAATGGGAACATCTGAGGTATACACACTGCGGTGGCATGTGTGTGGCATCTGGGAATGTGTATGAGTGGGAGAATGTAGGTTTTTGCCCCTCTCAGCAGAGTGGTTTGGCTGCTCAGCAGAATACTGTATCAGTCAGCTACTGCTGCGTAACAAAGGATCCTGAATTCAACTCTCAGTCATTTCTAAAATCTACAACTGCTTGTTCTGTTCAAGAGTCTGAGTTTGGCTGAGGTTAGCTAATCTAACCTAGGATCTACAGGGCTTGCCCAAAAGCCAAAGGCTGTGACAGCCTGGTGCACCCCCAGCATGCCCCACTGGGACCTGTCTCAGTCCGTCACAACCGAATTAGCATTGCATAAGAGCAGTTAGGAGACAGGAGGAGGCTCCCAAACAGGCCAATGGCCCTGTGCCTGGGGTGACAGGGACAGGGATTTCACCTGATAGAGCCAAGATGGGCACTGCAGAGGGTGGCAGTCCCTCTCCATCCAGGTGCTGTGTCCAGCCAATGAAAGAGAAGCCACACCTAGCAGGAAAGGTGCACAGGGAACTTGCCTAGTGCTGGAGAATATAGTCTAAGGGGTCAGAATGCATGGACTGCCCTGGCTTGGCAGGAAACCTTGGATGAACTACCTCTCATTCCGCACCTCTGCTTTCTCACCTGCAAGATGGGATAATAACAGCGGGAAGTAGTGCGGACTGATTGAATTGACCCAGGTGAATGGGGAGTGTCCCCATTCATAATACCCTGTGACTGTTCCCTGGGCAACGTTTGATGCACTCTGGCTGTCCCAACAAAGGGATGCTCTTGGTTTCAGTTGGACAGAGGCCAGAGATGCTGTTAACAGTCCTAATGCAAGGGGTGACCCTCATTACAAACAAGTGACCTGCCAGTGCCAGGTGGGGAGCCACAGTGCGGGGGTCAGAACAGAGCCTCCCACAGGCAAATCCTAATGCAAGTTCACTGGGGGGGGGGGTTTGTGTTAGGGTCAGCTGCCACATAAGCCACATAAGCCACATTTGTGACAAGAGCCTGTTCCTTATGTCAATCTCCTCTAACATTTATGACAAGGACAATGGCGCTGCTGTGACTGTTCCTGCAGTATCTGGGCTCTTATTCCCAGTGTGCCAGGCTGAGCCACCTGTCCTGGTCCAGCCTTAGTGGCTTCTGGCAAGGAGCCCAGCCACACCTCTAACAGGTCCTGCTCACCAGGTTGTGCCACATTCTTGGTCCCTGGGTCATGTTGACCTTGGCCTCCGAGGAGTTTCTCCCTCCCTTCTGTGGGCTCTTTTCGTGTGTTTCTGAAGCTCTGCCCTGCTCTGCTCTTCAGTGGAGGCCTTTGCCCCTGTCAGCTGGTGAGATTGCAGCGCAGGACACCTGCATTTCCATGGCTGCATTTTACACTTATAAAAACCAGGTCAGGGAGTGAAAGTCATATCCACTGTCACATAGAGTGAGGGTGAGCTGCCACCAAGGACCTCTAGCACCACCACCACCACCACCACCTCACCCCTGGACCATCAGAGAAAAAAGAAGGTGCCGTAGAGAATTCAGAGAGAAACAGCTTTACTGTGGGGCAGCCAACACAATCAGATCCTCTCTCTCATCGACACCCAGGGCTACTAAACCATCCAGGGCAGCTGTTAAGAGCCAGGGGAATATCTCAGAAGATAAAGTACTCGCCACACAAGGAGACCCTGAGTTAAATCCCCAGCACCCAGCACCAGGTCTGGGTCTGTAACGGACAGACAGAGTCAGGTGGGTCTCTGGGGCTCAGCGAGCAACCAACTGTGCTGGATCAGTGAGCTTTGGGCTCAGTGGACGACCCTGAGGTGGACGCTGGGCGTGGTGGTGCACACCTTTAATCCAGGACTCAGGACGCGGAGGCAGGCTGTCTCTGAGTTCGGATACACAGGAATACCCTGTCACAAAAAGCCCAAAGAATAATAATAAATAATCATAAGGTGGAAACTGACCGAGGCTGAACACCACACCACACATCCACACATGATCATGTACATATACACAGCACATATATGCGTACATACCACACATCAAGAGCTTTTGAGCCTAAAACCTGGTATTAGGTTCTAGCTCTGTCCTTTGCTTACTGGAAAAGTCTGAGTGGCTCCCCGTATCTCTCTGGAATTATTTCCTTGTCTGTGCATTGGGGAAAATTGTGTCCCCCACATGGGGCTGATATATCAACTTGAAATTTGGCTGGGTCGGCTGTGGGGCACATGCGCATGCGCAGTAATGTTTAAACTAGGCCTGGGAGCCGGAAGTAGCCATGCTTTGCCTACCTGTGCACCCCGTGCAGCAACAAGGCACTGGCATCAAACCAAGGCTTGTTGGGAGGCTCCCAGCAAATTCCATGACTAGGCTAAATGTGCCTCTTCTTGCTAAAATGGGACTCATGTGCACACAGCATGGTGAGACCTCAGAAACTGTCGGTGTGCCGCGGTTTCTTCCCATGCTTTCACTTGCCCGCTCTGACCTCCCCAGAAAGTTCACCGTGGGATGGCTGTTCCACGCTCGCCACTTAGCTAGCGAAAGGTGGCACGGAGGTTGGCCCTTGTTTGGGCTTAGTTGTTCCAGTTTTCCAAGTGTCAGGGAAACACTGGAATGCATGCGGGGGATTTTTCAATGCTACTAGAACAGAGCTGTGTGCCAGCAGGAGATGCAAACAGACTCCCGGGAGGAACTGGCTCCGGCCATCTGGAAAAGCACCACCGGCACAGCAGCCAATTCTATCTTTAACTGGGAATTGATCTCCAGTTAGGATATTTCTGCTGGGAGAAAATGGCTAGCCGTTGACTCTTCCTCCAGACCCTGAAACACTCACCCTTTGTCACACCCGAGTGCGTTTAGGGGTGGAACAGTGGACAGCTCCAGATGGAACTCAGTGACCTGACATGGGGGGGGCGGAGGCACAGCCAGGGGCCTGGGCTGAGGTACAGGTAGGACAAGCCATGTGTAAAAAAGAGTGTGGAGGTCTTCATGCAGGAACGATGGAAATTCCAAGATGGTAGAGCTGGAGGTGAGGCTCTGTTAGGGCTCATCCAGCCTGCACAGGGTCCTAGGTTCGATCCTCAGCCCCATAGAAAGTTGGATGCCCATAGCGCACACCTGTAATTCCGACACTCCAAAAGTGTAGGGTCATTCTCTGCTATAACGTGTAGTGAATTTAAAGCCAACTTGTACTACAAGAGACCCTGGCTAAAATAAAATAAAATAAAATCCCAGTATGATGTCAACAGAACATGAAGCCAGGAATAAAAATTTCCTATGTACACTCTCCCTGGGTGCATCGGTGGAGCTGACCGTGCAACCCAGATCTCACCTCCATAATTTAGGAAGGCGAGCTGCAGTAGTCTAACTGTCGTGACTGCACCGCCAGGTGCTTAGCGGGAAACGGCTAGACAAGAGGCCCGCCACGTCACCAGGTTCACAGTTTTCTGTGGGTACTTGACCACTCACCTGGGTGGTTGCTGGGTTTGGATTTTGCTGTGTTCCCCTATGTTCCCATGCAGACACAGACATGAAAGTTCCCATCGTAAGTTCTTTCTGAATGTGTTTCTCTTCCCCAGAATGCATCCTAATCTGAAAGTAGTATTGGGATTGCTGTCTTTGGTGTGTGTGTGTGTGTGTGTGTGTGTTTCCCCGTTGTCTTTGTTAGCGCTCATCCAACTTTGCTCAGCCTGTGTTCATTTTTCATCCCCTTCCCCCTGTATATGTGTGTGTGTGTGTGTGTGTGTGTTCTGTGCTGGGGACTGAATCTACAACCTTTTGCACATAGAATAAGCACTCTGCAACCAAGTCACGCCCCAGGCAACTTTTCTTCTATTTTAACCTTTGCCATTCTGTAGTATGTGCCTGTTCACCTTTATGTGTGTGGGGATGTGTCTTTGTACACTGTGTGTGTGGAGGGCAGAGGTTGACACAGTGGGTGTCGCCTCGGATGCTCTCTACCTCATAAAAGGAAGTGGGATCGTTCACTTGAACCCAGAATTTGCTAATTTAGCTAGTCTAGTTAGCCAGCTTGCCCCTGGGGACCGGCTGTCTCTGCCGTCTGCATCTGCGTACTAGGGTGACAGGCCCAGCACTGATGAGGTGCCAGGGATCTGATCTCCAGTCCTCTTCCTGTGTGGCCAGAGCTCTCCTCCCTTTAAAAAGCAGCGTCTTTGTGACATTTTTAAAATTGAGCATTTAGAGTTTTTTTTTTTTTGTTTTGCTTTGTTTTTTAATTCGGACAGTTCAAAGCTTGAAGACATTTACTGTTTTCATTAGAGGGACCAGAGACATGGAGGGAGTTTGCCTGGTATCAATACTAAGCTCAAACATAGAATTTTCTAGATATACTCACTTCTCATTTGAGGAACCTGGGGCTCTTCTCTCTCCTTCTCACCTCATAGGGCCCGTTACAGGTCCAGCAGCTGGTGGGTGGCAGGGTAAGTATTTGGGGCACTATTTGCACCAAGGCCTCTGAAGTCTCTGGTTCTGAAGGGAGCAGAGAGACTTCAACCCGAGCTTATTGCTAGTCCTGGGCTGCCATTTAGTGGGACCAGGAGCCTGACTCTGTCTCATTCTGGAGTTATCTGACTGCACAAAGTGCAAAATTATCCCATATTGTGTAGAATGACAAGGAAGGTCAAGGAAGGGATGCAAGAGTTCCCAAACTGCACAGTCTGGGTCACAACAGTCTGACACTGGGACCCCAACTCCATTTTTTGTGGCTGAAGAGCCCAGTCTCCTGGGTGATTCTAGGTCTTACCAAGTTGACAGTTGAGATTGACCGTTATACAAAATAAAGACCGTTAGCCACGCCAAGGGAGTACTTTGGCATTAGCAGCATGGCTGTGACCTCGGATTCTGAAAACATCACGGGTCAGTTTACTGAGAGCCAGTGTCTAGTATCTGGGACCGCACTAACTTCAGGACAGACCCAGGCCTGGCACAGCAAGAGCTGAGCTGCCCTGACCACCACCCCCTTTCTTTTACTTGCACAGTCCTGGTCCCTCTACGGGCCCCACAAATCTGCAACAGCGTCCTCGGAAGCCACGCCCTGCCGACAGCTCCCACTCCCGGCTGTCCTGGGCAGAAAGCTTGTCCATGGATGGCTTCTGGATGGAGGTGGAACAGATCCAACAGAGAGGCGAAGTGAAGGAGGAGGACCAGGGTGGAGGCAGAAGCCAGCTCCTAGAAGGTGAGGCTTGCTGGGCGCACAAGCTGCCTCTTCCGAGGGGAGCAGTGTGTCAGGGCTCACTCACGAGCTAGAGCACAGAGGAGTTCTTTGTTTGGACTGTTGTGATAGTCTCCCCGTTGAGCACCCTGACATCTTTTTTCTATGCCATTGTCAAAAAGGATTATCCTATAAGGCCCATCGGTCTGTCTCCCGTTTGATGAACTAATTCAGTAAATATCTATCCACTATCTCTCGCCTGCCAGGCCCAGTGTTTAGACACTGGGATACAATGGAGACAGTCTATGAGGACCTGACATTCTATAGATTCTAAGCACTCTATACAATACTCTCAACTCCCTATGTCAGCGGCCATGTGTCCCTGTAACCGCATCGAAAGCCATTGCTAACACGCCTCACTGTTCTGGGGGTGACAGGGCTTGGATGGATCTCCTTTAGTGAGGAAGCCCAAGGCCATCTGGCTCAGTGATCTCAAAGGACTTCTTACTCACGTGTCTGGAAGCAAGCGTGACCTTCCACATTTGCAGCCTGGGTCTAGATTGCCTCCACATGGCCTCTGTGTGTGGTCCAGGCCTCCTCACAATGTGACATCTGGGCTTAAAGAGTAAAGCCTGAGGAAGAGTCACAGTGGATGCTTCCAGCCAGCCGTGAAAGGCAGCCACCATTGCTTAGTGCTTTCTGTCATCCTATGTGCATCCATGGTTTAAGGGAGGGGAATCAGACCCCATCCCTTGGTGAGATGACCCTTCCCCTCGCCCACAAGCCTTTCCAGAACTGGCGGGGGCCTGTCTCTGTCTCATTCTCCAGTCTGTCACTCCACCATGTTCTTCTCCCCTGAGGCCTCCTTGCCGTTTCTGACCATGAAAGAATACCCCTGCCTTTGTCCTCACTGCTTCCTCTTTCTAGAATATTCTTTGTTCGGGAACCGTACAAGATGATCTGCGCTTAGCTAGTTGCCGAGCTCAGAGAGTTCTTCCTAGCTTCCCTCTATCCTACAGTACTCTGACAACCCCTGGACTCCAGGCCGATGTTATTCGTTGCTGTAACAATTCTCATGCCTTGACATTACCGTAACAGTTGCTCACACACAACCATCATTCGCTTTTGATGAGGCCAGGCCATCACCAGACCCTCCCACTTCAGCCTGCGTGCTAGAATCTGGAACAACTGGCCACATGCCCAACGCCTCATCCTTCCTTGTTTGGCAAGTGAGGTAGTAAGGCAGGTGTGATGGTGTTGCCCACAGAGAAACTCTCTGCCTTGGCCAATGCTTCAGCCTTGCTGGTCTTGGTTGATCAAATCGGGCATTTGAGATTTTCAGGTCTTCCTGGCTGATGCTGATTTCTGGGTGCAGGGGCTCCAAGAAATGCAAATCTCTGGTGAAACCAGAGGTTGATACAAGAGACGGGCTTTCCTGCCTTATACTATAGTCAGAAAGTACATCAAAGCCCCAACAAGGGCGGGAGTCGGAAGGCAGGACGGCTGGAGCCTCTTCAGACAACAAAATAAACACAGAACTTGTGTAGACTGGGGACAGATGGAACTGAGAGAGTTCACTATTATCGTTCTACTTTAGTATAGGAATGAGTGGTATCTTTCTTTAAAAATTATTTATTTTACATTTATATTAATTATTATATATAATATTGATATATATACTATATTGATAATATAGACATAACATATTTGTATTAATTATTTTGAATATACTGTAGCTGTCTTCAGACATACCAGAAGAGGGCATCGGATCCCATTACAGAAGGTTGTGAGCCACCATGTGGTTGCTGGGACTTAAACTTAGAACCTCTGGAAGAGCAGTCAGTGCTCTTACCCACTGAGCCATCTCTCCAGGCCAGGAATGATGGGTTTCATTGTGCTGCTTTTGTACACACATATCATTCTTCTTTGCTCATAGCTAGCTGGTGCTCTCTCTCGTCCCTGGACTGTTCTGAGGTTCATTTTCCTCTTAACTTCTATGTATGGCCGGTGATGGCAAGCCCTCCCCTCACACGGGTATTGTTCCTTTACAACAGCTTTAAGCTAGTCCCTACTGTTTACCACTGTTGTTGGTAGGTGGACCTGGGAGAAGGGAGCCCTCAAATAAGGCAAAGTCTCATGAAACAGCCAGCTTTATTCAGAGCATCAGACAATTTATCCTCTGAGGATTAAGAAGAATCACGTGAGGAAAGGGTACAATCACAAGGACAAGCTGCATGTGGGCAAAACCATGCTTTTCCGTAGAAGCAAATAAACAAATAATCACAGCCAGCTGCGACGGATGATCTGAGGCAAACTCACTCCTATCCACTATATCTGGGAGAGGCAGGAAAGCGCATTCCAAGAAAAACTCCCTGTTTTGAAGAAATCGGAAGCACAAGACTGCCTTCTTATCTTGGAGTGTTCTCTCAAGCACACAGAATTCTCCTCTCACAGTTCTGTTCTTAGACTCCAAAGCTCTGCTGGGTCTAAGCCTACCTTTGAGTCAGGACTCGGAAGGGCTTAACTTTCCCGTTTTCTTTTCTTCTGTCTCTTTCTTCCGGATGCTGCCCAGAGCCTAGACTCACTTCCTCTGGGAGTTTGTACTTACCATCCTGTCTTCAAAACTCTACCTATCACGTGCCTGCTGGTTCTCTAAGGATGACTCTCCGTGCCATAACTCAAACAGCATGGTGCTCCCCCTCCCTTTCTCTCCCTGCCCCCATCTGGACAGCTGCTGAGGTTTATAGCTTGCCTGTCTTGGGCATTTTTTTCTTTTAAGCTCTAATAAAATTGTCCTCAAGCTTAAAAAAAAAAAAACAAAATCAAAAACAGAAAAGTTAAAAGTATAGTTGGTGACTAAGGGGAAATATTTAGCAAATAATTAGGTATAAATAATTAGATATAAATGAACATTATATGAGTTTATTAATTGCCTTTCTTAGTGCTATGCTAGAATATATTACAGAAACTTATAATATTTAAAGATTTTTTTTTTTTTTTTTTTTTTTTTTTTTTTTTTTTTTTTTTTAGTTTTCTGGGTATGGGCATTTTATCTACATGTCTATCCCTGCAACATGTGCATGTGGTACCTACAGTTGCCAGAAGAGGGCTTCAGCTGTTGAGAACCAAACTGGGGTCCTCTGGGAAAGCAGCCAGTGCTCTTAGACTCTAAGCCATCTCCCCAGGCCTTTGTTTGGTTATTTTTGAAACCATCAGCTCCTTCTGGGCTAACCTGTTCCACACATGAGGTACAATTGCGTGTGTTCGGGCTAGCTCTTTCGCAGTTCTGCACAGGTTCCTTGACTGTTCCTCCCACAACAAGGCAGTGTCTCCCCAGGGTGGTCTGAAGAGCACCAAGTTAGGGTAGCTGGGGCTGGTGGCCTAGGTGCAGCGTCCCAGCCCCTAGCCTGAGTTCCTGGAGCAGAGTCCCAGCAGGCGGGACCAGATGCTGTAGTCTTAGCGTGATTTTGCTATAGGATCCTGGCATGAAATCCAACCACGGGCACTATTCCAACATATACAGGTCTTGAACAGAGAGAGTTCGTGCTGTGCACGGCTGGACCTCCATGACCCTGTGGTTGGTGTCTTTACCAGAACTTGGAGTGGACGTAATTTCATGCCTATATTCCAGAACCTGAGTGCACGGGGCCCTCCCTGGCTTGCTGTCTCTAAAAGTTTGTTCATACGAGTTTTAATCTGGATGGCAGCCAATGTTGTAAACACCCCCAGTTCTCACCTGGGGAGGATCATGTGCCTTAACATGAGCACTGCAGAATCTCTTCATGTCCAAGTGAACATATGGCTTTATGTGGGGCTTACATTAGCGAGCATGGCTAAGCCAGGTATGGAGTTCTATGTGTTTATCCGATGTCCTCCCTCTGTTGGCCAAAGGGGACACTGAATCCCAGTGGCTACAGGACACAGGCCTGTCGGGTCTTGTTGGTGGCCTGGACTTGGATGGTGATCACCAGGGACTCCTGTCTACACTGACACAGACCCAGGTGGCTGCTGTGTGCCGCCGGCTAGATGTCTATGCCCGCTCGGCCCGAAGACGACAGAAGGCACCCGTCAGAGACGTCAGGGATATCTTTGGGGTAGTCACGTCAAGGGTAAGGGACATTAGGCGCTATCTTTCTGGGGCTTCTGTGATGTCACTTCTGCTATCCTGTGTCTTGCTGCATGCCAGTGTGTCCTGTCCCCATGCTGGGTGGGGGTGTTTGTGTGCTGCCCTGCCCTGTGCGCATGCACTTGTTGCCACCATGTCCCTGGATGCATCTGAAAGCTTTGGTTCTGTCGAAGTCACCACCAATACAAATGTAGCACTTTGGGTTGTTATTTTCATGTTCTGCTGCCACTGGAGCCGGGCAAGCTGTGGGCGTCTTCTCTCTGGCATCCATAGGAAGGATACAACGCTGTGGTTAAAATGATAAGCTCGAAGCTAGACAGTCAGGCACCCACGTTTCTTCCCATCTACTCAGCTTCTGTGGGATCCTGGCTAAGTAACATAGCCCCTCTGGGCTTCAGGTGCTCGTCCTGTAAATGGTTCTTATCTCCCAGGGTCTGTGTATTACCTTCCCAGAGAACTAATTGGCTGCTGTCTGTAATTGTACAGGAAGTGACTCCTGAGAATGCAGACCCAGGAATGAAATGGACCAAGATCAATTCTGAGGATTCTGCATCTCCCCCGAGTAAGTGGGCTTCATTCTTCAGGGCCCTAAGAATCCAGACTACTTCAGCCTCTCCGTGAAGCAAGAGGACGCTCTTCTCTGAGCCTCCTTCCTCTGGTTCCTCTCCCTCCCTGCACAGGGGTATCAGGAAGAAACTCCAAGGGGACAAGACCTTCCCTAAATGGACCACTGTCTTCAGGCCCACGGGCCTCAGTCTAGAAACCCTGTACCTAGGTGAACACGTTTGTTGGCCTCAGATAAGAACTCACTTCCTGGGCAATGGGCCGCAGCTAGAACATCACTTCCTGGACAGTGAGCCTGAGTCCTTAGCCTAAGAACTTGCTTCCCAGTCACACCTGTCTCTCTGCTTTCATTTTAAAGGGCCTGCGGAGCCTGGGGAACCACAGGAGCCAGCTGGGATGGAGGAGGTCTTCAACATGGACTCTGCTTACTCCGAACAAGCTGCAGTGCTTCTACAGAGGACCTGGCCATCCCCAGGAGGCACTGCTGCCTGGGGCAAGGGACCCCTGCCGGTGAGGATGCTGGCCCTAGGCCTCTGAGCGCTACCCCATCCTTCAGTTCTTCACACCTGCCAGGCTGCCAGCCACCTAGCAGGGAAGTTATTGGACCTTTCATTCCCTTGATTCCTCCTGCAGATGTTATCTGGGTGGCTTTTGGGCGTCAGGGACCAGGAATGGGCGTCAGTGTAATGGTTTGGTGGACAGAGGTGTTTGTTGCCAAGCCTGACAGCCAGAGTTGAGTCTCTGGCTCCCACATGGTAGAAGGACAGAACTGAGTACTCCGAATTGTCCTCTGACTGCCACATGTTGTTGTGGCACATGTATGGCTACACACACACACACACACAGCTTATAGACAAGGCTGGCCTCAAACTCAGAGTTCTGAGTGCCTCTGCCTCCTGAGTGCTAGGATTAAAATGCAAGTCAGCACTTGAATCTATGAAGTAGGATCCCTAACTTATGTGCTATAGCCTAGTCATGATTATAAAACACAGATATGTATAAAATTTGCCTCAATAAATACAATGACAAGGGATTGACAGGTGTGGTGCTACACACCTTGAATTCCAGCACTCAGGTGGGGGAGGCATGCAGATCTCTGTGAGTTAAAAGCCAGCTTGGTCTACATAGTAATATCCTGTATCTAATACATACATACATTCATACATACACACAATACACGCATAATACATGCATAATGCATAATACATACATACATACATACATATATACTGATTGAGGAGGACTTCTGACTCAACTTCTGGCTTCCACATGCATGTGTGTACCTACATCCATCCACACACATGCATGTATACCATACATGCATACATGCCAAAAGAAACATCTTCCACTTCCTTTGGGTGTTCTCATGGGACACTGGAGGGTGATCTGATCAAGCCTGTCAGGAAGAGCCAGAGACCTGTCCCTCTTGCTGGCCACCACAATGCTGAAAGCTGCCTGCAGAGCTCCAAAGTGGCCTCTAGGTGGAGCAGCTGAGCAGCCCTCATCTTTTCAGTCTCCACCCAGGTCATAGGCAGAAAGAGGAGCTATGCCTGCCTAGGCCGAGGGGTGGAACAGAAGCACATGTGAGCCGAGCAAGAGATTCAGGCCCTTTCTTGAATTGTAGCTTGCAAAAACAACCTCATGTGGTGGCCTGACACAATGTTGCCACAAAGGCCTTCTGAGGCACGAGCCTTTTAACAGCTCCCGGTGCAGAACTGTTCAGATGTTATCATGGGGCCAGAGGCAGAGCTCACTGAGACTTGACTGCACTGTGGTCCCTGACTGGAGTCTCACCCACTCTGTAATTCTCTCACCCAAATGCCCAGGGGCCGGTGAACCTTACCACCTCATATCACCCACACGCCTCCTGATAGGCTGTCTTTACCACCTACCCTAGAGGTTCAGAATTCCCAAAGGCAGACTGGGTGTGACCAGGATAGGAGACTTGTCTTCGAGGGACATGAAGAAGATTCCTCCCTTGGCGCTGATAGAGCTGACAGCACTCTATGACATCCTGGGCCTGGACCTGAAGAGAAGCAAAGGCGGGAAGTGGAAAGGCCCAGGTGAGCGCGTGTGCCTGAAACCTGGCTGCCCCTTCAAACCTGCCACCTCTGTGCCTACCCTTTGCCCTGTGAACTCGGGTTGCCCACCCCACCACTAAGGGTTAGCTTCTGTGGGTTTGTACCTGTAGATTTTTTTTTTCTGCAAGTAAAAACAGTTTCTAGCCAGTGGCATGGTAAAACTGTAATCCTGGCTTTTGGGAGACTGAGGCAGGAGGATCATGGATTTGTGCCCAGCCTGGGCTACATAGCAAGAATCTGTTTGAAGAAATCAACCAGTCAAACAAAACCTGACTCTTGTTCATTAAACCCCGTTCCTATTTGAGTAAATGCATGGTGGAGACTACAAGGCAGATACAAGCAGTATTCACTGTCCATGTTCTCTCTCTCTCTCTCTCTCTCTCTCTCTCTCTCTCTCTCTCTCTCTCTCTCTCCACCCCACACCTCATGTAAGTGTGAGTGTATTTTTTCTCTTAACATGATAAATTGTGACATTTTCCATTTTCCCAGTCCTACATCCTGCACTTTTCTACAGTAGTCTTCCATAATGGGCAGCCCCCAGCACCAGGACTTAGCCATTCTTGTCCCGTGGGTGAGCAGGAGGCTGCTTGATTGGTCTAGCTTGGGTGTGGCTTTAGCTGTGGGTCAGTCTAGCTCGCCTCCTCTCTGGACCACCAGGACAAATGGAGCAGATTCTCCTGACAAGAGCAGAAACAGGGAGCGCAGGCCCCCAGCTAACAGCTCCAAAACCTCTGTCTGCATTGTGTAGGCTCCAGCGCCAGCGAGCTCCGCTGTTCACACGGCCAGGCCCCACACAAAGGGTGGAGGTGCACACTTGTCTCCAGTGGGGACACAGCACAGGTTCCTACGGCAGAGAAGGTGTGTTGAATTTGGAACAATAGTTCTCCTTCCACATATGAGAGAAAATGTGATATTTTTGTCTTTCCCCTAATCACCGTCTCTTCTTCTCCCAAACAACCAACATTTAGATCCTTTTCTCCCTTAAAGACTCTTTCTATTGTGTGTGTGTATGAGTGTGAGTGTGTAAGTGTGTAATAGTGTGTATATGTGTGTATGTATGTGAGTATGTGTGTGTGAGTGTGTGTATGTGTGAGTGTGTGTATGTATATGTGTATATGTATGTATGTGTGTATGTATGTATATATGTGTGAGTGTATGTATGTGTGAGTGTATATGTGTGTATGAGTGTGTGTGTGTATGTGAGTGTGTGTATGTGAGTGTGTATGTATGTGTGTATGTGAGCGTGTGTATGTGTGAGTGTGTATGAGTGCATGTGAGTGTATGTATGTATGTGAGTGTGTGTATATGTGAGTGTGTATGAGTGCGTATGAGTGTGTGTATGTGTGTGTATGAGTGCGTGTGAGTGTGTGTATGTGTGAGTGTGTATGAGTGCGTGTGAGTGTGTGTATGTATGTGAGTGTGTATATGTGTGAATATGTGTATATGTGAATGTGTATATGTGTGTTAAATTTAGATTCTGTACATGAGAAAAAACACAGGGCATTTGTCCTTTTGAGTGGCTTATTTCACTTACCAGGATGATCTCTGCCAATCTTCCTGCACGTAGCATTTCATTCTCTCTGGCTGAATAGCAGGCCATCACACCCAGGTTCCACAGTTTCATCTACACATCACTCATGGACGTCTAAGCTGCTTCTGCATCTTGGCTATAGTGAGTACTGCTCAGTAACACAGGTGTGGGAATGTCTGTGTCTGTGTTTTTCTGGCTTACTTCCTGTGGGGGTCTTACTGTAGTCCTATAGAAGGCTTTTTTTAAAGTCTATTTTTCTTTTATGTTCAGACCCCTTCGAGTGTGCCTGTGCACCATGTGTGTACAGTGCCCTGCTGATGTCAGAAGAGGGCGACAGATCCTTTGAAACTGGAGTTGTCACCAACCATGTGGTGCTGGAGACCTTACTTGGGTCTTCAGAAAGAGTCACAAGTGCTCTTAACTGTTGGGCAACCTCTCTAGCTCCAGTTATGTGGTGGGGTTTTTTTTTTTTGTTTTGTTTTGTTTTGTGAATTGCTGTAAGTTTTCCACAGTGGCTTCACAGCGGGGATTCCCACCAGCAGTGTGCTGTATACGGGTTCATTTCCCCTGATATCCTTGCCAGCACTTGTTAGCATTCATTAGTTTTGATGACAGGTGTTCTGAAGGGATGACATGAAATCTCAGTACAGTTTTGACTTGCATTTCTCTGATGAGTAAGGATGTTGAACTTTCCCCTAAAATATTTATTAGTTATTTGTATTTTTTTCCAGAATTGTCTATTCAGTGTGTTATCCTGTTATTGATGGCACAATTTGGATTTTTTGGTATTCGTTATTTGGAGTTCTTTGTGTATCCTAAATATTGATACTCTGGTATCTATATAGTTCGACCACACTTTTCTCTTGCTTTGTGGACTGTCTGGCAATTGTTCCTTTCTTTGTGTGGATTTTTAAAAACTTTCATTCAGTCGCATCCATCAGTCTTGGGCTGATGTTTTTGCTCCTTGGATCCTTTCCAGAACGCCCTTGCCTGTGTCATTGTCTAGCAGGATTTTCCCCTAACCACGTCAGAGCTTTGGTCTTACATTAAAGCCTTTGATGCATTTTGAGTTTATTTGGAGGAAATAATGGCTCTAGTTTCATTCTTCTACGCAGCTTCCCTGACGCCATTGAAGAGGCTTCTTTTCTCCGCCTTTGTCAAACGTTCGGCCGCCATAGCTTGTGACTTTATTCCTGGACCCTGTGCTCTAGTCCAGTCGCCTGTGTGTGCATGTTTCTGTCTGGCATTTTGTCAAGACGTCTCTGTAGTGTAGTTTAGACCGGGTGTTGTGAGGTTTCTATTGCAGATCTTTCTGCTCAGGATTTGGTTTGGCCATTCAGAGTCTTCTGTGCTTCCGTGTGAATTTTAGGATTGCTTTTTCTAATCCTGAGGAGAATGTCATTGGAATATTGATAATCTATACTATGGCCGTTTCTACAATACTAATTCTGCTACTCCATGAACGTGGTAAGCCTGTCTGTTCCTTAATGTCTTCCTCAATTTATGTCTTCAGTGGTTTAAAGGAAATCATTGTTTTTAGCCATTACACCACGTTCCTTCCCATGACTATGCTGTAGTCTATTTAACCATTTCCCTACTAGAGGACAAGTCTTATGTCGGTACAAAACACAGTCACAGTTGTTATATCTAACAGTATGAATGCATCAAAGTTTAAAAAATAATTTTATGAGACAGAATCTCACAAAGCATAGCCCAGGCTGGCTTTAGGCTTTCTATCCCCCTGCCTCAGCCTCTGGAGTGCTAGGACTACAGGCATGAGCTGCTGTACCCAGTTCTTATCAGGTTCTGGGCATATGGTACCATTTAGGGTGTGCTCATCCGACGGTATCGCTCTCAGCATCCCATCATGCATTTGTGGCTTTGTCGGGGTTCTTCAGAGACAGGGGTGGTGGATTAGGAAGGAGTCAGGAAGGGTCAAGTAGAGAAAAGAAGGCCGTGGAAGAAAGAGCAGAAGAGAAGACAGTGAAGGGTTTGTCTGGGAACAACCTTAAGCCAGGATGGCTGAGACCCCTGGCTCTTGGCCCAGTCCTGCAGAGCGAGGCAGCTCTGCCCTGGTCTGTTGGCTCACACTAAGGCAGCGGACGTTTTCCTTTTAGTTTTTCCTTACCCAGGGGAGAGGGCTGTGCTGTGGCATACCTGATGTCACCAGTTCTGAGGCCAGGAGCTTCAGTTCCACTCTCTCCAGAGCGTGGTCCTCTGGAGAAACGAGTCTGATTCTATTCTTGAGATGCGCCCTCTGCTCTTCCGGCCCCCTGCAGACTCCGGCCTTTTTGGCGTGCCCCTTCACAGCCTCCTGGAAGCTGACCACAGAGTCTTCCCCAGCGCCCAGGTCCCACTGCTCCTGCAAGCTGTAAGTTGTCCCCAGCGGGGGTTTGCTTGGCCCTTGGAGAGCAGGCTCTGGGGACCATCCGAGAGATGCCTGCCTCAGGGGAAAGAGGGCTTCAGAGAAGGGGAGCTGGGATGGGTGCAGTTCTGACCTTCTAGATCCTTCCTTTTGATGGCTGTGAGCTGGAGTTCTAACAACAGTCTCCTTTAGTTGAAGATTAAATGAAAACTATGTCTCTGAAGCTCTCAGCAGCCACTTGGCTCACAAAGTGGTTCTAGAAACTCAGATAAGCTGAGGATTTGGCTCAGGGGTAGAACCCTTGCCCAACATGGCCGTGACCCTGGCTCCATCCCCAGAACTACGGAAACAATAGCAAGGGCTCTTGTCATTTGTAGCGCCCCCTCCTGGTTCTCATGACAAACAGACATACCCTGCTCGGACCCACTTGTCCATGGCGGTTAGCTTCAGCGATGATTTCTCTCTCTGATAGTTGCTATCCTGTCTGGAAAAAAGAGGACTGGACACAGAAGGCATCCTCAGAGTGCCTGGATCCCAGGCCAGGGTCAAGGTAATGTCCGGCTTCTTCATGCTAATGGCTGCCTCACCTTTCAAGCCCTGTGCTGTGTGTTTGGCTGCGAGAGAATCAGGGTCCTGGCTACTCTGTGGCCAGCCTTTGGTATGGCTGTGGGATTCCAGGAGACAGAAAGGTAGCCCAGTAGAACAGTGGGCTCTGGAGTCACAACTGCCAACACCCGTGGACCAGAGCCTTCCCTGCACCCTGTGGTTCAACACAGGATGGCATCCCATCCTCACAGCAACGGTGTCAGGGAAGTGCTGGCGCTGCCCCACCCCACCCCCGGTCTTGCAAGAGGACACTGAAGCTCAGACAGAGGGAGCAGCCTCTAAGGGCACTGTGGGAAACTTCTTGGTGGCCCTCTGTTCTCTAGGGACTGGAGCAGAAGCTGGAGAAGGACTTCTATGCGGGCCTCGTCCGCTGGGACAAGGTTCATCCCAACGACGCGTCTGACTTGCTCAAGCGGTTCCTCCGGAAGCTGCCCGCACCTCTGCTCACAGCCGAGTACCTCCCAGCCTTTGCATCCGTGCCCAGTGCGTGTGACAGTGGTGTGCGTGTGCAGGGGCTGGCGGGAGGTCGGAAGCCTCTCCCTCACTCTGGTGGGGGAGGTGCAGAAGGGCAGCGGCAGGCAGACTGGACACCTGTTCAGAAATGTCTGTCTTCTGGGGTCCCAAGCTGATGGGGCTGGAAGTGCATTTGCATGTGTATACGCATGTACATGGATGCACAGGCATGTGGCGGGGTGGGTATTGGTGCATGTGTCTGTCAAGTGTGTGTATTTGTACATGTGTGTATAGAGTAACAGGGGAGAAAGAGCTGGGGCTTTGGCAGCTGACCTTGCTGTCAGTCCTGGTATGGATGGGGGGGGGGGGCACTAGCTAGCTTCAGCTTTCTTAAAAGGTTAAAAGCTTTGTGTGGGGGAGGGGTGGGTGGAGCACATGCCATGGAGCACCTGTGGAGGTTGGAGGACAACCTCCAGGAATCTGTTTCCTCCTTTTATCATGTGGTGTCTGGAGTTCTTGACATCCATGGGCTGGAGATTATCAGGCGCCTGTAACTATGGACACCTGTGTGTGTTGGCCTTTCTGTCTATGTTCAAGAGGTCAGACCCTCCTACATCGTAGGTCCACAGATTCCTCACTGGGCTTCTATATAACCCTCCTTGTAGAAACCCAGAAAAGCCTGGATATCTCTCCCATCTCTCTCTCTCTCTCTCTCTCTCTCTCTCTCTCTCTCTCTCTCTCTCTCTCTCTCTCTCTCACACACACACACACACACACACACTTTGTGTCTCACAGTCTCCTTTCAAAACATGCATCAAGCCAACTGTCCCCAACACACTTCCTAAAGGACTTGACCCACCTCCTCCTGGGCCCTCCCTCCCTGTAGTAAGACCCACAGGAGATGCTCCTCCATCCTCCTCCATCCTCAGCTGTCCCCTCATGATCCCAGCTGGCTGCTCTGACTGGAAGGGGTTTCCCCCACCGCCTCCTGCCCAAGTTCAAACATCAGTGCTTCAGGGACCTCTGACCTGACATGCGATACCGTCCTTTCCGTACCTTCCCGCCCTCTTCCTCCTGGAGATGCTGACCTCAGGTGTGGGCTAGCTTTTCCTTTCCAATCCTCATCTTGTGGAGAATATCAGGAAACCTTCTATCCTGGACGAGTAAGCTATCAAGGTTTCCTCCCAGGGATGACTTTCTGGCCTCTGGCATTCCTGACACTGGGCCATAATTCAGCTCAGCGTCTGTCTGTTTGTCTGTCTGTCTGGGCATGTATACAAACACACATATGCATATGTGGGTGCATATGGCTTGAGCTTGTGTGCTAGTTTGCTAGTGTGGTGACTTGACCAGGCCTTCCTGGGTTTCTGTCTGAGCATGCTAGCCAGGAAGTAGTGGTAAACCCTGTGGAAAAGGGCCTGCTAGGCTTCCCAGCCCGGAATTTTCCCCAGGACCAGGCTAGAGCAATGATGGAGCATTCCTGAGCTTCTTCCTCCCTCCCTCCCTCCCTCTGCTGCAGACATCCCTGACCTGAAGCAGCGCCTGCAGGCTCTCCACCTGCTAGTCCTTCTCCTGCCTGAACCCAACCGCAACACCTTGAAGGTAAAGGTGGCTTTTGGGCCCTGGTCTCAGGTCTCAGCCTCAGTGCTGGCTCTGAAGGTGCTCACCCGTCTGTTCATACCTTTGTCACACAGCCATACCAGGTGGGGGTGTGGTGACTGCTGATCTACCCAGTCCTTGTCTGACAGCCTTCCCCAAAGAAAGCAGGAGAGTTCTCAGAGCACACCTGAGGTGCTGGCATCTTCCAGGCAAGGGCTCTGTGTGCTGAGTAGTCTGGTGAGCAGGGGGAGATGCAGACTACTCTCCCTGAGAGCCTCTCTGAGGCTTTGCTGTGCCACGGCCTTGGGCATCTCAGAGTGGCGATGGGGCAGCCAGCGCATCCCAAACTCAGCTGCTCACTGTCCTCAGCTGTAGGATACGTGGTGTGCTGTTAGTGTTCTATGGAGAGTCCCCTCTGGGGCCCTTCACCGTGTGACCTGGGAGTGGGTGCTGAGGGCCGGGGCCCTTTACCGTGTGACCTGGGAGTGGGTGCTGAGGGCTGGGCCTGATGGGCCTGCAAAGGCCTGGGGTCTTCATTTTGGAATGTCTACTCCCGGTTAGTCACTAAGGATGATGGAGGATTTTGTTTGATTGTTTTGGTGCTATAGGAGCTGGCACAGGAGAAATCATGGGATAGAGGATGTGGGCCCCTGTAGGAGCTCAATATATAGTCTTCTTTCCTTCCTTCCTTCCTTCCTTCCTTCCTTCCTTCCTTCCTTCCTTCCTTCCTTTCTTCCTTCCTTGCTTCCTTTCTCCCTCTCCCTTCCTCCCTCCCTTCTTCCCCTTCTCTCCTTTACCTCAGACTTTTCCTCATCATTTTTTCTTTTGCTTCTTTTTTTAAAATTGGATATTTTCTTTATTTACATTTCAAATGTTTTCCCCTTTCCATGTCTCCCCTTCAGAAACCCCCATCCCATCCTCTTCATTTTTTCTCTAACCACCTATTGTCTTTTTTTTTATCACTTTCTTCTTCCTTTCCTTACCTTTCTTCTTTTGGTGTATTGTCTTTTTATCCATCCATCTTTCCATCCATCCATTTATCTTTTCATCTATCCTTCCATCCATCATCCATCCATCCATCATCCATCCATTCACCCATCCATCCATCATCCATCCATCCATCATCCATCCATCCATCCATCATCCATCCATCCATCATCCACCATCCATCCATCCATCCATCATCCATCCATCCATCCATCATCCATCCATCCATCATCCATCCATCCATCATCCATCCATCCATCCATCATCCACCATCCATCCATCATCCATCCATCCATCATCCATCCATCCATCCATCATCCACCATCCATCCATCCACCCATCATCCATCCATCCATCATCCATCCATCCACCATCCATCCATCATCCATCCATCCATCATCCATCCATCCATCATCCATCCACCATCCATCCATCCATCATCCATCCATCCATCCATCCATCATCCGTCATCCATCATCCATCCATCCATCATCCATCCATCCATCATCCATCATCCATCCATCCATCCATCATCCACCATCCATCCATCCATCCATCCATCATCCATCCATCATCCATCCCTCCCTCCCTCTTCATCTTTACTATGTGGGTGGTCCTTGGCACATTTGCTGAGCCAGATTCTTTCTCTGTAAAATGGGTCCAACAGTAAAGCCTTCCTGAGGCACATGGCAGCTGACTTACCATTGGTGAGATGCAAGCACATGTGCGAGGCTTGCTGCTGGGCCAGGGCACAAGGCAGCAATGGACGGTAGCTGTGATCCACGCCTTTCTTCCCAGGCTCCTGTAAAGAGGGCTGTGCTGGGATCTGAGGCCGGTCTGTGTCCTTCCCCAGGCACTCCTGGAATTCCTCAGGAAGGTGGCAGCCCAGGAGCAGCACAACAAGATGACCTTGTGGAATGTTTCCACGGTGATGGCGCCCAATCTCTTCCTGCCCCGAGGACGGCCTCCCAAGCTCGCCAAGGGGGAGAAGCAGCTGGCAGAGGGTGCAGCTGAAGTGGTGTGCATGATGGTGCAGTACCAGGACCTGCTTTGGACGGTGAGGGATGGCAGTGGCAGTGGGTCTGTCTGTCCATCTGTCCGTCCATCACAGTCTCCACCATTCTGCACTCCCCCGGAGCAGATGCCGCTATGTAGAGTTCTTCCTAGCTCTCTGCAGGACGGTGCAGAGCCCAGGATTTTCCTTCCCAGCATTCAAGTCTGAGAAGCCTACGTTTTCTTTCCCTACAACCCATACCTCTCACCCCTCAGCCGACTCACAGCCCTCCCGCTCCCCCATCGCCCCTAGTTTAGTCTAGCAAGAATGTCCAGCTTTGAGACTGAGGGGCGTAAGTCCTGCCCCGGGAAGGCCACAACCAGACATCAGAGATGTCCCTACCCACCCCCCAACCCCCGCCACGCCCTGAAAACATGCAGAGAAGCAGGAGTGGGGGAGGGGCATCGCAGAGGGGATGTCACACCTGGTCCTAGTCTGCGGAAGCTGGCGGTGGGGCAGGAGCCTGAGAAGAACCTTCTAGTCCTCAGTATTCCCACCACACAAAAGCACCTCCCCCAGAGGCTGCTCAGACCGTTTGCTCGTCCATTGGTTTCCTATCCATTTGCCCAAATGTTGGACCAAATAACTTTCCACCCACGGATCCAACCTCCCATTTATCCACTAATCAGTCATCTGCTTACCCATTTGACCAAACAATCCCCACTTACTCACCACTCACCCACTCCCACTCGTCTAGCTAGCCATCACCCATCACCCATCACCCACCTGATCAGTCATGCATCCGTTATCCGCTATGCATTGACTCGCGTACGCATCCCCCTATCACCCACTGCCTACTCCACCATGTACCCGCCCATTCGCCTACCTAACATCTATTTATCCACCCACCATCTACCCATCCATCCTCTTATTCCTCCCTTCATTCACAAGCTAGACTGTTCCCTTCAGATCCGATCAAATGCATTTTTTCTTTGAGTAGCCCCAGATCTTCTCTCTTGAGCCAGTTGCTGTTTTAAATGCACCAGGGTGGGAGCAGTGGTGGCTAGAGAGATGGCTCAGTGGTTAAGAGCACATACTGCTTTTCCAGAAGACCTGAGTTTGATTCCCAGCACCCACATGGCAGCTCACAGCAGTCTATAACTCCAGTTCTAGAGATTCCGGTGCCCTCTTCTGCCCTCCATGGGTACCAGGCACGCGCTTCTCCGCGTGTCACTGTAATTAGGTTTCTACACCTCATAGTCTGTCGAACCTTGGAAAGAGAGTCGCTGCATCTTTGCTAGATTCTCACTGCACAGTGGCTGAGCTGACCTGCAGGTCTCCAGGAATTCTGCAGGCCAGATATGTTTGGGGGACATTTCTGCTTGGTGTGCCGATGAGGAGCTTCCCTCAAGCGCAGCTCTGTCTCAGAGACTGCTCCATCCTGAGTCCAATACGCCGGGGTCCTCACTGGGGCTAAACGTCTAACATCTCTGGCAGCCACTTCAGGGAGTCAGTCTCAAGCCCTGTGTGGGAGAAGCAGCGGTGGCTGAAATGGGGCCTTGCTTGCCACTGTCACAGCAGCTCCGCTGAAACATGATTCTTTCTGGACAGGTCGCCTCTTTCTTGGTAGCCCAAGTTCGAAAACTGAACGACAGTAATGGCCGTCGTTCCCAGCTCTGTGATGGGGGCCTCAAGACTTGGCTGCGGAGGACACCCGTAGACAGAGACAAGGTTGGGGACGCGCTCGAGGCGGTGAGTGGCTCCCACACCAGGCAAATGGAGAAACCGAAGGTGGAGGGAAGGTTGAGGGGAGGCCATCAGGGTTTTTCCTCTTTCCTGCCACCAAGCTGCCATGCATAACCATCTGTGACCTCCAGGCGGCGCCCGAGCCGCATCGCAGAGATCGAGGCGTTGCGGAACCAGAGACAGGGGCTGAGGGAGGGGAAGCTGGCCTGGTAGGGGGTTCTGGAAGACACAGACTTGGCCCTAAGTTTAGAAAGTCCTTTGTGTGCCTGGAGCGGGGTTCAGAAAGTGGGCAGGGCTGCTCTGTGGGGCAGGGACGTGGAAGAATCGAAGACTCTTTCCAGAACACAGAGCAGGAAGGAGTCTTCAACACAGCCACTTGGGAAAGTCGTGTGTGTGTGTGTGTGTGTGTGTGTGTGTGTGTGTGTTTCTGTGTGTGTGACTGTGTATCTTTGTGTGTGTCTGTCTCTGTGTGTATGTGCATGTGCGTGTGTGTGTGTGTGTGTGTGTGTGTTGTCTGTGTATTGCTATGTGTCTGTGTTTCTCTATGTGCATGTCTGTATCTCTGTGTGTCTGTGTGTGTGTCTTGTGTATATCTCTGTGTGTGGTGTGTCTGTGTATTTCTGTGTGTCTGTGTTTCTCTCTGTGAGTCTGTGTATCTCTGTCTGTGTGTCTGTGTGTGTCTCTGTGTGTATGTCTGTGTGTGTGGTATGTCTGTGTATTGCTGTGTGTCTGTGTTTCTCTCTGTGTGTGTCTGTGTATCTCTCTCTTTGTGTCTGTCTCTGTGTGTACTGTTTGTGTATCTCTGTGTGTGTCTTTGTATCTGTGACTGTGTATGTTGACCGGAAGACATGAGCCTGGGTCTATGTGTGCACAGTTGTATGTAGCTCGAATGTGCTACTGTGTTTATGCATTTCCACACCTGGATGTAGATGTGGGTCTGTGTATGCATGTGATGTTGACTACTGGTCTAAGTAGACATGTGTGCATGAATTCTAGGGATGGAAGGGTCTTAGATTCTCCATCTCCAAATCTCCATCTCCAGACTCCCAAAGTGGCAAAGATCCAGGTCCAGGCGAGCTGGCCGAGCACGGGTCTTCTGCAGGTGCCTCTGAATCCTAGCACCAGGGTGACCCACGTCCTGAAGCTGTTCACAGAGCACCTCAACCCTGGCTCACAGCCCACAGAGGGCAGGGGTAACCCAAACAGCCTTCTCTCCAAGTAAGTGCCACCTTCCTGAGGCAGGAGCCTCCCTTCTGCCCTGCATGGTGTGGGAAGGGGTGGGGCTTGGTCCCTTCCAGCTGAAGGCCGTGAGGAGTCAGTTACATGTGTCTGTCCCTGGCCTTCCTCTTTCTGTGGTGATCAGCCTTTTTAGAGCTTCTTGGCTCCAAATAATAATGAAAAAGGGACACCGTTCATGACTGATTTTAATATATATTAATAAACAGCTACTGTAGATCGGACACCACAAAGAATGCTAAAATGGTAGCGAAAGGCCTTGACAGAGGGGCTGGAGATAGCACAGTGGTTAAGAGCACCGACTACTGTTGCAGAGGACAGGAGTTTGGTTCCCAGCTGCCTGAGTCAGGCAGTTCATGAGCACCTGTAACTCCAGCTCCCGGGTGTACAACAATCTGGCCTCCACACCCCCCCTCCACACACACACACAATGTACGCCACCCCCAACTCGTAATTAAACATAAATAGCCAGCAGTGGTGTGGCATGTCGTTAGTCCCAGCACTTGGAAGGCAGAGGCAGGACGATCTCTGAGTTTGAGGCCAGCTTGGTCTACCAAGCAAGTTTCTAGACAGCCAGGCTGTTACACAGAGAAACTGTGTCAAAAAAGAAGAAAATAAATGAAAGAAAGAAAAGAAAAGAAAAGAAAAGAAAAGAAAACATTAAAAAAATAACCAACAAAGGCTCATGTCATGAGAAAGAGACAGACATAAATTAAATAGCCAAGTCAAGTTAAAAACTATATTATCTTTTCTAAGAAATACAGAGAGCAGCATGAATGTGCACTGAGGTGCCTAGTGTAATCTGAGGAGTAAACAAAGCTTCCGGGCACAGAAAACTACCCGTGCAGAGATCCTAGGGAAGCAAGAAGGTGTGGCCAAATGCATCAGGGGCAGATATGTGACTGTCAATCCCAGGCACAAGGAGTAGCCGGAGCCCTTGGGAGCTTCTTCACGGGGTTGACACAAAGACCCCCAGAGGACCAGCCCTTACCAAGTGTCTGACCCAATTCCTTCTGATACCAATGAGAAAAACGAAGGCCCAGAGGGGGTAGGGCAGGTCCAAAGACACAAAGCTAGTCACAGGGAGATCCTAGAGCCGAAGGCAGGATACCTACAATTATGGTCAGATAATTGTATACTTGTATCATTATAACCCACACATAATCATACAGTGTCCACATTCCTCCTTGATGCCGAATCTGGTGCTCACAGCGGGGTGCTCTCTCCATTTGTCACCCTGGCCTCACACCCTGAAGCCCACTTCTGATGCCCCTTGGCAGAGCACCTGGGGCTGATATTCTCCAAGGATTATCTCCCTGCCTCTCCCTGCCTCTCCCTGCCTCTCCCTGCCTCCCTCTGCCTCTCCCTGCCTCTCCCTGCCTCTCCCTGCCTCTCCCTGCCTCTCCCTGCCTCCCCCTGCCCCTGGGTGCTGGCTTCCTCATTGGCTCCAGTTCTCCCAGAAGAATCCTCAGACCCTTCCTACTAGGACCACAAATCCCTGAGGATGCTCCTTCCAGACCTGGGGTGGTCTTGCCTTCTGTAGCAGAGCCCAGCGGGGTTTTCTCTGTTTTACAGTAACACGAAGCCGGTCACCTTCCTCGTTTATGAAGTTGGAGGAAATATCGGTAAGTTCCCTTGTGAGAAGCGAGCCCACAGTAGGGGCCTTCAGGCTTTGGTCTCCCCTGCTGTGAGGGTCAAGAAGAGCTAGGCTGACTTAGGAACTCTCCACCCTTCGTGGGCAGCTCTACCCGGAGCCGACTGGTGTTTGGTGTGAAAGCTGTCAGTGCTACCACTGATGTCTCAAGGACACCCTGGGGAAGGGGCATCTCAGCTCCGGATGTGGATGCCTTTATGGATGCTGTAGGCTCCAAGTGACTTTGCTTTGTGACAACCAGTGCTCCTCAAACTTGAGTAGGGCATTAGAATCTTCCAGGGCTGGGATGAGAAATGGCGGTATCTTGTGAACGTGTGTTTCTAATTAATTCCCCCATGAAGATGAGACTGCTGGTCCAAGGACCAGACTTCCCTCAGAGAGCCAGTGGCCAAGAAGGGGAGATAACCCAAGGTCCAGGAGTTTTGGGTGACTGAAAGACAGCTTTGAATGGAAGGAGTGAAGGAGGCTAGGAAAGGCATTTCGGGAGGTTGCCAGATCCACCAGGAGCTCTGGGACTCGTGCTTGTGTGGCTGCATCAGCTCCAAAGGTTGCTGGTTTTTGGCACCTCTGGTGTGGACGTCTGGGGAAGAGGGATTAAACTTCCTGGCAAAGCATCTTCTACTAATTTTTTTCTCCTCAGAAAAAGGGTAACCGTGAGCCCCTGGAAGGCTGCTGTAACCAGAGGGTGGTACCTTGTCTGGGGAGAATCTCTTAGATAACAGCATCTTTCCCTGCCATTTTCCCAGCCTCTTGAATCCCTTCTCTCCACAGGTGAACGTCGCCTGGACCCAGATGCCTATCTCTTAGATCTGTACCGTGCCAACCCCCATGGAGAGTGGGTCATTAGACAGGGCCCCACCTAAGAGACAGCCTGGAAATCCAGCCTGGGGGCAGAGCTGTTCACATGGAGAGGCTGGGTCTTCCTCCCGAGTCTCCCTTCCAGAAAATACCTCTTCTACGGCCGGCAACACAGAGCATGCCTGCCCCTCACCTCATGCCTGGAGGATGCCACCCGGTGCCTGCCTCTCTACAGGGGTTTGTCCACGATTTCCAGACACAAGGGGAATAAAAACTGTGGCTCGGGGACAGGCAGAAGTTTCCAGAAATTATGGCTCTGGGGGCATCCCCACAGTGTGGAGTGGGAAACCCCTTGTCATCTCTGTGACCCTAAAGATGCCACGACAGCCCTAGGAGAGCTGCCCAGATGATAAGCTTCCCTTTGTTCTCTTGTGTCTTAAATGCTGTTTTACGGGACGGTGTCGTTTTATACCTTATTTAAGTTGCTTCAACATTAAACGCACAACTAGCTCGACCCCGTGTTCACCTGTTCTCCCCGGCCTGGCTCACGGTGGTCGCTGACTGGAGCTGGAGATAAAACGCTTAGCTGTGCTTGCCCACAAGCTCTGGCCACACCCTCACCTCATCCAGCAGGGCCGAGAGCAGTGCTTAGAGTAGGGAGCCCTGATGGACGAGGGGCAGCAGGGCTCAAGGTCAAGGTGAAGTGCTGGCACCTCCAACCCTGCCCCTTATGACCCTAGCTCTACCCCTTCTTTCTCTGCCCAAGTCTGTCTTCTCCTCAGGGGGTGGGGGGAGGGGAAGTGAAGCCTCGTTCATTCATTCGATAATAAATATGTTGAACATCTAATTTATACCAAAAGTTTTTACAAACTCCATCTCCAGTGTTTCCATCTCAGCACTCCTCAGTAGACTCTGAGACGAAGATCGAAGAGCAAGCGGTGCTCCCAGGAGTCTGGAGAGTAGTGCTCCATGGCCACCAGCGGGTGCATTATCAAACAAGTTGCCACACTGGGCAAATAGAGCTTACTTGTGCTGAGGGACCCTGAGAAACAATGTAGACGCTGTCCATTTGAGTCACCCCATCCCAGGGGTAAAGAACAGGGGTAGTGGGCACATGGGAGCACGAAGGAAGGAGTCAAGTCCAGGCACTGATACAGGCTGCTCCCGACTGTGGTGGACATTGCTCCCTTACACTTCTGGACTGTCTGGGGCCTGGCAGAGCGCCTCTGACTGCCAGTGAACTCTTGACTAGAGATACAGGTACAGTTCAGATGGTCACTGCACACGGACTCTGTGATGCTGGAGGGACAGACGTGGGTTTGCACCGATAGCATCTACTTCATCCAATGGCTGGTAATGATGGTTGTGATGATGGTGACGATGATGGGGATGAGGGTGATCCTGTGGTGATGATGATGGGGATGAGGGTGATCCTGATGGGGATTAGGGTGATCCTGTGGTGATGATGGTAGGGATGAGGGTAATTCCGTGTTGATACTGATGGAGATGAGGGTGATCTTGTGGTGATGATGGTAGGGATGAGGGTGATCCTGTGGTGATGCTGATGGGGATGAGGGTGATCCTCTGGTGATGATGGTGGGAATGAGGGTGATCCTGTGGTGATGCTGATGGGGATGAGGGTGATCCTGTGGTGATGCTGATGGGGATGAGGGTGATCCTGTGGTGATGATGGTAGGGATGAGGGTGATCCTGTGGTGATGCTGATGGGGATGAGGGTGATCCTGTGGTGATGATGGTAGGGATGAGGGTGATCCTGTGGTGATGCTGATGGAGATGAGGGTGATCCTGTGGTGATGATGGTGGGGATGAGGGTGATCCTGTGGTGATGCTTATGGGGATGAGGGTGATCCTGTGGTGATGCTGATGGGGATGAGGGTGATCCTGTGGTGATGCTAATGGGGATGAGGGTGATCCTGTGGTGATGCTGATGGGGATGAGGGTGATCTTGTGGTGATAGGAGTGATGATAGTAATGGTCACAGGATGGTGGTAGTGATGACAGTGGCTAATAAGATGATGGTGATGGTGGTGATGGTGGCAATGATGGTGGTGATGGTAATGGTGATGATGATGGTGGCAATAGTGGTGGCGCCATGTTGGGTGCTATGACTGTGTAAAGACAGACCATTTAAATACCTATTTTACATGTGTTTTGCCTGCGTGTGTGTCTGTGCACCCTTTGTATGTCTGGTGCCTACAGAGACCAGACGAAGGCAACCAGATGGTTGTGAGCTACTGTGAGGGTGCTTGGAGTCAAACCCAGGCTCTCTGAAAGAGTGAGCCATTTCTTCCTCTACAGATTTAAAATACTGTATTGGTATTATATGTGAGTTTATATGTGAGTTTAGAAGTGGGAGAACTTCCAAACCAGAGCGGACATAAAGAACTCGGGAACTGAATGTGCTCAGACATTGTGGACAGAAAACAGAACGGCATAAAGACAGCTTACCTGCTTTCAGCAGGGCCTCTGCCTTCCCAAGTTAGGTGCTCATGGGTACCTGAGGGACACTTTGCTACTGTGGTGGGTCTAAGACTCCACTGGTGTGTGTCACACACTCCTAAGGTAGGCCCTCATATGGAGTAGGGCTGCAAATCATCGTAGAAAGACTTACATGCAACTGACAGCACTTCTTCAGGCCTAAAGCATGTAATAGTGATGCTGGCGGAAGTGCAGGAAATGGAGGTAGTGGTTGTAATGGAGGTTGATGATGATGGTGATGATGATGATGATGATGATGATGATGACGAAGACAATGATGATGATGATAATCTCAATCGTGGGACAAACTTTGCACTGAAAACCTAGAAGACCCTCCAGCATTTAAAGCAGTGTCCCAATCTGTTCTCTGGCCTCCAGGCTGCCTATGTCCCTGACTCTACCTCTCCGCCGTCATTTGCCTTTGCACAACCGGACACATGCACGTCCTTCTAGGTCCCAGAGAACCCATGTCGCTTTCTGCTTCAGAGCTTTTACCCTTGTCCTTCCTCCATGTAGAATCCTTCCCACAGCTCCTTCCTCGTCAGGTCTCAGGTCTAATGTCCCCTCTCCAAGAGGCCACCCCTGAAGCTGTTTCCTTGTGTTCTCTCCCTTTCTCTGTCTGTCTGTCTGTCTCTCTCATAAATGAATCTTTCCATCAATAACTTTTTCTTAGCATTTAACACTGTCGGCAACCATCTCGTTGACTGAGTTTTCGCTCGTCTCCCTGATTGGGGAGCAGCCTCTCAGGGGCAGACACCACTTAGGGGTTTTCTTGCGTTTGTGGCTTCAACCACACTATACACGCATAGTAAAAGCTGCTCCCCTGCATGAGCGAATGTGTTCATGTCCTCGGTCCGTCGTCTGTCTCCATCTGACCTGCCTGTTTGGTAAACACAGATGAGAAAGCTCATGGGGCATGCCCATAGCACCATTCTCCAAACCATCCCCTTGTTAAGGAGAAGCCGGCAGCCTGCAGTGGTAACTGCTACTCTCCCCACACGGGTGGGTCTCAGCACCTTTGCTGGTCTCATCGAATACCACGTCCACTTTTTCAACTAGCAGGAATGACCCAAAAGTTCTGTAGTTAGAAAGTTGGTTAACCTTGGCAGGAGGTAGGCACCATGTGTGCTGGATGTCCTATGGGACCCCCGGGTTGGCTGTGTGCTACCACTGCAGGCGATTGCCCTGCCTGTGGGGGAGGAGTCCAGTTCACTCGCATGCCCGTTACCCCATTCATCTTCCGCGGTATCTGAGAACTCATCGCTTTCCAGCCAGTCCCATCTTTATGATTGATGATCTCACAGAAGCCTCTCTGCCGGCTTAGTACAACTCACAGTTGGGGCTCAGCTTTTGCAGGCTCTGCAGACTGGGCTGGAGTCTCTTAGGAACCAAATCACATCCTCCCCAAACCCAAACTTAAAGCTCTGACCCCCAAGTGACCATATTTGGAAAGGAAGCCTTTAAGGTGCTTTATAACCAAATTAAAGTCAATAGATGTTCCAAGAGACAATAGTGTAGGGTGCTAGTCAATAGTACTGGTGCCTGGATGGGGAAAAGAGGCATCATAGGAATCCTCTCCCCATCCAAAGCACACAAGAAAGGCCAGGCGAGGACACAGAGATGGGGAAGACAGTCAGAGGCAGGAAGACAACCTCTCTAGGAAGCACATCGAGGCAGGTCTAAAGCTAGAAGTCCAAGAGTAAAGTCTCAGACACTGTGCTGTCTGCAAGGGACTGACATAAAGTTGCTAAGGCTCTTATAGCAGGGCACCCCCCCCCCCCTTCCACATGTCTGAGAGGAAGAATGATGGGAATTAGCCAGATGTCCTCAAATGGGTAGGGCAAAGGGTGGCAGTAACGCCCAGCAGGAGATGAGAATAGCCTGGTGGCCAACGGCATGCTTCCCAGGGAAAGGCAGCATTTAGCAGGGCTATGCGGAGTTAGACATAGCCGTGGATACCATGACATCTGCTCGAGCGCGCGCGTACTGTACTCTGCTCAAGTTGCAGAGAGAACCATGGGGATGGAGTCAGGGGCCTACAGGCTTTCAGCATTTGTGGCGAGTGCCTTATGGGTGCCCAGCTCTGGGCTGGGCTACATTCAGAGTATAGCAAAGGGCAGGAAAGGACCCAGGCTGCAGAGAGCTCATAGACGGGCAAGACAGGCATCAATGCAGAAATGAAAGGCATCACATTTTGAGAAAATCGAATGGATAGAGAGGAGAGAGGAAGCTAGGAACGTGTGGGGTTCAGCGTGGTCCAGATTCGGGCCCTCCAAAGGAGGCCAGTGGGCTACTGGGGCTCAGAGCTATTGGGGAGTTCTGCGCCTCAGTCGCGTGTCCGCCATCTAGCGGTGGAGTGTATCCTGCGGATTCCTGTTCCTGGTTATGAGATGTGGAGGTGAGGGTGGGGTGGGGACGACGGGTGACGGATTTCTCAGCAACCCCAGCGCGGCCCACCTGCAGGCAGGCTAAACCACTTCCGTGACAGACAAGACCTTGTACAGAGTACCCCAATGACGTCATGGGTCATGGGTGCCCAGGTAGCGTGGCGGGTGGAATGAGCCCATAGGCATCCAAGAAGGACATGACACTTGAACAGATTCCAAACTGCTGTAAAGGAACCAGCGGTGGGGACTGCTGGCCGCAAAGACCTGCAAATAGAAGGGGCTGGAAAAATTCTAGCCAGAGTCGCCTTGAAATTCCCCAGGGTGTATGAATCAGAGAGGCCTTCAGGCGGCTGGGGCAGAGGGACAGCTCAGTCCACCCTACAGCTTTCTTGTCTGGTTCTTGTCCGGATCTCAGGTCAAGCTTTTTCCTTTTCCCCGCCCCCAACTTCCAGTCAAATCAGGGATTTGCTATTCAGTACAGGGGTGGGGCTTTGGGGTGGGGCTTTGGGGTGGGAGCGTCCTATCCAGGAAGTCTGAGCCCTACATTGGGGGAGGAGAGTGGGACCCAGAGGTGCTGCCTAGCAGAGGATTAAGGCAGGGAGGCTGCGGGTCAAGCCAGATAAGCGTCTCTCGCTGGTCAGTGATGTGGATTCCCAACACGCAGCAACAGATTCCCTCTCTCAGTTACAGGAGGCCAAACAGAGGCCGCATTTCCTCTTGAGTCTGCAGTCTGGTGGAAGAAATTAGTTACGTTAACATAGGGCACCTCAGAAATTGCTGTATGATTACAACTGGCAACCGAGAGGAACAGGATCGGGGCGGTGGAGGGGGCAGGGGTTCCTCAGTGTGCGGAGAGGAGAAGATGCAGCCGGCCCTGGAGTTTCCCCGCAATGTATGGAGAAAGGGGAGCTTCCAGAGACGGGGCGCTTAAACACAGTGGAGCTTAAGGGGAGGGTAAGCAAGCGACAGGTGGAAGGACCATCCCCCTCCCCAAGAGGGGTCGGGGGACGACAGTGTACTCGGAGCTAAAGTGTGAGGAAGTTTGTTTCCTGGCAGAGATGCTGCAGGCTGGGGTATCCTGCGTGGTGACAGAACTGTGAGCTGCCTGGTGAGAGACAGGAGATGAGATGCATTCCAGCAGGGTTTGGAAGAAGGAAACCACCAACTTGGAATTTTGAGTCTACCCAAGGACTGCCTCAGTTACCCCTAAACACAACTCTTAATGTCCCTGCAAAAGTGTGTGTGTGTGTGTGTGTGTGTGTGTGTGTAGGCAGCGGCGGCGGCGGTGGTGGTAGTAGTGTCACACATTTTTGGTGGCCTTGGTGGAATATCTCGGCCTCTCTGAGACCCCTTCCATACTGAAATTCTGAAGACAGAGCGAGCATTCAGCGATCTTCCCCAGCGGTGCTGGCGGCTGGGGCAGTGGATTAGGATGCAGTTCCACAAGATGCCGCTGGGGGCAGAGCAGCGCGGGCTCTGGTTCCTCCGAGCCCCGCAGGTGCAGGTTTGGGGCAAATGACACCCAGGTCCATCTTTCTTTCTTGTCCTTCATCCTTAGAGATTACAAGGATGGGCTCAAGGAAACCTTTTAGGCGTTGCTCAGGGACGTCGTCCTCGTACCGGGGACAGTGGGGTTTATCTGCCTGAATTTTCAGGCCTGAAAGGGAAAAGTGTGTGTGTGTGTGTGTGTGTGTGTATGTTGGATTGACAAATCCCTAGAACCAAAGCTGGGTGGTAAAGAGGAAAATGACCCTGTGCTGTCCCAGCCCCCACCTCCCCCACTCCCGTGGGCTGCCAGAGAGGCAGTCTATGTATTACTCCTACCCCTACCCAGCCACTTTGTATTCTGGGGGAGGGGAATGGGAGCCACTTGTCATTGTCCTTGAATACTGGCAGGCGGCCCAGGGAGGGGCTCCCCAATAGGGAATCCGCAGCTGTCTGTCTTTAAGGTAAAATTACCGTAATTACCCCAATTACCAAATCCATCAAGAGCTTTGGACTGAGGAGACCAGAGAACAATGGGCCCTGATGGATCTGAGGGGGGTGGGAGTGAGTCACAGAGAGGGGTGGGTGGGAGCAAGCCGAACAGGGCTGCTAGGGATGGGAAATGCAGGAAACCCCGCTTTCCCCTGCTTTTCCCTCTCGTTAAGATTCTTCTTCTTTATGGAAAATATACGACTACACACACACACACACATACACACACACTCTGGGTTCTTTACCTTTCACGGAACCCCACACCTTATGGCTACCTGACTTTGATCTTGTTTGTATCCCCCCCTTCCTCCCCCCAGAGCTCTAAGTAAGAAGTAGAGAAATGGCAAATAGCCCCACCCCAGCTGTGAGCTGGGCCCAGAGCAGACCCCTTGGCAAGCCACGCCCTCTGGCCCTGGCAGCAGCCTTGGGCTCCCCTCCCAGGGGGCGGGGGGGGGTGCAGGGGCTCCCATTCCCTTTTGCTCTTCACGCTGCAGATGCCAGGCTCGATGCTCTTTTCCTTGGGGTACCCTAACCCTGTTCCACTTGGAACCCTAAAGGAGGTCAGGGGTCTGCTCAGGTCTGGTCCAGCCAAGCAGACATTTTGAGAATAACAGGTCTCAGGGAGAGAGCCTTTGGCTTTTCCACTGGTAATTCCTTCAGTTTTTGGACAGATTTTTAAAATTAATTTTAAAAAGTTAATTTACTTAATTTTATTAAAATTCAATTTTAAAGAAATTCTGTGGTGTCACATTTATTGAACCACATTTGCGGTATGTGTCACACATGCCCTTTGAAACTTAGCAGGGCCAGCAAGGTGTATCCCAGTGGATAAGGCTCTAGATGCCAAGACTGATGGCTAAGTTCTAGCCTGGGGGCCCACATGGTAGAAGGAGAGAACGGACTCTGGAAACTTGTGTTTTGACCTCCATGTGTCATGTGTATGTATCATGGGTACCATGGGATGCATGCATGTGTACATGTATGTGCACACACACACACACACACACACAAACGTTTTTAAAAATTCTGCCAGAAAGCAATGTCCAAAAGTTTCCTTAATATAATAGATAATAATAATAAAATATAATAATATAATAATAATAGAAACCCTTTCAAATTAGTAACATTGAGTTTGCTTGTATGGTACAAACATTCTAATATTCAACATCGATACTGTATTTTACATTCTGTGAGACTCTAGTTTTTCTTTTTTTTTAAGATTTATTTATTTAATTTATGTATATGAGTATACTGTTGCTATCTGCAGACACACCAGAAAAGAGCATCAGATCCCACAGATGATCGTGAGCCACCATGTGGCTGCTGGGAATTGAACTCAGGACCTCTCGGAAAACAGTCAGTGCTCTTAACCACTGAACCATATCTCCAGCCCTGGTTTCTCATCTCTATTTTTCCCACTCATCTCCACACTGCAATATGTTGCTCATCATTAATATTGCATAAGTATTCACTATGCAACCAGTTTCTAAAAATTATCTATTTAAGCCCGGTGTGGAGGTGCACATCTTTAGAGACAGAGGCAGGTGGATCTCTGTGAGCTTGAGGCCAGCCTCGTCTACATAGTGAGTTCCAAGATAGCCAGGGCTACATAGTGAGGTCCTGTCTAAATGAATATATATTTACCCTTATGTGCTTTGGCTGCACGTATGTACATCTGTGTATCGTGTGTATTCCTGATGCCCACAGAAGCCAGAAGAGGGCATTGGATCCCCTGAAACTGGAGTTACAGGCAGTTGTGAGTTGCCGTGTGGATGCTGGGAACTGAACCTGGGTTCCCTACAAGAGCAGCAAGTGCTCTTAACTGCTGAGTCGACTCTCTAGCCGGCCATGTCCAGCTTTTAAAGAATGGATGTGGGCAGAAGCCAGGAGGGTGACATCACGAGCTCCAAGTCCCTCAGCAGAGAAGTTTCCCTCGAACAACCATGTGCCCTGTGAAGAGGCAGGCAGGGCAGTCTGCCTGTTAGCAACCCCTCTCCTAAAACTTCCCCATAAGCAGCAGTCTCAGGAGGCCAGTCACTGGTGCCAACAGCTCCTGGACACCACCTTATGGGCCAGGCATACAGGGAGCCTTTCCTTTTTACAAAAACGTAGCAAGCCATGTGTCCCACAGTACCAGTGCTTAGGTTATGAAGGCCAGCAAACAGACTAGCCCCTGAGAAAATGGGCTGGGATTCCTTCAGTCCCTCCCACGCCTTCGGCAGCTAACCTCTAGCCAGACACTGGTTTCTAGAACTAGTGGGATCCACCCAGTGTGGAAGACCCTGTGTGGCCCAGGATCACCTCACTGAGAAAGCACAGCCTTCACCAGCCCCAGGAAGGATTTGAACACCAGAGTTGGGGGTTACATCGCTTACCCAGGCCTGCTGTGGGTGACCCCCTCAGAAGTCCAGTCAAGTGACTGGTTTTACTGTCTTACCCATCATATGCTAGTATTTGTCCCTGCTTGGTTTTGTTAGACTCTAACCACATCTCAGAAAGACAGACCGGAAGGCTAGTGTTCACATCCTTATGACATCATACCTTAACTTTAAGAAGCAGACCGGTCAGCCAGGCCCTCTGTGCCTCACCCCTTGATGGAGGCATGTCAACAGGATTTGAGAACACCCCATGGGAGAGACTGAGACCAGAGTGAAGGCAAGCCTGGGTCACCACAGAGGCAAGGACTCAAAGCCCCAATTATAAAACTTGGCCTTGCCTACAACTCCAAGGTAACTGTGGTGATTTGCCTATGCTTGGCCCAGGGAGTGGCGGAATTAGAAGGTGTGGCCTTATTGGAGTTGGTGTGTCACTGTGGGCGTGGACTTTAAGACCCTCATCCTAGCTGTCTGGAAGCCAGCCTTCTGTTTGTCTTCAGAACAAGATGTAGAACTCTCAGCTCCTCCTGCACCATGCCTTCCTGGATGCTGCCATGCTCCTGCCTTGATGATAATGGACTGAACCTTTGAACCTGTAAGCCAGCCCCGATTAAATGTTGTCCTTTATAAGAGTTGCCTTGGTCATGGTGACTGTTCACAGCAGTAAAACCCTAAGACAATAACCCTGCTGGACGAAGATAAAACACCTCACAGTTGAGACCAAGTGGACCCCTAACTACATCAGCATTCATATGTTTACTATACCCTGTTTCTGTTGCTAGGTAAGGTCCAATTTTGGCCATCCCCCAGCCTCCTCTGCTGAGACCTGGGGTTGGTAAAGGCCTGCAGTCAGGAGAGCTGCATATTCTCCAGCACAAGGCAGGCACACTTGCCCTTCATTCTGAGGAAGGAATCTCCCACATATATGGAGAGTGTGCTGAACTAACTTTCAGCCTCGAAGGCATCTGAACTACCCATCTTGGCTTGGGAGGAATGTAAGACTTGACTTGGCAGCCATGGCATTTATAATCCCAGAGGGCAGGACTAAACTTTAAAAACCATCTACCGATTGCCTCATCTATGGAATCCACTGGCTAAAGAAGGGAACAACCAGTTCTTGGAGTGTTGCCAGATCTCCAAATAAAACCCTGTTAAAGATTCGATGGCTGGGTTCTCAGCTATATGCAGACCGTCGGGCCTTACGTCCAAATGCTGCTGAAGACTGGAGAGCCCAGGGGCTTTAGGTCTGCGGGGGGTCCTGGTAGCTCTGAGAGGAACTTCAGAGCCTTGGGCATGTTGCTGGTTGTTGCTGGGCCCCAGGTCCTGAAGTGTAAAACTCATCCTCATGGGGTGTGCCTGACCTAACACCACGGCTGTGACTCAACTGAAAGGGCTGGCGTGTGTGGCTTCCTCAGAGGTTTCTCCGCTCACAAATCAGTCCACAACGGCTACTCCGTGATTAAAGGGATGGACAAGGGAGTACAGGGAACTCTGCGGGTAAGGAAACTATCTTAATTAGCCCAGAGAGAATTCCATGGATTATAGTAACATTTGTCCAAATTCTTGGAACGGTGCTGTTAAAATAAGAGCATTTCCTGTTCAGGAATGCTGTCTCCACAAAATAAAGCCTTAGGATGACCTCCCAAAGGGTTAAAAATAAGGTCCAAGTTCCGCTGCCGTTCCGAATAAATGAGTTAATAATGCCGGCCCGGCCTGTGAGCTCGGAGCCTGGTGTGAGAGTGCACAAGGAAATGGTAACCATGGCAACTCAGAAACAAGACTTTTGCTCAGTAAGTGGGGCACGGAGGGGAAGGTGGGAATGGGGGCCGGCCATTGCCAGCCTGGAGGGAAGGCCTGTGAACTTGGCCTCTGAGGCTGGGGAATTCTCCTGGGCCATAGGAAGTTTCCTCATCACCAGTCTGCATCTTCTGGCCCTGGGGATATCGACTTGCAACCTGTGGCTTAGACCCTGCAGTCCTTTGGCATCTAGCTGCCCAGGACTACAGAGGACCGCAACATATATCTCCACATACCATATATCTCCCGAGTCCGAACCAAAAGAAAGAACCAACGCTGAGCCTGCTTTCACCCACAGTGAAGGCAGTTTGTCATGAGCTCAGCCTGGCACACAGTCCCTTCCATCCTCAGGATTCGTTCATGGAAGAGACACAGATTGACAGATGTTCAGAGAGGTCAAGTGACTGGCCCAAGGTCACACAGCTCTGCGTGCATTTGAACCCAGGTCTTGCTACCACATAGCCTGGCTCTGGGTCTGAACACTTGCCCACACTACAAGCAAATAACATATTTATATGAAAGTGGAAAAAGAAACTTATTTACCATCTTGGGGGGCTAAATTTTAGAAAAGAGACTCTTAGTCATCTCCACTTTGCCCAGGATGGAAACAAAGAAACAGCAGTTAGGATACCCACATCTGCCGGTTTCGCTGCCTTGCTCCTGGGAAGGTGTGTGGATCCCAGGGTGCGGGCTCCGGGGTGGGTCACCAACAGCACAGGAACTGTGTCGCTGGCTCAGCCTGAAGCTCAGGCGTGTATTGCTACATTTCCCTAGGCCCCACCCATTATTCCCAAGTCCCTCAGACAGGCTGCATTCGGTTCTCCAGACCCAGGATCTGTCAGTTCCTGATCTTCCCAGAAGGCCAAGCCACCCCCCCCCCCCTCAGCTTCAAGGGTCTTGTCTTCTTCAGGACCAACTGACTCTCACCCCAGCAAGGCTCCTCTTTGGGCCTGGAGGCTTGTTGCAGGAGCTAGGCCGGCGAGCGAGGCCGGCGAGCTAGGCCGGCGCTGCACACAGGCCTCTCTGAGGCCCCAGGAGATGGCCTCATTCTGCCTATCTTGTTTCCAGCTCTGGCTAGCCCCTCAACAGCCTGTCAGCAGCCAGGGCCTCCTCACAGCTTCTCTTCCAGTCCAGGTTTGTTTTGAATTCACAGTTCATTTGCAGATCAAAGCGGGCAGGGGCATCCAGCATCTAAGAGCTCAGACAGCCCCCTCCTCACCCTGCAGCCTGGTACCCCCTAAGCTGGAGGCAAGGGCTCCCCTTTGGATGCTTTGGAAGCAAGGGATTGGGACCTGGCTCCAGGTTCCCCTCCATAACGGAGCCAGAGGTTGGCAGGTGGGGGAGGCTGCGGTCCAATCACTGGCATCAACGCCTCCTCCAGAGCCCGCGCAGGACAAGGACAGTTAATTCCTCCGGTGTTATCTGCTGGGCACAGGCGCTGGTTGCATAGCAACCCAGATTGCTCTCTGTCTCCAGTGCTGGGGGAAAATCAGTATTTTTTTTCAAGTCTCCATCAATGAATGAACTGGAGATGGGCCTGGGACAACCCAGCCACCCGGCCCCCCCCCACGCAGCCATTTTGCAGGAAGCAAACTCCTCAGCCCCAACACACTGATAACCCTCTATGAGGTCCCCACTCTCAAAGTCTTCACCTCCCGGCCTCTCACTTGCCAGGCTAGGGGTGGAAAGGTCCTTCTGTCTTCTTATGGAATGAGTGTTCAGAGAGGCAAGACAGCCTGGGGTCAGGATGATGGGGGTGGGGTGGAGGATGGGGGTGGGGTGGGGGATGGGGGTGGGAGGGGGGTGGGGGGTGGGGGATCGGGGTACAGGCTGGAGAGCCTCAGCTAACCCTGGGAACAGAACATAATTCCCCACTCTGTACAGGATGCTTACCCAGCATGCCCAAGGTTCTGGATTTGATCCCCAGCCCTGCACAGACTGGATGTGATGGTGCACACGCCTGTAATTGCAGCCCTTAGGAGGTGGGGCAGTTAGACATTCGAGTTCCTAGCTCCATAGCTAGTTTGAGGCACGCATGAGCTACATGAGACCCTATCTTTAAAAAAATAATTTTTAAAATGATATATTAATAAATAATAATATTATTATTTTTAAAAAAATAATAATTAGAAGCCGGGTGCTGGTGGCGCATGCCTGTAATCCCAGCACTTGGGAGGCAGAGGCAGGTGGATTTCTGAGTTCGAGGCCAACCTGGTCTACAGAGTGAGTTCCAGGACAGCCAGGGCTACACAGAGAAACTCTGTCTTGAAAAAAAATAATAATTATTATTAATTTTTGTTTTGTTGGTTTTGGTTTTTGAGACAGAGTTTCTCTGTGAATCCCTGGCTCTCCTGGAATTTACTCTGTAGGCCAGGCTGGCCTTGAACTCAGAGACATCTGCCTGCCTCTGCCCTTCTCCCACTGCCCAAGTGCTGGGATTAAAGGAGCACAGTAGGGCTACAAGGAGAAAATGTCTTACAACAACAGCAATACTAAATTCTTGAGCACTCTGGGTACCTGGCTATAAATCCTCCTTTTCCTGGACAGGCTCTGAGAGTTGATCCGGAAGGAAGGAAGCCAGGCTGTCCTTTCCTCCAGGCTCTTTCTGATGTGATGTAAATATAAATCTATAAAAATATATTTATATAATTTATAAGACAAACATGATTTTATATTTACATATAAATGTATATATGTTTATATTTATGTTATATGATTATAATATGTAACATTATGTTGTTTAGTAATTATTAAATTGTAAGAAATATATATAAATATGAAGTAGCCTCACCTGATGCTAATCTCTGTCACTGTCTCTTTCTCAAGGGCTCTTGATCATGGCTACAGCTCCTGTCACAAGGACACACTTGTGGTCAAGTCCCTTCTTTATGAGCCGATGTTGTGAACAAGCATTGCATTAACCACTCCAGTGGTTCAGCCCAGCCTCAATTCTAAGACATATGTGCTTGTGTGTGGGGGCCGGGAACATGTGTGTGTGTGTGTGTGTGTATGTGTGTGTGATAAGCGGCCTCTGCCTGTGGCTGGGACACAGGTGGTGAGAGGCTACTTTGGCAGTACCCCTCACCCTCAGTCTAGCCTCTGGTGAATGTAGCCTCCTCCTCCTCCTTCTCCTCCTCTTCTTCTTCTATTCCACCTCTTCCCCCTCCTCTTCTTTCTGCTCCTCCTCCTTCCTCTTTTCTTCCTTTGAGACAGGGTTTCTCAGGATATCCCCGGCTATCCTGGAACTCACTTTGTAGGCCAGGCTAGCCTTGAACTCAGAGATCTGCCTACCTCGGCCTGAGATTAAAGGTGTGCATCATCAGGACAGCCAGTGTAGACTTGCTTCTGAGCGTGACAGAGGGGTGTTCTACCATGGAGCCCTCTCCCCCAGCCAGCAGCACCCACACTATCATCTTGATCCATAACTTCCCAGCCTTCCCTACCTGTTGCCTAATCACATAATTGTCTCTTCCTTCAGCACAAGGCTGGGACCCTGGACACTGCAGCAGGACATGCCAGGTGCCGTGTCCAGTGTCCTTCAAACCTGGCATGGGCACGACATCGCCCCATTTTACAGACAAGTAAACTGAGACACAGGAGTTAAACACACACACACACACACACACACACACACACGCACACACACGCACAGGCACCCGTCCTGTGCAATTGTTTTAGTTGTCCTGAGGCAGGAAGAATCAGGGCTGTCCCCAGTCATTTTCACCTCACCCTGGTTTTGTAGGAGTCTGGTGGAGGCGAACCTTGTGAGATAAGAGGAGTTGCTTCCTTCTGGGGAGCCATGCGTGTGCCCTGTCTCCGCCAGGCCGGGGACTCTCCTGGGAGAGGGCCAGTCCCTGCTCAGCTCTGCCCTCCCTTAACTGCTGCAAATTAGCATCATAATTGCCTCTTAACTATTCATGTAAAAAAGATAGGCTGGCTCGGTCTCTCCTCCCTCTCACCATGCCTAAAGGGCTGCACACTGCTTTCCTCCACCAAACTGGGTGCCGCCCTTCCCCTTGTGAGGAATTTCACATTTCCCAGCCTCAGTTTCTCCTTTCCCAAATGACAGTGACCATCCAGACTGAAGTTTATCATGACACATGAGAGAACCTCACACACTACCTGGCACACTGTGGGCAGTGGGTTGTGGTTCTGTCTGGAGACCCAGGGAGGGGAAGGGCATGCCGGGTAGTGGCCTGGCCAGGGTTCATGCCCTGGCCCCCAGGACTCCTCTAGCTGTAGTGTGCCAGAGCTCACATTTACCATTCCCTACTGGACACAGCTTATCCCTAACCATGTTAGCAGACTGGAAACTAAAGTCGTAGTTGAAGATCTCACTATGAGGCCCCGAGCTGCAGCTCTGAGTCGCCCAGCTGGGCTCTTAGGAATGAGACAGGATGGTGCCTAAGGAGACTGGTCGTGGAGTGCGGCTGCTGGGATGCGGCTCCAGTTCCACACCTCAGTTCCCACTCCTCTCCTCCCCGCGGTGTGGCCTTTGGCTAGTTGCTTAACCTCTCTGGGCTTCAGCAAAGAGGACATAACGCTGTTCCTGTTCCTACCAGGAGGCCGGGAAGCATCCACGGGCAGCCCTGGCCAGGAAGGCTGCCCAGAGGAGGGGCAGTTATGCTAAGACCTGAAGGAGGGGGTGGGTCAGCAGTTTGCCCAGGAACAGAGGAAGAACGAGGAATGTGCCCAGGACTTTGTGGTTTCCATGGTGGAGATGCTGTGGACTTCAAAGTTGGCTCCAAGCTGTCAGGGGCAGGTAGACTCCAGGTGAAACCACCTATCCTGTGGTCTGTGGCTCTGTGCCTCAGGCTAGACCTTACTCCCGTTTCTTCAGGGAACTCTCATGCTTCAAAGAGGGTTCGGAGAGGGGTCCTGATACTCAGGGACTGGTGCTCCCTTTTTTTGTTTGTTTGTTTGTTTGGTTTGGTTTGGTTTTGGTTTTGGACCTCTTAAGTATCAGGCTAGCCTAGATGCAGCCTGTTACCGTGCTCCCGTTTTCAGCTGCCATCCCATCCCCAGCCCTTTGCCGCTGGGAAAAGATCGATGTTCTCTCTAGGATGCAGAGTCAGGAGCCTTCTTCCTGTGTGGACACCCACTTAAGGCCCGGACCAAACCTGAAGGATCCAGGCCTCGGGGCCCACAGCAGGGGGCTCCCGGGGGGCTCCTGGAAGGGCCTTGACTTCACATAGACTACCCGGCATCCTAGGAGGGGGATGGAGGGGAGTGGGGTTGGCCTTGAGGAGAAAGGATTGGTTATTTTGTATTCTAGATCCTGGGCACTTGGGGGTGGGGTGGGTAAGGATGACACCCAGAACTCTGGTTCTGTGGGGTTTAGCTGGGGTCTGAGGCAGCATTATCTAGCCGAGGAAGGAACGGAGAGAGCGAGGGGAGGAGGCAGAGAGAGTACGAGAATAGGTTTCAGCACTTTGCGTGATACTTGCATGAGCAAGAGGTCCTGTGGAAACCAACCCGCTAGATAATAGCTAGACTCCAGGTGAGACAGGTCAGGATGATGGATACTAGTAGTTGTTGGCGTTGATTGAGTCTTCCCTCTCAGGACTGAGCTGCCTGTTGCAAGGACTTATCCGTCCTTCCCTATGACATGAGGGCTGCTGGGTGCTGAGACTCAGAGAGGTAGAAGCATTGCCGACGACACACAGCTACCAAGTGCCAGGAGTCTCTGACCTGCAGAGGTTAGCCCCGCAGCTGTCCTGCTAGCAGGCAGCTTCGTGCACGGCTGCTGTTGCTTGGTGGAGCAGCTTGCAGGCGTGCTTGCTCCATTGCAAATATCCCTAGCTCAAATAGGTCGGAGTGGCCCCGCCCAGGCCCCGCCCTATTTGAGTGGCCCCGCCCAGGCTAGGGAAAGCAGTAGGTAAAGTGATTAAATAAGCTAGCACCATTGTCCTGCCTGGCTTCCATAGTGGAACATCACCTTTTTTTTTTTTTTTTTTTGAGACAGGATCTCTTATGCCTCAGGCTGGCCTTAAACTCGAGATGTAGCTGAGGCTGTCCTTGTACTTCCGGTCCTTCTTCATTCACCTCTCCAATGCTGCAGTTATAGGCATCCACCACCACAGTGGATTTATTCAGTCCTGGGGCTTGAACCCAAGGCTGCAGGCAACTGAGCCACCTGCCCAGCCAACCGTCACTGCTTTATGTGTGTTAAGGACTTACTCTTTGCAGCAAAATAGAGCGACGAAGTCCACGCTGTTATCATTAGCTCCGTTCCCCAGCCGAGACAGTGAGGTTAGGCTAAGCAACTTTCCTAAGGCCACACAGCTGTTACAGGGGACAGCTGACATCCAGACCCAAGCAGGCTGGGGCCACACACCATCTTCCCTTTCTGCTTCCTTTGTGCCAACTACATCAGGAGGCCAGGGTGCCCGGGGTATCCTGGACTGGCTGTTTTCTGTGTTGAGGGGCAGCTGCCACATGCGGCTGTGGTAGGGTTGACTCTGAGGCCATTTACCTCTGAGGGGTGAGGGGGACAGCCTCCGGAGCTTCAGCAGTCCAGCCTGGGCTGAAACGTTCTTTATCTCCTGTCACTGAGCATCCTGTCTTCAATCACACACATATTTATTTCTCCTAATCGCTCTTCCTCGCCACGATAAAGTCATTTTTTTATAGAGCCAACTACGTGCATTTCATTTGAATTAAGCCTGCTGGTCTGTCAGTTTGTGTTGGAAAATCAGACAGATAAAAGAAGATGCATTTCAACAGTTTCTTTTAACTGCTTGTGTTCTGGGATGCTTTTGTGGTAGTCTCACTGGGGTGCGTGCAGTCTGCATACACACTTCAAGAACTCTGGAACACCAGGGGGACCAAAGGGCACCTGCAGGAAGGGCTTGGGTCTCCCTTTGATGTTTGATGTTAGATATTGCCATTATCCTCCCCGAGTGAAGGACCAACGCCCAGCCTCTGGGGTGTGATACCCCAGGAAGGCAGAGGATACACTTTCATGCAGAAGGGCTCTGAGACTCTTGGGTCCAGCTCAAGGCTATGAGCTCGTGCCTCACAGAAAGCAACGCAGAGAAAAACCCGACTGGCTTCGGAGACGTCAACTCTCCCTCTGAGGGAAGATGGAAGAAGTTTGTGGGTGTCTACTGGAAGCTCTTTCAGCATGGCCTCATTCACTGCTGGAGGCAGTGCCTGGCCCATCAGAGAAGCAATGAAAGGTATGTTGGTGTAGGATGGACAGAGTGAGCAGGGCTAGGAACCACTGGTAGCTCTTCACATCTCTGGCCAGTCTTCAGATTGAAGAGTAGGAACCTCTAGGGATGCAGGCTCCATGAGACATCTCCTGTGCTAGTGTGGCTTTTTAATTTATCACCTTCCTGAGGTGGGCTTGTCAGGGACACAGCTGCCTTTGAGCCATCTGTGATCCTGTAGATAACCCCTCACCCACCACATTCTCCCCATTTAGTAACCCCCCCCCAAAACTCATTGGTCCATTAAGCTAGCTTTAATGTGATAATTTATTTACGCTGTTGTTGGTACCCTCTCCCCAGGAAAAGTCACACAACACTACACCTCCAGAGTACTGGGATTACAGGTGTGTGCTGTCTCTCCCGGCTCTGGGTGGATGTTTGTGGTGTCTGCATATTGTGTGTGCTGTCAGGTATGTGTATTTTACCCACTCTGAAAGGTTATGGGGTATTGAAATCAAAACTGCTAGCTCTGAAGCCACAACTCCTGGGTTCTGAGTCACATCACTGTCGCTGGGAAGTCTTCGTGTTTTCATCTGTAGAATGGGAATTCTGAGAGAACAAAGCGTAGCGGTACACCTGCTCAGCTCAGCATCGCATCCCAGAGGCGGCAATTACTTAAATATTCATCGCTCCAAACACCTGCTCCTCTTCTAGGCTCCTTGCTTTCATTAATTCCTTCATTAACTCCATACTCATAATCTGATCCCTGGCCCCAAGTGATCTGGCAGCTGATTGCAATTGGATAGATTATCCATGCAAGTCTAGGAGAGGAATCTCCTGAGAATACAGACTCATGAAGAATAATAAGGTGCTGTGTGTGTGTGTGTGTGTGTGTGTGTGTGACTATCTGCATATGAATACAGGTGTGCCTGGAATAGAGTATCAGATACCCTGGAGCACAAGTTTCAGCTGTTTGTGATCCACCCAATCTGGGATCGGAGTTCCAGTTCTCTGCAAGAATATTATATTCTCTTCATCTCCGAGCCATCTCTTAGGCCCCATATAGCAATGGACAGTTAACAGAGGCTCCTTGAACCAGTACCCAGTGGCCTGAGTTTACCTTCATCTTGCCTTGCTATGCTCTAGAGTATACAGAACTCTCCTCCTCCAACTGCTGGCAAAGCCAGTGGCTCACTGTCTCCGACGATCCAGACTAGGGTTGAACGTAGTGAGACACCTCCCCTAAACCTTCAATTAAAAACCTGACATCTGCGAACTCCACAGCCCTTGCAACCATGAACTCCCAGCCACTGTGGGTGACTGCCTGGGGTCTGCATAAGAGCGGATCTGTCAGAGTAAAGCACAGATGGAGGGGATGGGATGGAAGGGATGGGAAAGAAGGGATGGAGGGGATGGAAGGGGAGTTTAGGGGGTCCTTGTCCACACTGCTGAGCTACTGCCTCCTGATAGATTCAGGGAGAGGAAGAGGCATTACCTTTGTTGTGTGACCTCCTGAAGGTGCAATGGAGAATACTGATCCAATGGTCACAAAGATAGCTCTGGTTGTTCTAAATGGGTCACAAAACAAAACTGAAAGTCTTCATCTGGGAAAGGGACTGGTGGTGAGCAGTTAGAATTGACAGGGGTGGGAGGGAGATCAGGGAGAGAGTAACCGGAATATATTATGTGTGAAATCATCAAGGAGCTAACATTAATGGTGTTTGTTGTCTTACCGAAGAAAGGGTAACTCCAACCAAGGGAGTCGATGCCCTGCCCCCTGTGAGCTGTCCACGGTCCTGATTCTGCACACCAGGGAAATGCAGAGGTGGTCTGTGCTGGGCACTCTCACCTGGGCCGCCACACTCTCAATCCCTAGGCTCTGCTCCTGTACTGACATGTGAGAGGACCAGCCTTCCCGTGGGGTCAGAGCTCGACAGCATCTGCCGAGAAGCTGAGGCAGAATTTTGTGCTTCTCCATCTTCTCCTTCTACCCTCCCTCTCAGGAACCACCTGACCACTCTAATAAAAATCCAGCTTTATGTAAATACCCTGTTCTCCAAGTAATAAATGCCATTAGCTAAGCCAGTCTGAGCAACGGCAGGCTTTTAGACATCCATTTGAAGAACTCTGAAAGCTCTCCCGAGGCTCTTGCCTGTAATTCACGAAGGGGGAGTTGGTAATAACTGTGTTAAATGGCCAAGCCTGGCAATTCACAGGAGGTGTGTCTGTTTGCATGTTGTGTTGGTGGAGGGGGCTTCCGGGGAGAAGATGCCTCCTCCCATGCTGATCGGTTACTTAGTTTTAAGAGTCCCCCTGGGGGTTCACAGTCCTCTGATGAGCCACTAATGAAAAGAGCAGATCTGACAATTAATTTCCCCAGAGTTATTATTTGTTGTTTTGGCAACAATTCTATGAAAAGCCTTAATAGTTACCTGGCCTCCCAGTGGTTGAGGAGAGTCGTGGGTTGGGGGAAGGAAGGGATTGCAACCAATTTGTTCAACAGTTATGGACCAAACACCAACTTCGCACCTGTCCTAGACGTGCATCCTATCTTCAGGAGTCCCAAGGCCAGTGGGAGGCAGGGTGGAAGGAAAGGGCTGCAGCTAAGCACTGTGAGGTCTACTGTGGGCTGGGAGGTGTGGTGAGCTATGGGAGCCAAGGGTGGCAGGTAATATGGACTACAGGAGTCCCAGAAGGCTTCTGGGAATAAGAGTCCTTGTGACCTAGGTAAATGGAATGTTCTAGAAAGTAGGACCAACCCTGTCAAAGGCTTCAAAGTAAAGATCATCCAAAAAGACCTGTGGTCAGATGTTGGGTTGTTGAGAATTCTCATTTGCTGCTGCTGTGCCCACAAGGGCCACGTGGTCATTTTGGAAAATCAGCTGGAGATTGCCTAATAAAGTCAGAGGTGTGCAAGTCCTCGGACAGAGCTGTGCTTCTTTCTAGGAGCAGAAAACACATTAAGGGGCATGTGCACCTAGGAGATACTACACGAAATGACCAAAGTCCCTGACATGGGCGGAATGACACACTGTGGTGTAATCACAGACAGAGCAGTGGGAACATGGAACATGCAACACATCAACATGACAGGTCTTCCTCACAGCAACGCCAACAAACAAGAGTGACACAAGCTCAGCTGTATCCAGTACCAGGCAGGTACCAGGCAGGTAAGGCTGAAACATTAAGGATGCAGCCCAGTGGGCTGAGGATGTATCTCAATGTTATAGCATTTACCTAGCATGCACAAGACCCCACATGTAGACTTCCTGCAAACCAACCAACCTACCTACCAACCAACCAAATAAAATATTGTTTGAGAATGCACACAAGGACAGCAGACTGTAAAAGAAAGTGAGGGAGTTCTTGACTTCAGAAGCCAGAATGTGACTTTTTCTGGGGAGAGAAAGAGGACATAGGAGAGGAGAGTTCCAAGGGCAGGTCTAGAAGAGGGTCTAGTCACTGACCTGAGTTAGAGTTGTGATGGTGGCTAGCATTATTGGGTGAACTGTGCACAATCAGATTCTTGAATTTATCTGCATTTGTAGACTATTTCTTAAGTAAGGAATAGGAGCTAGAGCAACAGCTTCATGTTCACAGGCACTCGTGGTTCTTCAAGACCCACGTCCAGTTGCCAGCACACATGCATGCTGCTTCACAACTAGAATGTTCCAGGGGATCCAACATCTTCTTCTGGCTTCTGAAGTCACTAGATATGAAGGTGGTGCATAGATGTGCATGCAGGCAAAATATCTAAAAATACATATAAAATGGTAAAAATAAAGTAGAGAATAAAAGGAAATCCTCTGTCCCAGGTTCTCTACACTGTGCATAACCACGAGAAGGCCAGCAGGAAGGCGGGAAGGCCGAGAGTAACTCATGGAACCTTCTGGAGGTACGACCCTACTCTGGTGTGTGAGTGTGTGTGTGTGTGCATGCACACGCATGCATGTATGTTTGTGTGTGTGTGTGTGTAAGAGAGAGAAAATGCAAGTGAGTGTGTGTGTGTGTGTGTGCACCTGAGACCTGAAGTCTTGTAGATTCCTCTTAAACCATCTCCATGAGATACACATGGCTTAGCCTCCAGAGAGTCTCAGACAGACCCGAGCATTTTGAAGACTGAGGAAGAAGCCAGCTGATGCTCAGTGAGGCCCTGAGGAGCTCTGGCCTTGCCTTGGCCTTCTGCCTGCAAGTCTCTGGGACAGGTTAGGTCCCTAAGAGTGCAATGTGATCACAGAACCGAACTGACAGTGTTTCCAGATGCACACTGGAGCACTAGTTACTTTCCATCCCTGTGACCCAGTGCCTGACAGGAGTGACTGAAGAGAAGAAGGTTGTAGTTTTGCTTGTGATTTCAGAGGGTTCGGTCTGTCATAGAGGAACAGCATGGTGGAGCATCCTGGCTCATGTTATGACAGACCAAGAAGGAGAGAAAGAGAGCAGAGGTCGCCATCTCTTAGCATTCTTCTTTCCCCATTTTTGTTCTTCCCAAGCCTTCAGTCTACGGGATGGTGCCATCCCATTCAGGGCAGATTTCTCCCAGTGAATAATCTAGAGACACTCTCAGGACAAATCAGTAAGTGCACCTTAACACTCATCAAGGCTGTTCTAAGTCTGACCATGCTAACAGTGACAATTAACTACCATAAGCAGGGTGGGCATTGCCTTGAAGCTCTGTCTCTGGGTGACTCAGGATCTTTGACACAAGTGAGCTTGAGTCAGACTGGGAAAGGGCATGAATGTCACAAGGGAGGTAGGACTCTGGGGAAACTGAGTGGTTGCTTGAATCCAGACTTTATGTTCTTTGGCTATTGATGAACCGTATATAGTTATTCGTAAGAGGTATCTGCTCTTCTGGGGCAAGTGTTGCAATGTGGACATAAATGTAGACAGCAGTGTCGTGTCCTGTCCCCTTGTGAACTTGTCTTACAAAGGAACCCAAATTAGGACTAGAGGCAAGGCTCAGAGGTTAAGAGATCTTGCTACACAATCATGAGGACCAAAGTTCAGATCCCAGAGCCCACACAACAAGCCAGGCATCTAATAAAAATATATCAGTATATGTTCTTCATGATAACCCCCTCCAACACCACACACATATAAACACAGCCCAGGGCTTATTTGTTTTTAAATGGTATCACATTGTCTTAATTAGTGTTACAATTGCTGGGATGAAACACCATGACCAAAAACAATGGGGAGGAAAGGGTTTATTTCAATCACAGTTCCAGATAACAGTTCTTCATCAAAAACAGTGAGGGTAGGAACTCACACAGGGCAGGAACTTGGAGGCAGCAGCTGATTCAGAGGCCATGGAGGGCTGTTGCTTACTGACTTACTCCTCATAGCTTGCTTAATCTGCTTTCTTATGGAACCCAGCACCACCAGCCCAGGGATGGCACTACCCACAGTGGGCTGGGCCCTCCTCCATCAGTCACTAATGAAAAAAAATGTCTTAAAGGCTTGCCTGCAGCCTGGTTTTATGGAAGCCCTTCTCTTTGATGACTTTAACTTGTGTCAAGTTGACATAAAATTAGCCAGAACACACATTGTACTAATTTCTCTGTGATTCGATATTTCTATGTTCCTACCTACCATGAACATGATTAATGATCAACTTTTCTGTAGTAATCAATTTCTTTTCTCAATAGTTGTGGAATATTCCTGAGTTTGGATGTAGAAGAATTTACTCAACTCTTAGGTAATTTCCAGTTTCCACCAGCACAGGGAATGTTCAATAGATGTCCACTGCACATGCCCACACATCCTGAAGCCTTTCTTTCTGCAGAATAGATACCCAAAGCTGACGTGCTAAGTGAAAGAATTCACATTTTGATTTTAATGAACCCTGACAGATTACTCTCTCAAAGATTACAGTCATTCACACATTTACTCTAGACACAGGAGAGTCTTATTTATCTACAACATTTCAACACTGGGTGTTATCAATTCTTGGGGAGTTCCCCACACCCTTCCACTTGCCTCATATAATATCATCAACAATTGACCAAAGAAGAGAGATATGCAGAAACAAAAATCCAAGACAATGGCCAAACTTTACCTATTTTTTAAATTCACGCCTAGCCACTATTGGTGGTTATCTTTTCCTGCATCTATTGTTATATTTTCTTCTCCAGGAATGATAACTTGTGCCTTTTCTAGCTTTCTGTCAAATGATTTCTCTTCACATTACTGGTTTGCAGGAGGTTTTTTACACGTTTAGAGAATGAAGTCAGGGCTGAGGACATAGTTCAGTTCTCAGAGTGCTTGTCTAGTGGGCATGAAGCCCTGGGTCCACTCCCAATATTATACACACACACACACACACACACACACACACGCACACGCACACGCACACGCATGCGCGCGCACACAGTGAACGAACACACACACCTCCACACACACCTCCACACACACACCCCACAATGTTATTGTGAGCATCTGTGGTCCCATCATTGAGAGGTGGAAGCAGGGGCATTAGCAGTGTGTGATCACCTTCAGGTGTATAGTGAGCTTCAAGCTAGTTTGGATTGGAGATTCTGTCTCAAAACAAACTACCACCATATTAATCTGTCATCTGGTGTACTATCTTCCATTTTATTGACAGGGCAGTGAATAATATAGTGAGTTTCCCGTAGACACTAGAATGCATGTGTCAAGGCTGGAGAGGGTCGTGCTTTTAGGTGTCTTGCACAGGGTTATGTCTGGACCCATGTCCCAGCTCAGAACCTCACGGAGGTTGCCTGGGAGGTATTAAAGTAGACTTTCTCAGCATATTATCTAAAGACTTCCTTTATGGAATCACTAGGAACGTCACTGAAATCCAGGTTTCATGTTTGGGGAGGAGGCTCAGTTGGTAAAGAGAGTGGTAAGCAACTTGAGGATCTGAGTTTGAATCCCTAGGACCATGTCATGTTGGGCATAGCTGCGTAATGCCTGTAACCCTGGGGCTGGGGGACAGGGATGGGAGCAGAGTTGGCTGGTCACCCAGTCTAGTTGAATTGGTGAGATCCAATATATATAAAGGGCATTGACTAGATTGGCTTATACAATACCATCCTGGTATTTCAACAATGGTTGCCGCACAGTGGAGAAACTGAGAGTCTAGTAGCCGTTCAGTCTGGGAGGCTGGATGTTTCAACCTGGCCTTGAAGGACAGGCAGATTCCTGGAAAGCTGTTGGTTTTCAGTGTGTGTCGGAATCCCAAGAAATAGTGTCTAATATTGGTAAAGGAGTGTGTGGTGGTTTGAATAGGAATGGCCCCATAGACTTATGTGTTTGAATACTTGGCCCATAGAGAGTGATATTATTAGGAAGTGTGGCCTTGCTGGAATAGGTGTAGACTTGTTGGAGTAAGTGTGTCACTGTGGGAGTGGGCTTTGAGGTCTCCTATGCTCAAGCTAGGCCCAGTGTGGAATATGGTCTCCTTCTACTGCCTGTGGAGCAAGATGTAGCACTGTCAGCATCTCCTCCAGCACCATGTCTGCCTGCCTGCTGCCATGTTTCCCGCCATGATGATAATGGACTGAACCTCTGAACCTGTAAGGCAGACCCAATGAAATGTTTCCCTTTACAAGAGTTGCTGTGGTCATGGTGTCTCTTCACGGCACAAAAGCCCCAATTAAGACAGAATGCCACAGTAGCAAGAGAGATGAACTTGCCAGCGAGGGCAAGCAAACAAGATCCAAGTTTTCTTCTTCTGAGTCCTTTTCTATGGGCTGCTACCAAAAGGCATGGTTCTGTTAAAGCACATTTAAGGTGGTTCTTCCAACTCAAATAATCTAATTAAGAAAATCCCTCATGAGAATACCCCACAGCTTGGGTTTGTGTTTTTAGATACAGTCAAGCTGTCAACCCCTATTAGCCATTACATTTCCCAATGTGTTCCTCTGGTATACACACACACACACACACAAACACACACACACACACACACACACACATGTCCTGTGGCCATATGCCAGCTACCAAGTCTGAATCTCTACAAGTGGACTCAAAGAATCTGCATTTGAAGTGAGATTTTGAAGATTTCTTGTGTGTGTGTGTGTGTGTGTGTGTGTGTGTGTGTGTGTGTGTTTGAGACAGGGTTTCTCTGTGTAGCCCTGAATGTCCTGGAACTCACTCTGTAGACCAGTCTGTCCTTGAACTCAGAAATCCACCTGCTTCTGCCTCCCAAGTGTTGGGATTAAAGGCATATACCACCACTGCCTAGCCAGAATTTTTTTCTTGTACTCAGTAATGCTAGAGAGCTAGGACCCCATCAAGGTCCTTGGATAGAAGCAAAGGACACTGACTGTGAAGACGGATTTGAAAAGGGCATGGTGACTCCCCCTCCCCCATCACCCTGACTCCATCCCTCCCTATCACCTCCACCCCCACTTCTTCACTCCCATCTCCACCCTTTGGATCTCCCCATCCCTCCTCCACCTCCATTACCTGTACCCCCTACATTCCCTCTATAACCCCATCCACCACCACTGCCTGTATCACCCCATCTTCCACTCCCTCCATCACCCCATCTTCCGCATCCTCCACTATCACCCCATCCCTGCCCCACCTCTATCACCCCCATTCCTTCCCCCATCTCTATCACCATTATCCCAAGCCTCACTATCCCCAACATCAGCATCAGTCAAAGAAGGCTGAAGCTTCAGAACAGAGCTGTCACCGGGGACCTTTTGGCCTAACACCTCCTTTAAGCCACACTCCAGCTTTTGTTGCAACAGGAGAGAGTCTAATATATCACTTTTCTTGCCAGTATAAAGGTATAAATGTCAACCTCCTATCCTCTTTTTGGTGAAGATTTGACAAAGCACTTAGCACAGCACCCCTTTTAATCAACAAGGCAGCCGGGAGGATCACGGGGCAGCAAATGTGCCATATCCTATCGGAGCTTTGGGTAGATTTGAAAATTGCACTTTTAATTAAAATTGGCATTTGTGAGGCTCGGATTGTAGCTAGCCATTTTGCTGGGGAATTGCAGGCTGAGAGGCAAACAGTCTAAGACGGAGGCTTAAGAGTGTAAAGAGAAGGCGTGTGTATGAACAGGGACGCTTGTTTAAATAATGAAGTGAGAAAAGATAATGTAAAAAATGCTTTTCTATTTAGTCAGATTTCCACCGAGACTCCTGTAATTGCGGCTGAGCTGTCCGAAGCACTGACTGTCTGGTGAGAGACTCTCTTGATCAAATCTACCCCTCCCAGAGGCAAATGCCTGCCCTGTGGTCTCCAGGGGATTGACATCCTATATAGGTTCGTTTTTTTTTTTTTTTTTTTTTTTTTTTGGCCAAGAAGAAACACCCTGGCAGGTGCTATGCTATGTCATTAAAGTTAAGGATCCTTTCCATGCACAACAATGCCTGTCCTTCTAACAGACTCATTTTAACTCAAGCTAACCTTGAGCAGGCAATCTTACCATATCTGCTGTCTCAGTCAGGGTTTCTATTCCTGCACAAACATCATGACCAAGAAGCAAGTTGGGGGAGGAAAGGGTTTATTGAGCTTACACTTCCATGTTGCAGTTCATCACAAAAAGGAAGTCAGGACTGGAACTCAAGCAGGTCAGGAAGCAGGAGCTGATGCAGAGGCCATGGAGGGATGTTTCTTACTGGCTTGCTTCCCCTGGCTTGCTCAGCCTGCTTTCTTATAGAACCCAAGGGCACCAGCCCAAAGGTGGAACCACCCACAAGGGGCCCTCCCTCCTTGATCACTAATTGAGAAAATGCCCCACAGCTGGATCTCATGGAGGCACTTCCCCAACTGAAACTCCTTTCTCAGTGATAACTCCAGCCTGTGTCAAGTTGACACACGAAACTAGCCAGTACATCTGCCTCCAGAGCTCTGGAATGGCAGGCGTGTGGCACACCACTCGGACACCACTGGTGGGGATGCTCTACAAACAAAGAATATCAGCCCCAAATCGTTGATCTTTTTATGAACTCCAAACCATCGCTCTTTTAGTGAGTCTCAGAGTTGATCTTGGGAGGTGGGAGATTTTGGTGAACTAGAATTAGGGATGACTAATTTATTTTTTTCAACATCCAAAGCTTTTTTTATTAACAGTAAGTAAGATCCAGGGTTAGTTTTTGTAGCCTCGGCTGGCCCTTCGGCCTCTGGCATGCTCAACCTTCCCGCCCTTGGAATAGACATAGGGTTTGGTGTGGCTGTGTGGGGTTCCTGGGGCCTTACCAAAATGTCGGTAGACCTCTCTGCCCTTCCAAGGACCAGGCAGGAGCACAGTACCTAGGCCCTTGGGAGACTCCAGAGCCAGCTGGTCAAAGGTGAGGATCTTACCCCCCAGCCTGGAGGATGCGACTTCAGGCCCGGCCGCTCACCCGCAGTGCACACACCTTCAGCATGGTTACATCCAGAATCTGCACATCATCTGTGACCGTTCCCACAACCACAGCAGTCTTGTTCTCCCGGCCAGGAAGCTTCATCTTTTGTATCATCCAGGACAGGGACAAAGGTGGTCAGTTAGTGTGGCTCATAAATAAACTCTTCAGCACAACCTGGTTGAAGGTGGAGTTGGTCCGTGTGGCCAGAAACCTGTCCAGCTTGACTAGCAGCCGCAGGGAGATGTCCCGGCTCTTGGGCTCCTTGTGCCGAACCTTTCGGTCCTTGCTGTGGCAGCTGTCAACAGCCATGATGGCACCTTCTGATCGGCCAGGTCCAGAAAGCAACTAAATTCTTAATTTTTGGAAGACAGTGACAAGTAGAGTATTTAGAATAATCTCTCTGAAATAATGGGAAGTGGGCTTGAGGCTTTATGCTGGGTAGACTCTACCACTGAGTCATGTCCCAGAGTCAGGAAAACCTATTGATACTGCACATTGTTTAGATTAGATGGAAGGACACCGACCTGACTCAGCCTCACTTGCAAGAGAAGGAAAGGTTCCAGTCAACAATGAACTCAAGAATGTCACTGTGGCAGTTCAAATATGCTTGGCCCACAGGAAGTGGCACTATGAGGAGGGTGGCCTTGTTGGAGAAAGTGCATCACTGTGTGGGTGGGCTTTAAGGTCTCCTAGTATTCAAGCTCCACCCAGTGCAGAAGAGAGAGTTTCCTCCTGGATGCCCTCAGAAGACCTCTTCTGACTACCTTTGGATCAAGATGTAGACCTCTTGGCCCTTCCAGCACCATGTCTGCCCGCACAATGCCATGCTTCCCGGCATGACAATAATGGACTGAACCTCTGAACTATAAGCCAACCCCAATGAAATGTTTTCCTCTATAAGAGTTGCATTGGTCATGGTGTTTCTTCACAATAAAACCCCAACTAAGACAGTCACGCACATGACTCAATGTTAGAAGAATGCCCAGCCCAAGGTTTTTCTAGTAAAGGTCAAGTTCCCCCTGGCAAGGAAGTAACAGAGACTTGGTTTAATGATCACTTTCCTGCCTTACTGACGACTATTTGTCTCTTTTGCAGTACTCTGAGGATGGAACCTAGCACCTGGTTTATTCTGGGCAAGTGCTCTCCACTGAGCTACACCAGCAGCCTCAGTAGAAGGCTGACCAAATACTGAAGACTATGAATGAAATGGATGGTGGTTTCACCAGGGTGATGACGGAGGCAGTCTGGTCACAGACTGGAGGCAGGTATGATTCTCAAACCCACTGAGGGTTTGGTTGGCCCATAGAAATGATACAGCCCTTAAAACAATGCCAGGGTCTAAGTATTCCACAATGTCCTTCAACTTACTGTGTAGCTGGGGATGATCCCGAACACCTGCCTCCAGCTCCCAAGTTCTGGTGTGCACAGGCATACTTCATCCATACAGCAGCGGGTTTGAACCCAGACTTTGTGTATGCCAGTCAAGTACTCGACCACTAAGCCACATCCCCAGTCTGGGAAACAGTATCACTTTTGAGTTTAGTCTCCTCAACCATGAGATGGGAGTGCTAATAGGACCATGGCTATAAGGCTGTTGTAGGGGATGGAGAGAGGGCAGCTCTTCTAGAGGAGCTAGCTTTGATGTTCAGGATCCACATGACAACTCACAGATATGTATAACTCCATCTCTAGGATATCCAATACCTTCTTCTGACCTCACTGGGCATCGCGCGCACACACACACACACACACACACACACACACACATACATACATATAAACCATATGTACATATATACACAGTGTATATGCATACATACAGTTAAAACATCTTTATACGTAAACTAAAATAAATAAATCTAAAAGAATGTTTTTAAGGGAGATTGCTATTGGTCTAACTGGGGTATCATAGACAATGCGTTTGGTCTAGTACTTGACACACATTCCCTTCCTTGGGGTGAGTTCCTGTTACCCCTATTACTATCCATGGGGATTAAAGCAGGGCCCTCCTGCGTATTCAGCATCTTCATGGTGAGATACTTGAAGACGTTCCTTCTGGGAAGCAGCTGGTGACACCATGTCTCTTTCAAGGGAAGCAAGTTCCCCTGCCCCACCCCCATCACAGACCTCCAGATATTCCCAGAGCCTGTCGAGTTTCATTTCACTGCATGGCTTTCACTTGCACAGCCCAGGAAGGGGTCTGTGCAAGAGTGTAAAGATGAAGAGATTGAGACTCCCAGCTCAAGAGCTCATTGACTCCTCCCTCCCCAGGGATCAACCCCAGCAGCTGGGGAAGCCCGCTGTTCGCTCTCTTTATTATCTGCATTTTCTGCCTCACTGGTTCATCTGAGGAAGCAAATGTCTGGCACAGACCTGGCCTTATTGACTTCTGATGCTTGGAAGGAGCTGGGACTACTGACACCACTGCCCAAGCAGAAGGTTTCCAGGCTCCCGAGATGGAAAGCTGGTGTGTCACAGCCAGGCTTGGTTCTGGGGTCTCCTTTCCACCCATGACTTCTGAGCCCAGAAACCCCTAAGGGTGTCCTTTTGAGAATTAGCCTTGACCTCTCTGGCCACACTCATGTTTATTCTCTGAGTTTTAAACAAAGGTGTGTATTCAATACTGATCCACAGGCCAGGGAATGTGAGTTGGATTTTGCTTGTTGTGATGGTTTGTATATGCTCAGTCCAAGAGGTGGCACAATTAGCGGGTGTGGGCATATTGGAGTAGGGGTGGCCTTGTTAGAGTAGGTGCATCACTGTGGGTGTGGGCTTTTAGACCCTTATCTTAGCAGTCTGGAAGCCAGTCTTCTGCTAGCAGCCTTCAGATGAAGATGCAGAACTTTTAGCTCCTCTTGTGCCATGCCTGCCTGGATGCTGCCATGTTCCCACCTTGATGATAATGGACTGAACCTCTGAGCCTGCAAGCCAGCTCCAGCAAAATGTTGTCTTTATAAGAGTTGTCTTGGTCATGGTGTCTGTTCACAGCAGTAAAACCCTTGCTAAGACACTTGTACAGTGATGAACTCCTTAGCCATGAGAAACTCCAGACTCCAGTGGAAGCTCCCCGTGTCTGAGATGGGATGATTGGCTTGGTAGCAGAGCTTTCTAGTCATGCCCATGGCCTGGGTTTGATGCTGAGCACCAGAGGAAAGTGTATAAAACTGCATGCAATTTAATACTATTTAAGATGCATTTTTATTTTATGTGTGTGTGTTGCGTGCAAGTGTGTCTGTGCACTACATACATGTGGTACCCAAGGAGGTAGGAAGAAGATACTGGATCCCTTGAAACTGGACTTGCAATTGTGTGCTGGGACTTGAACCCCAGTCCTCTGGAAGAGCAGCCAGTGCTCCTAACTGCTTAATCTTTCTAGCTGATGCATGTGGTTGGGTTTTTGCTTTTTGTTTCTTTAAATGAGAGAATGCCTTGACATTCTGCTGAGGATTGATGGGTGCTCCTCATCTGTGGAGAATTTTCCAGACCCTGAACAGGTAGAGCTCAGAAATATCAATTCTATCCACAGAATAGTGGGGTAGGTGTCCTTGGCAGTCCGATTTTGTGGGTGAGGAAACTGCAGGACACCTTAATTGACTTGTTCAAAGTAACCTGGTCCCACAGGAAAGCCATACACTGCTATCTTAGTGTTTTACTGCTATAAACAGACACCATAACCAAGGCAAGTCTTCTAAAGGACAACATTTAATTGGGGCTGGCTTACAGGTTCAGAGATTCAGTCTGTTTTCAAGATGGGAGCGTGGCAGCATCCTGTCAGGAATGGTGTAGGCCAGGCAGTGGTGGCACACACCTTTAATCCCAGTATTTGGGAGGCAGAGGCAGGCAGATTTCTGGACTACAGAGTGGTCTACAGAGTGAGTTTCTGGACAGACAGGGCTACACAGAGAAACCCTGCCTCAAAAGAGCAAAACAAAAACCAAAACCAAAACAAAACAAACAAACAAGAGTTCATCTGAAGGCTACTAGTGGAAGACTACTGGCTTCCAGGCAGCTAGGATGATGATCTTAAAGCCCACACCCACACCCATACCCACAGTGAGACACCTACTCCAACAGGGCCACACCTTGTAATAGTGCCACTCCCTGGGCCCAGCAGATTCAAACCATGACAACTGCTCTGGCTTACAGTATTGTTTATAGATGGGAGAATGGCTGAGATTTTTCTGGCCTCCAGCTAAGCTCAGGCTCAGAGAAGACTCAGCCTCAAAGGATTAAGATAGAAAGTGGTGGAACAGGACACCCGATGTCCCCCACTGGCCTCTGTACCAAGCATGGGCACCTGTTCCCCCCATGTGCTTGTATACACCAGATATATGACCTCACACACACAAACAAAATCAAAAAATAATTTAAAAACTCCCCAATGCAGTCTCTGCTCACAGGGTTCCGCCAACCCCTCCCCCTCTCACCTCTGGACCACTGTGACATCCATGAAGCTACACAAACTGTCCCCGATCCCGAAGAGAGGCTGGACCCCAGTCAAGAAATAAGTCACTAGCAGGATGCAGTCGGAGGGAAGAGGGCTCGTTAGAGAGCACTGTGGCAGTATTATTTCTTCCTTTTGAAGTTATACCTTCCTTATCATTCCTGTGACTCAGGAATGAAAGTCCCCGGGGATTCAGTGTATATGGATCATCAGCAGTGATCTCTGATACCCTGCTCCCCAGGAGTTAGGATATGGCAACTCTCACTTATCAGAGCTGCCTGGTTTCCTCCTACCCACCCTCCCATGGCTCAGTGTTCCGGTGGAAGACAAGCTCAGGCAGTCAGATGGAGTGAGGCTATGAAGTGATAAAGCCCTTTCCACTTTCCAAAGAAAAATAGTAGCGTGTGCTGATTTTCAGTCCGAGGCTGGGGATTCTGTAGCCTGGAGCCAAGGAAGATTTCCCCAGGACCGTGGCAGGCTCACAGCCAACTGGGGCTTGATCTTCATCCTTCCTGGCTTACTATCCTTACCTTGGAATAGCCAGATATGTATGAAATATCCCTGCATGATCAAGGTGGGTTCATTAGCTCAGATTTAAGTCTTCCCTGGTCCTTGGGAATTCACTGTAGCTTGACAATGGAACCTTGGGTCAGTCTCTAAACAGCAATTCCTTTGCCTAATGGAGCCACACCATGCATTGGATGATTGCAGCTCAGAGAAACCCAAGAGCTTTGTACGCCAAGAAGTAGAAACTCTACTCTGTTTTAACAAGCAGGGTTGAGTTGGCCAGTTTAAGGAAAGAACTCTATATCAAAAGGAGGGATGGAAAGATGGCTCAGAGTGTAAAAGCACTTGCTGGGCAGACATGAGGACCAGAGTTTGGATCTCAGCAGCCATTTGACAAGCTTGAGTTTGGTCCATGTATGCTTATAACTCCAGCCCTAAGGGAGACAGAGCCAGGTAGATTGCTGTAGCTAGCTGGCTGCCCAGTTTAGTGGAAAATGTAAGTGTGGTGGTTTAAATATAATTGGCCCCCATTGTCCCATAGGGAGTGGCACTACTGGGAAGCATGGTCTTGTTGGAGGAAGTGTAGGGAGGTAAACTTTGGGATCTGATATATGCTCCAGTCTGGTCAGAGTAACACAGTCTCCTTCTGCTGCCTAAGCATCACAGGCTCCTTCTCCAGCACCATGTCTACCTGCATGCTGCCATGCTTCCTGCCATTAATATAATGGGCCACACCACTGAAAGTCTGAGCCAGTTCCAATTCAATGTTTTCCTTATAAGAATTGCCTTGGTCCTGGTATCTCTTCACAGCAATAAAACCCTAACTAAGACAGTGAGCTTCACTGTCTTGTTCTGTTCAGTGAGAGACCTTGAATAAGGTGAGGAGTTTTACAGAAAGTCACCTTGTTCTGGCCTCTGAGTATACATACACTCATAGGCCTTCAACATAAAAATGCACACACATGAACACACACATGCATACGCACACATGCCCATGCACACTCATGGGCACTCAACACACATGCATTTGTGCACAAATACACATACACACACACACACACACACATTAAAGTCATCATATAGTCAAAATAGATAATAGGCAGGCACTGGGGTGAAGGCGGAACTAAGCAGGAAACTACTTCCTCCAAAGACAGACACTGCTATATTGTGATGCCCACCCAGGAGGGATATTAAGTACTCCCCATTCCTGTTTATTTGTGAGAGCTTTGGTAGCATTTACTTCACAAGTTATGGGCTAACTAATCAAGGAATACAACCAACAAACACTTTCTCCTGGGACAAGGCAGAGCTGTTTTGTTCTTGCTGCTGCCATGAGTTCCTTGGCTAGCTGCTAAGTGAGGCAGGCGCCTTGGACAGTCTCCTACACCAGTACATTGCTAAGATGCCCTTTCTTTATTTCAGCTAAAACTTTGTGATTCGAGCATGCCCAGAGGTGCTCCTGGCTTCTGTCTTCATGATTACAACCAGGCCCAAACGTCTCCCCATCCACCATTTTAGCCTTGTGAACGTGAACTCCTTGAACCTTGAGTTACACACGCTCCACACTGTGTCCTTTAGTTGCGACCTTAACAGTCACACATTTTTTTGTTCATGGAGGAGGGGCTGTTTTGGAAACAACCCTGTTCTCCTTGCTCACTGCAACTAATAAATCTTTTTCTACTCTTTTAAAAAACCTTTTCTGCTCTTCTTTTATTTCTCTGAGAGCTATTTTTGACCTTTCCCTCAAGGTGTGAATCTGTTGTATTCAGTTATACCCTTTGGAGTCTAAGTGCCTCCAATTCCTTTAGTCTCTCCTTAGCTGAGCTATCTTTTCTTCAACCACCGGTCAGCTGGACGGAACGCTGAACGTAGAGAGGAGACACAGAAACGTCTCACTACCACTGGGCTTTGGGGGATACTCTTCCTCCCTTTCCTCACCACACCCTCCCTCTCAGCTCCTTTATCCTCTTCTTTTCCCTCCAGATCTCCCTTCTTGGAAAGGCCTCGCAGAGCGCTGTCCTTGGTTCTGACCTATATTTCCCTCAGCTGGAGGAGAAATCAGTTTACAACAGAGGAAAGGCATGGAATACCAAGGGGCTGAGTGTTGAATCCTGGAACATTTTGGAAACCGAGTTCTCTGCCTTTCATGTGGCCAGAGCAGCCGCAGTGCCCCAACAGACAACATCCTGGATCAGAGATGCCAGCTGGCCACTGTTCCTCCCCCATTCACTGACTTCAGAGCGTCAGGATCCAGACCGTGCCTTATCTAGGTGCCTCGGGGAAAGCTGTGGGTTCAGTGACTGCCCCAAAGGGACCAGAACATAGAACCCCAGAAGGATACAGAGGCCCAAGATAAGACCGTGAGCAGGGTCCCTTTGGCGCTCAGGTGCTGTTCATCAGACATCGACAGCCCCATAGCCCTGGCGATGACAGGCAGAATTGATAACATACAAGTCATCAGCAACCTTAGAGGACAGACCGTCACTGGCTCGCAGAGATAAGGGAACAGAGAGCAGCCCCTCTACCTAGGGAAAGAGGAGTTAAGCTGGTCTTTGACCTTAGATGGCTGTCAGGCCCCCCGTCCTTCCCGAGTTTCCCCAGAGCTGCCTCCTGCCATCCTGGGGCCCTTCAGTCAATTACAGAGCCAAATCTTCTGGCCTCTATTTTTAGGGATTAATCGTGTTATCTCTAGACACAGGTGTTAATGACTGACAGCAGACAGGCGGTTTCTCCCCCTTGTCTCTGCCTCACATAGCCTGCCTAAGGAATAGGGCAGAATAAACAGTGTTAAGTAAGGGGTCTGTCCAAGCTGCGGACTGAGTCCAAGCAGCCTCTCCAGCATCTAGAGCAGGCGGAAATGTGCCCAAAGAGGGGCTGCAACCAGCATCTAACATTTCCTTCCTCCCTCTTTCCTTCCTTCCTTCTTCCCTTTCATCCTTCCTGAAGTGGAAACTTAAGGATTCTTTAGAGAGTCAGTTGTGTTAGATGGTGTTTTGCTGGGGCGAATTCGTAAAAGAGTGTTTTCCTGAAGTGGCCACTGGTGAAAGACTAAGGCAGACACATGAAGGAATGTTTAGCTAAAACAGACACAGGAGAAAAAAATGTCCTACTAAAGCAAGCATGTGAAAAGATGTGTTAAAGGATTTGCTAATGACACACATGCACTGGTCTGCCTTTTTTTTTTTTTAATTTTCTATATTCTTTGTTTACATTCCAAATGATTTTCCCTTTCCTGGTTCCTCCCTCCCCATAAATCCCATAAGCCCTCTTCCCTCTGCCTGGTCCCCAATCAACCCCTTCCCACTTCTCTGTCCTGGTAATCCCCTACAATGCTACATCAAGCCTTTCCAGGACCAGAGCCCTCTCCTTCTTTCTTCTTGGGAATGATCTGATATGTGAGTTGTGTCTTGGGTATTCAGAGCTTCTGGGCTAATATCCATTTATCAGTGACTGCATTCCATGTGTGTTCTTTTGTGAATGAGTTACCTCACTTAGGATGATATTTTCCAGTTTCAACCATTTGCCTAAGAATTTCATGAATTCATTGTTTTTAATTGCTGAGTAGTATTCCATTGTGTAAATATACCACATTTTCTGTATCCATTCCTCCATTGAGTGACATTTGGGTTCTTTCCAGTTTCTGGCTATTATAAATAAGGCTTCTATGAATCTAGTGGAGCATGTGTTCTTATTACATGCTGGGGAATCCTCTGGGTATATGCCCAGGAGTGGTATAACAGGGTCCTCTGGAAGTGTCATGCCCAGTTTTCTGAGGAACCGCCAGACTGATTTCCAGAGTGGTTGTACCAGCTTGCAATCCCACCATCAGGGGAGAAGTGTTCCTCTTTTTCTACCACATCCTTGCCAACACCTGCTGTCTCCTGAGTTTTGCATAGTTGAGCTCTTTTTGTCAGGACTCCATAGAGAGAAATGCACCAAAAAAAACTTCTGGTGGCATGGGACGGCTTTTTTGTCGCTTTTGTTGACTCAGGCTGATTGACAGAGTGATGTCAGCTGAGACAGATGCATGTGTTGAGGCAAGACCTGTGCTGAGACAAGACACATGGAGGACATGTGATGTTTAGAGGAAGTATAAAAAGGAATGATCAGACAGTGACAGAGGCTGAGCTAGGCGTGCTTACAGAGCTGGCTGTGAGATGCTTGTTGGTCTCACGTCTTCACTGATCTTCATTCAATGAGAGAGGCACAGACAAGAATTTCTCCTGGTGTTCCTGCTGGCCCTTCCTGTTGACTTGTGCAGATGCTGAGGCCTGGCTGTCTCTGTTAGGTCATTCCACCACTGGTGATTTGTGTTTGCAGTCCTGACTCTACTGAACTGGACTGCTGGTGTATTCATAAAGTGTTTACGAATGTATTGAGCTGCTGCTATTGACCTGTGAACTAAACTATTGTCTATTTCCAGACAACACAGATTGGAGTTTCCCCAAAAGAACCTTTCCAAACAGGTCCATTTCTCATCTATCCTTTCTTTCCCACTACCTCTGGTTGGTGGTGGGCTAAAAGGGGGGAAAGCATTTAAGAATCATATTAAAAATAAGTTTAAAAACATAAAGGTACACCTTCTTTCTTCCCTTCCCCCCTCTTCTTCTTTCTGTTCCCCCTCTTCCTCTTCTCCCCCCTCTTGCTCCTCCTCTATAGGCTTATTTAAAAAAAAACCTATTTTAATAAGGGTTCTTAAACTCTTCCACCTCCTTATAACCCACCAATCAAGGTATGGGAGGAGGATGGCTAATAGGACAAGGGAGACGTGGACTGTTTAGAAGGAGTTCTTTGAGGTGATTCCAATATTTGTTGTCAGCAGTCTAGTCTATTTGCAAAACATCAAACTTCTGGCTATCACGAACAAGGCAGCTATGAACATAGTGGAACATGTGGCCCTGTGGCATGGTGGGGCATCTTTTGGGTATATCCCCAACAGTGGTATTGCTGGGTTTTCAGGTAGATCTATTTCCAATATTCCGAGGCACCTACAGATTGATTTCCAGAATGGTTGTATCAGTTTTCAATCTCACCAGCAATGGAGGAGTATTCCTCTTTCTCCACAACCTCATCAGCATACACCAGCTGATATGAGTCCCCCAACACATATACAGCAGAGAACTATAGGGTTTGGGTTTAGTCAGAGAAGATGCACCTAACCCTCAAGACATTGGAGGCCCCAGAGAGTTTAGAGGTCTGGTGAGGTGGGGGTGGGGACATCCTCATGGAGACAGGGGAGAGGGGAGGAGGTACAAGATGCGGAACAGTCAGAGGGTAGACAGGGAGGGAATTAAAAAAATCCATGAAACTTAAATCAGCTCTACCAGTTCCATCCAGAAGTAACCAAGAGGCTCCACGGATAAACCTAAGTGTCCCAAAGCGGCCAGAAGCAGCCAGAACACCACCATAAGGTTTTTGGTGTGTTTTTCTCTACAACGTTATGACAAGCAAAGATCAGAGAAGAAAGCATGGTGAACCAAGGCCAGAGTGCTGTCAGCAAAGGCCAGTGCCGAGCAGCAGGGTGAAGCAAGGCCAGCGAGTCACGCACTGTCTGCTGCTTTATACGTAGCCCCTTTCCAAAGGTCACGTGTTCTCTCAAGTGTCCACGCCAGCAAAGCACCACATGTTCCTTCACCAGTCAGCTTTCAGAAAAACACCATGGGTCTGTTCTCAACAAAACATCCTCCCGCGAGTCTGCTTCAGCAAAACATCCTCTCATAAGTCAGTTTCCAGAAAAAGAATCACATGACACAACTGGGTCTCCAGAGAAACCAGAAATTTCCACTTCATCCCTCCTCCTCCTCCACCTCCTCCTCCTCCACCACCTCCTCCTCCTCCTCCTTCACCTCCTCCTCCACCACCTCCTCCTCCTCCTCCTCCACCTCCTCCTCCTCCTCCACCACCTCCTCCTCCTCCACCTTCTCCTCTTCCTCCTCCTCCACCACCTCCTCCTCCTCCACCTCCTCCTCTTCCTCCTCTTCCACCACCTCCTCCTCCACCACCTCCTCCTCCTCCTCCTCCTTTTTTTCCTTCTCCCCACTCCAGGTCTCACATTGAATGCCCTGGAACTCGCTATACATCCAAAGCTGACCTCAAACTTTCAGTAACCCTCCTACTTCAATGGCCTCTGAATACTTCAAATTGTTGTGTTTACGGGTACTTAGGATTAGACCCAGGTTTCTCTGTATGCTAGGCAAGTCCCCTGTGCTGGGTAGTGTTCTTCAAACTTGACACAAGCTAGAGAAGTTTTAAAAGAAGGAATCTCAATTGAGAAAATGTCCCCACAATATTGGCCTGTGGTGCATTTATTGGGTAGCTGGTGAGGGAACGATGCCATCCCTGGGCTGGGTCCTGGGCTCCACAAGAAAGCAGGCAGAGCAAGCTATGAGGAGCTTGCCAGTAAGCAACACCCCTCCGTGGCCTTTGTATCAGCTCCCGCCTCTAGGTTCTTTCCCTGTTTGAGTTTCTGACCTGCCTTCCTTTGATAATGAACTGTGATACGGAAATGCAAGTGAAATAAATCCTTTCTTCCCCGGGTTGTTTATGGACGCAGTGTGCTGCCGCAGCAATAGAACCCACCCTGACACTGAGCAGCCATATCTCTGACTCTTGGAACCTGAATTTCCTGGATTCTTCCCATTTGTGCTTTCTCGACTGGCCATGGGGCAGAGCTTCCAAGTCCAGACCAGAGCCCTAGTCTGAGATGAGTCCCATTGCCCTGACTCCTCTCCGTATGGATACCCTCCTCTGCTTTCTGTAGTTCTAAGAGTCATGAAGGAGGGTATCAAGATGTCTGCGTTCTCCTCTTTTCCTTGGCTCAACCCTGATGAATGGCACTGGGGTCTGGAGGGTGTGGGTTAAAAACTGACAAGTAGTTCAGGAGGAGATGGAAGGGGCCGTCTGAGAGGCAGAAAAAGCAGCAGAAGTCAGAAAAGAAAGAATTTGGTTACAGGCAGAAATGACCATGAAGTGATGGGAGGGAGGATGGCATCCGAGGTCTGTAAGGGAACAGTGTGGAAGGCTGGGATGGCAGTTACCTTACAGAGGGCTGTGGGCTGGGGCATGGGCCAGCGGTTACATTACAGAGGGCTGCGGGCTGGGGCATGGACCATTCTTTGAAGAAGCATGCTCTGAACAAAGAGGAGGCATTGCAATGAGGGAGGTGGAGAGAGGGGCCATCCCAGCAGCACATGAATGCGCAGGACAGACCCTGGCCAGGGTCCTGGCATCTCTCCCAGGCTGTGCAGAGCAGAATCTGCCTGCAAAGGCTTGCTGTCAGTCCCAGCAGAGAACTCCAACGCAGCGAGTGCCAAGTGGGGCCTGGAGGCACAAATATTTGCTCGGCTTCTGCTCTTCTTCAAACAAGGCATCACTTTGGGGATGGAGGGTGCTGTACTGTCAGGAAGTAAGAAATCAGCGAGGGTGGAAGCCATTGCTCTTGGGGCCACTAATAAATCCCCCAGACTCCTGAGCTACTGGAATCCATTAGCTCAGGAAAGCAGCTAAATAATACCAGGCCCTTTTATGAGACATCTGTTCAAACAAAGTCACCCTTTCTCCTCACAGGATTCTTTCCACTCCCTATTCTGCTTCTGTAGACTGAATTAGTGAGTCAGGGCTGTACGTTACTGCTGCTCTACCCTAGGCCACAAGAGCATGCTGCTGAGGAGGGAGTGTTGTTATATGACGACCTTCACTATGATGCATGTTCCGTGGAGGCTTTGATCAAGGTGGGTTTCTTTTTGTCAGTGTGTAGAAGTCTGTGAGTGTTCCCATGGGCTTAGTTACTTGTGTGTGTATGTGTGCATGTGTGTATGTGTGTGTGTTTATGCAACACTGTTCTATTATGTAAATGTATTATTGTAACAGGGTCCCAGACCTTAGTAAGCCCCACACTTTAGCACAACTGACTCCATGATGGAAGTAACATTCAGGCTATAAAACTCAGCACATAGACAGCATCACCTGCCAAAATAAAAACAAAGACCTAACCCACAAAGTCTATAGAGTTCTGGGAAAGTCTCTAAATGTACTAACCTTAAGCTTCTGTAGTTCTGATTCTGGCAAACTGTTCTTGTTAACAGAGTATATTGACCCTGGACATGGTTTTTGTTTTTTAAACAGTCACCCTGAGAGAGGCTTGGGTCTACACTGGGATCCCAAACATGCAGTGTAATTGTTGCTGGCTAACAAAGACTTTCTATTGGCTTAAATCCGTGTCTGAGCGTCTGAGCAGTCTTCTCTGGTGGACACCCCACGACATTATGTCATGGGTAACTGTGTTATTAGAAGACCACAGGTCATGAGACATTGTTTGTTTTTGGTTTTTTGGGTTTTTTTTGTTTGTTTTGCTTTTTGGTTTTTCGAGACAGGGTTTCTCTGTATATCCCTGGCTGTCTTGGAACTCACTCTGTAGACCAGGCTGGCCTCGAACTCAGAAATCCACCTGCCTCTGCCTCCCAAGTGCTGGGATTAAAGGCATGTGCCATCACCACCCAGCGAAACATGGACTTTTCTAACAGAATTCAGTTCCATGTTGTGATAAACTGTGAGCCTGGGTGTTACATGAGATAATGTGTGATTGGGTGTGGTTTGGTGGTTCAGAGCGAGACATCTTCACATGTGTGTATCTGTACACACACACTGTAAAATTATCACTGAATTAGCATTTATAAGTCAGGCAGTCTGGTCCTGTGCAAAGGCCTCCTTTCTACAATGCGACCATGCGAGGCTGTGAGCTGTGTACTGTGCACACTGAAGTCAGGGAGACAGTGTAAACATACCCGGCGGATTTCTCAAATTCCCTGTTGCCCCTGCTCTAATGACTAGGAGGACTGGAGTCCCTATTTTCCTTCCCAGTGCTCCAGGGACACTCTGAGGAGCATCTGGGCAGATATTCATGGGCTCTCATTGGGATGAAGAAACACGTCTCTTCAGCTGCTACGTGGAGGGTCTAACCTGGGACAGTCCTTCCAGGGCAAAGATGACACCCACAAGGTATCAGATGCAGAGACCGATGAAAGGAAACTGCCTTTATGGAGAAGCAAGGAGGGCCTCAGTGGCCACCAAGCCCAAGGCAGGGCCAGGGAGCTTCAGTACGCAACAGCTCCCCACGTCCTTGAATCACAAGGATTCCTGCTTAAGATTCCCAGGAAGCAACCAAAGGTGTGATTTGATGGGGACTAAGGCAGCGCTTAGTCAAGTTAGTTACTTTTTGGGTTTTGAACTCTCCAGCCTACACAGGGACAAAACACCTAGGAAGTCAGCTCTGGGAGCAACCCTTAGCCTGTGACATGATGGGAGAGAAGAACCAGCCGTCCACTGCATCCCGGTCCGTCTGACCCAGGTATGTTATTATGCTATCTCTGAGCCCAGTGGTGTAAGCAAGAAAAACAAACGGGTGAGCAGCCCCTCTTCCTAGCTACTCTCTGTGACTCGCTTCTCTTCTCTCCGCACTTGCTTTCTCTCTTACTAGTTGTAGAGCCTGCGACAAAGTGCCAGCCTTACCTCCTGACCCTAAGACTGACTCCTCAGTGCCCCAGTCCTAAGGCAGGTGAAAAGATGAGCCCACCAGGTCCCTTAGCCTGTAGCTGGGTGAGGCTCTCAAAGAGAAGAAAGTTGCAAGAGGGAGTGTCATTACTTTCCAACCTGATGTCTGAGACCCTTCCCCACTGTGGAAGGTGACAGGTGATGGCTCAATAGTAAATGTCCTTACAGTATACCTGCCTCCTTAACTGTGTAGGTGTGTGTGTGTTCATGTGTGTACAACAAAACAAAAAAACAGGGTCTTAGGTAACCCAGGCTATTCTAAAGCTCATTATGTAGCTAAGGCTGGCCTTCAACCCCTGGTCCTGTCTCTAATTCCTGAGCACTGGGATTATAGACAAAGGCCCCCACACCTGGCCTGCTTTGATCTATCAGGTGCCTGATGCATTTAATCTATTGAAGTCTCCATTTTCAAGGCATTGTTGAGATCACAGGCTATGTCTCCAACCACATCCCTTAACACTTCTCCCCAACTCACCATCCTGCTGGGGCCACCCAGGAAGACCCAAGACTGGGAAGCAAGTAGGAGGCTGGGTACACTCTGCCCAGACCTCCAGCAGCTGCAGCCCTGGCGGCTCCATCTGGACAGGATTCCTCTGCTCAGGCTGAGAGGGAAGCAGCTTGGACACTATCACATGGTACTGCTCTCTATAAACCCTGCCTGCCTCCCTTGGCCAGGCCTGCCATCTGCTCTGGCGGTTTCCTGCAGGAATGTATAGCATAAGAAAGATCCTTCTCTGATGGGACCCAGATGCCTAAAGGTCAGCCCCATGGTCAGAGATCGGGCTTTGTCTCAGTCCCTGACAAATACCAGGTTGTGTCACTACACGCAATGTCACTCACTGTTCTGGCCTGTCCTCCCCCTCCCCCATTGCCCCGGGGGCTTCTTCATGTGTACATGGAATCATAGAGTCCCAAACAGACTTTATTCCGAATGTCCCCAAAGAACATGTGGCAGTCTCAAACACCACAATGACAAGGATTCTGAGGCTGTCTGGAAGGGAAGGTTATGGGGTGCTTCAGTGATGGCCTCAGGCAGGCTGTTGAGGCTTGCCCACACATTCCCCACACACTTTAGCTGATCGAAAGCCTTGGCGGACTGTCCCAGAGTCCATGGGCCAATGCCCGTTTCAGATCCCCAGTTCACACTTCTCAGCCCGAGGCTTCCTCTGGTTCTGAGAGCTGACCCTGGCCATTCATAAGGCCGCCTGGAAGTGCCAAGGAGGGTGAGAGGCAAGTCAGTGGACATGGGAGGAGAGAATTCCTTAGGTGCTGGGGACAGCTAGTGCAAGAGCAAACATGACAAGCGAGTCTAAGCAAGATGGTCTAATGAAGAAAGCATCAGAGGAGAGGCAGGGAGGTGGTGCAGGACCTCGAGGTCCTCAGGAATGTCTCTGGCCATTGAGGTGAATGAGAGGAAAGCCACAGGACAGGACAGGGTCAGACTTACACAGGGCCATCCTTGCTTCTGTGTGGAAACTGTGGCAGGGAAAAGGGGAGTGAGCCTTTGGCAAGGCTGCGGCTGAGAGTTAGCAACGGATGTGGACCATAGGACAGTGAGAGGCATAGTTCTGGTTGCAGACTCTTGAGCCAAATCCCAAACTCCATTGTGAGGATGAAGGGGGTGACACCATCATCCAGCAGGTGGCAGGTGAGAATGTCAGCACACAGCCCAGGAGGCGCAACCACAGACCTCCAGGCCTAGCGCCTCCAGCTGCCTTCCTGGGAACCTCTCGTCCATGCTTCTCTCCAGATGTTGAGAGCAGAGAATCTGAAGCCAGGTGTGCTAGCACACACCTTTAATCCTAGTACAGTGAGTTCTCACATGCAGGACTAGACAGAGAGACCCTGCCTTAAACAAAAACAAAACGAGAAGAATATAACATTAGTCCTCAAATCCAGACCCCCACTGCACCGTTGGGAAGGAAGGGCTCTCATGAACTCTGGCTTTGGATGGATAAAATCAGGCCTGCTTCTAATGAACCCTCATGTCCTCTAGTTTGGAGTTCCACATTAACTTCAAATACCAGAAGTGTTGCTAAAAGACTCAAATTCTATTTTTAAATGTGTGTGTGTGTGTGTGTGTGTGTCTGTGTGTCTGTGTGTCTGTGTCTGTCTGTCTACAGAAGCCAAAGAATCAGAGAGACTGGAGCAGGGGTCATAGATGGTGGTGAGCCACCTTATGTAGGTGCTGGGAACTGAACTTGGGTCCTCTACTGAGCTATCCCTCCAATCTCCATCCCTGAACATTTTTTATTCTGAGCCAAGGTTTCTCTATGTAACCCTAACTGTCCCGAAACTTTTTGTGTAAACCAGGATATACTCAAACTCATATCTGACTGCCTCTGTCTTCTTTTGAGTGCTGGGACTAACGGTGTACGCCACCAACACCTGTCTCCATGAGCATCTTTTTTTTTTTTTTTTTTTAATACTGCATGTCCATTGAATGATTCCTCATCCCATCAAGGACCCAGGGCTGGCATTACTAATTAATTGTCATAATTCTTCTCATCCACATAAACTTGCCTTCAGACTCCAGGGTGCTTGCCTGCCAGCTGTGGCCAAAAGACTGAGGGATATATCTATAATTCAGCGAATGTCTTTAGGCCAGATGATGATGATGATGATGATGATGGTGGTGGTGGTGGTGGTGGTGGTGGTGGTGATGGTGACAATGATGATGACAATGACAACTGTAGATATGTTTTATGGTTTGAGGCTTGCAAAGTGCAGCTGGTGATTATTTTTTTCTACAGCTTATCATCATACTTACCAACGACAGGTATTGGTAAGGCCTTTGTTGTTCTTTCTTGATTTTTGTTTATTGTTGCCTTGTTTTTTCAAGACATGGTTTCTCTGTGTAGCTCTGGCTGTTCTGTAATTCACCCTGAAGACCAGGCTGGCCTCAAACTCAGAGATCTGCCTGCATCTCCCTCCCAAGTGCTGGCATTAAAGGTGTGCATCACCACAGCCAATCAGTCTTTATTGTTGTTGCTGGTGGTGATGGTGTTTTCTCTTCTTTCTTCTTTTTTTCCATGCCTTTGTTGTTTTTAAAGAATTATTTATATTTTATTATATATTTATTATGTTTAATATATTTCATATATAATAAATGTATTATTATATGTTTAATATATTTCATATATAATGAATGTATTATTATATGTTTAATATATTTCATATATAATAAATGTATTATTATATGTTTAATAATGTGTGTGTTTGTGCAGACGTGTGTGCGTGCATGGAATTACAAGCTGTTATGGGCTGCTTGATGTGGGTAATTGCAACTAGACTTGAGTCAGACCTTTGTAACTTAAAAGCAACAGTAGTGTATATATATATATATATATATATATATATATATATATATATATATATATATACAGTAGTGTCCAGTAGTGCACACACACACACACCTTGATTTTTACTAGAAAAATCCCCACAGGATGTCTAAGCCAGACTACATCTGTCCATAAAGCCTAAGGGAGACCTCACCTAGACAGCATAGATTGGGGGGGGGGGGATTGGTGTGAAATGCTCCAGAGAACAGACTCTGGAGGGACAGTGAGCACAAGCAGGCAAGAGTCAACAGCCCTGTTTGTGAGGGAGGTGTCGTGCTCCTTAAAACATCAGCTTTGAGCCACAGATCCATACTCTTTCTGTGTGCATACATGGTACAGAACAGTTTCATTTATAAATGAAACACAAAGATTAACTACCATTGCTATCAATCTGGACAATTCTAATGAGTATCACAGGAACCATTAACAAAATGTGGTCTCCTCTCTAGAGAGATTCAAAACAAATTGGATTTTCAGAGTTCAGTTGTCTGCAGGCAACTAAACCCCAGAAAGCAAAACCTTGGATAAAGAGGGCCTGTCGCCATTGCTGTCCCACTCCACGGAGGACAGTGGACAGGGACCATCTAGGAGGGCTGGTGTCCTGCCCAAAGTCACATAGCCGATGTGTATTAAAACCAGGACTGAGATACAGGGATTCAAAAAATGTTGGATTCAGGTTCTTTCCTTGGACTGAGAGCCACCCTCCTGGCCTTCTAGAAAGCCCCATGGTGGGCAGAGCTCTCTGAGAAGGTAGTGGAAGAAACACTACGGAAAGATCAGTGAACAGATGTGGTCCCGATGCTGCCCAGGTCCCTCCCGGCCTGGGCATGGATTCGGAGTAGATATTGTGGGGAGATGGGCAAGACCCTTGCTCTCAGCGTCAATGGGCTGGGCCAAGAGGGAGCTGTCCAGCATCCTCCCTTCCAGGCCACAGCAGGAGTCCAAATAGGCAATTAATTACTGCCGGCTGGCGGCTGGCTCCCCTTCTCCCATGCTCAACGGAGTGTGTAATGGGAACCGGAGCAGAACAGACTTCCCTGCCCAGAGGGAGCCTAGCATGCCAGCAGAGGACCGGCTCTGAGGAGACGAAGAAACAGAGACTGAGACTGAGAGTGAGTTTATTAAAACAATGAGCTCTCCTTGATCCTCTACTTTCTCACCTCCTGGCCCACAAAACAGTCTTCCCAGGGCTCTGCCCTGAAGTGACCCCTTCCCAGCAGCCTGAAAATGGCATTATTGCTGATAATAACCTCAGATCATATTAATAGCAGTCACTGGGCAAGATACTCGATAAGCACTGTCACTTTAAATCCTCAGATCAGTCCTTTGATGTCCTGTGAGACCTATTATGCTGATAAGAAATGCTGAGACCCAGAGAGATGGACCCCTCTCTGGGGACGGTATCTCACAGTGGTCACCGACTCTGGAAACAGGGAAACCGCTTATGATACTCAGTCTCTGTGCCTCAGCCTCCTCATAGGCACTGTGTGGGTGACAAGCATCTCCACCTCATGTGGCTTCTGGGACACTGATTGGCTTCAGTTAGTAAGTAGTGTCTGTGTGTCTTGAGGGTAGGCGCTGGTATAGCCTTGCAAGAACTGGATGCGACATATGCTCCCAACAAAGGAAATGGCCATTATAAGTTAAGAGTCCTCATTCACACCAGGCACTGGTGGCACATGCCTTAAATCCCAGCACTTGGGAGGCAGAGGCAGGTAGATTTCTGAGTTCAAGGCCAGCCTGGTCTACAGAGTGAGTTCCAGGACAACCAGGACTACACAGAGAAACCCTGTCTCGAAAAACCAAGAGTCTTCATTCATACTCTTTCAGGCCCATTGAGCCTCTCACTCTGTTCTTGGCATCTCTCTGCAGCCAGCAGGCTTGTCTGGGTACCGTTTTTTCTGTTCTGTGTATTAAGAACATAACTCAGAGAGAAACAGTTCAGTAAGTAAAAGTGTTTACTGGACAAACGTGATGGGACTATTTCAATCTTCTTGTATCTGTTGAGGCCTGTTTTGTGACCAATTATATGGTCAATTTTGGAGAAGGCACTGTGAGGTGCTGAGAAGAAGGTATGTTCTTTTGTTTTAGGATAAAAGGTTCTAGAGATATCTGTTAAATCCATTTGGTTCATAGCTTCTGTTGGTTTCACTGTGTGTCTGTTTAGTGTGTGCTTCCCTGATCTGCTCATTGATGAGAGTGGAGTGTTGAAGTCTCCCACTCTTATTATGTGCGGTGCAATGTGTGCTTCGAGCTTTAGTAAAGGTTCTTTTATAAATGTGGGTGCCCTTGCATTTGGAGTATAGATGTTCAGAATTGAGGGTTAAAAATGGAAGTAAAAACCATTTAAAAAAATCACAAACAGAGACAACTCTGGAGAAAGAAAACCTAGGAAAGAGATCAGGAGTCACAGGTACAAGCATCACCAACAGATTACAAGAGATAGAAGAGAGAATCTCAGGTGCAGAAGATACCATAGAAAACATTGACACAACAGTCAAAGGAAACGCAAAAAGGACAAGCGTGATGACGCAGTTCACTCCCAGAATCCACGTAGCAGAAGGAAAGAGCCACCTGGCACCTGAGCATTGTCCTCCGACCCTCACTGTGCAGTGTGGCAGGCACACGCCTCTGCACACGCATTCGTGCCCACAACTGAACAAAGGAAGACAATACACTTTTTTTTTTGGTTGATTCCCCAGAGGCCCACTTAAATTCTGATAATGCATTTGCATTCATAAAACCTAGACCTAGGGAGGTAGAAGAAGGTCAGGAGTTCATGGCCAGCTTATCCTGCCTGTGCTCCGTGAGATTGTCAGAAACAGAAAGGAAAAAAAGAAAAAAATGTCTTGTAACAAACTTATACCATGCTGTCCAGCGCCCCGAGGTTCCCATGGGTGGACTTTGATGTTTGGGAAGGGAGGCTTTGATGCTTAGACAGAAACCATTTTTTTCTGTGTGCATCCTCCACCCCATATCCCTGGCTCATTTTCCCACATTAAACCCTACATTTCCAGTACCCCAAAAAAATAAATTAAAATTATCTTAGACCCACCCTTGGTTAGAGTTCCTTATAAGTCTTTCAGCCTAGCTGAACCATTACTGCTTCTGAGTAGGAGGAGTTGGTTCCCCTGGACGTCTCAGTGGGCAGACAGGCATAGAAAGGCTAAGAGAAGTCAAGAAAAGAGGGAACTCCAGGTGGCATAGAAGACACAAGGCACAGGTAGGAAAATCAGCTAAGGTTTTTCTACCCTCAGCCATGGCTCATGGGGGTGGCCATGTCTGCACCATTTTCTCCAAGGGAAGAAAGTAAGTAAATTTATTTTTACAATCCAGCACCAATCACAGGAACCAGTGCTGGGTAGAGCATTAGAGAGTGAAGAAAGAGATTGGTGGTGCTGGGAACAAAAGAAAGGGAAAAGCCTATTTGGGGACTACAGATTACAAAGCTTACAAGAGGAAAGAGAAGGGAAAAAATAAAGGCCGTTGTTCATTCTCAGCTCTTCAAAAATGCTGAATAATGTCTTCATTTCAGAAATTTTTTGGAAGATTACTATTTCCATTTTGTGTGTATGCATTCTTTGCCTGTATGTGTGTATGTGAATTGTATGCACACCTGGGGTCCACAGAGACCAGAAGAGGACACTGTTGTGGGCCCCTCAGTGCTGAGAACCAGACCCAGGTCCTCTGCAAGAACAGCAGCAGCTCTAACCTCTGAGCTGTCTTCTCCAACCTCACCTACACCCCAATGTCTACATTTTTAATTAAAGAACTCCAAAGGCAATTTTTTAAAACCAGAGGGCCCAGAGGGTGGGGAGTGCTCTGTGTTTTGCATAGAAAATAAATAAATGAAAGAACCAGCCTAATATCAGTCCCATCAACTTCCTGTCATTTAGCATAAGGCTCCACCCCTCCGCGAGGAGCTAAGGCAGGTGATGGCTTGGGGCAAAGAGAGGGTTTCAGTGGTAAGTGGCTCTCACCCAGGCAACTGTAAGCAATGGTAATGAAACTCTTCAGGTTACAAAACCAAAATTTAAAAAGGTGTGAGTGTCAAAGGGGACAACATCAGTAGTAAGGGAGCAATGGAAAGTGAGTAGATCGGGCACATTGTATGAATCACGTTATTATGCTTAACTAATTAATATATGCCAATAAATAATTAAGAGCCTGAAAAGATAGTTCAACAGATAAAGGCATTTGCGACCAAACCTGACACCACTTGAGTTTGCTCTCTGGCCTAGAGACGGAAGTGATTCACACAAGTTTGTCCCCTGACCTCCACACTGCACCATGGCACGTGTGCGCCCACGCACACACATGTATACACATAAAACAAAATTTTAGAAGATTGTTTTAATCTAGAAAAAACCAAGAAAGCAAAACAAATATAAACAAGCAAATAAGCAAACGGAGAGGGTAAATGAGACATCTGCCTGTGTGTCCCACTGTGTTCACAGCCACTGCTGCCTCCCCAGGAACAGCCATAAGCAGTTCAAGTCAGCTGTAGCGGAGATAGGAGGTATAGTTCATCACATGCATCTCATACCATGAACATGTAGACACACGCATTTCTGAATCGTATGAAATAAAAGTGAATTTAGAAAAGGAGGAAGTATTGGAACTTTCTGTTCTGGGGAAATCTGCAATAAGAGGTTGTGTCCCTTGCCCGCTGTCTGGGGATGCTGAGTGATTATCTCCTTCCGGCCCCTCTCGAGGTTTCAAGCTAATTATAGGCTTGGGGGTCTCCTCACCTATTGATCTTAGAGCAGAAACATTAGATGGATTCTGTGGAGCCTTGGGGATTTTCAAAGTCACTTCCCTAAACTACACATCTCTGTTGTGTGTCGCCTGTGGTCCCTGCATGTGCTCCCATGGGGACAGAGGGGCAGAGCTGGTGGTGGCTGCTAGAGATAAAAACATGAAGAAAAACCTCCATGGGGAGGTCAGAGGTCATCCTGGGACAGAGTGAAAAGGAGAAGAGGAAAGACGCGACTGGTGGCAAAATCCCAATCCCTGCCCCTGCTTTGCTGCACCCTATCTGTACCCACCTGGGGAAGCAATGGCAGACCTGGTATCTCGTCAAGAGACTCCCAGCAGTTCTACTGGGTCATGCCCCGACGCTGTGTGACACTGCGAACAGTGATATTTAGTGCTGGGGTGAGTTCTTACTGGTTGTCTTCGAAAGGCATCTTTAAACTCAGTGCTAACTGCTTCTGAATCTCTCATCTCAAAGGTGACTCCCCTGGGGTAGGACTGTCTCTTTGTCTTAAGGAATCTGGCCAGCTAGACCCAATCATCTAACTCTGGTCTGAGAATCTTGTAGTCTGAGAAAAAGCAGAGGGACCCTGGTCCCAGCTCTCCTGAAGCCTCTGCCTTTCAGGCAGTGCCCTGGAACCTTGGGATCCTTCCAAGAATGGTCCTTTGGGCTGGAGTTAGTGACTGAAGCTAAGGTTGTAATAAGGTGATACACCAGGGACACTCAGCCCACCAGATGGGGAAAATGAGAACGATTTATAATAAATGCTGGGACAAGAACACAGACTACACCCATATGCATCCTGTGAGAGTCAATCTGTGGCTAGAGAAAGGCAGGTTCGATTTCTACACACCACTGTGAGCTGGATGGTCCAGCAGGACTCCCTGGACAAGCATAGGAGGTCTCAAGAGAGGAAAACATCCCAGAAAGGGTGAGAAGAAGGTGAGTCTTGCTGACATACAGAGCTGGGTGACTCACTCCCACCTCCCCGAGTCCAGGCTAATGGGAACTCTGCTCCCAGTGACTTCAGCATCTCATTCAGCCCTCTCTGGGCTCTCAGCACAGTGGTCTCACCACAGGTCTGTGGACAGCCTCCTCTTTGATACAACTCATACTGAGCACCTCGATTCACACCCACACCCACATATGTGTGCAACATTCCAGGGAAACACACAGAGGGTGTCAAAACACTTAGGAGCAGAACACAAGCTTGGAACTTGAAGACTCAAGAGAACTTACGTGCAAACTGGAGGTAGTCTCTAAGTAGAGACCTAAGAATGAGCAGTGATCCTGTGGAATATGTATGTAGGTTCATATTACATGTAAGCACTTCCTTCAGTCCTCTTGACCACTCTCAGGGGAAGGTCTAATTATGCCCAGCAAGCAGGCAAGGAAACTGAGGTTCTGTGTGGGTAGAATGGGTCTCCTGGTCACATAGGAGATCAGATTTGCCCTCTGCTCTGCTCTGGGGCTGGGGATCAATTTTGCTCCTGACGTGAGGGTGGCTCAATGGTGAGAACCAAACCCGACTTGAGTGATGTTGTGCCCTCACAGGCAGCCTGCAGTGGTAAGGGATGCCAGCACACAGGCCTGAAGGTGACAGAGTCCTGGGCCACTTGCCTGGCACAGCCCTCCTCTGGGGTAGGTGCTGAAGAGAAAGAGCCCAGGGACTCAGACCCTCTTCTATCTGGAGTGAGGAGCATGCTGGGATTTTCAAGCCATCCTTGAGCTGTCCTTAAATGAGCCCTAATGACTGCTGATTGCTCCTTTGTCACTGGGCTGGCTGTCAGCCGCTTGCATCTGCAGCAGCAGGGGTAGGGGGATGGGGTCTCCGCAGACCCTAAGCACACTGGTTTCCTATTTTAAGATAAACCCCTGTGGTGGGAAAGCTGAATACTCCCTGGGTGCTGGGAAATTCAGGCACAGGATGTGGTGGGGATGTACAGGGACCACTCCACAGATGGCTCATTTCTCCAGCCACTGGGCAGGCTCGTCTCCCTATGGGACTGATGGACAATGGGTTCAGAGGTTTGATAGACAGCAGGACCCAGGTGAAATTTCCTCCAACACTTCAGACAACAGGCAGCTACCAAACACTTACTCTGTGGCCAGGCAGAGCTGCGTACTAAATACAAACCCAGAGCCTCATGATCTAAGCAGTAACTGATACCCATGGGGCCTTTGCCATGTGCCGGGTGGTGACTTCCTACCCTGTGTAGGATGAACGCCCATCACTCCTCCCACCAGCACTGGAAGTTAAGGGAAGCGAACACCAGGGCGAGCTTGAGAACCTCTGACCCCATCCCACAGGCCACATGCTGAAAGTGAACCACAAAGAGAAAATAAGAAGGCAGCAGGCCCGGGGAGTGGAGGTGGTGATGCGAAGGATCCTAAAGGGAAAAAGAATGGCCTGGGCTGACTAGAGCTGCCCAGAGAGCTTGCATCCCCATGAAGGGTGAAGGGCCCAGATTAGCCTCTAGCACTCACCACAGCCCAAGACTGTACTCAACTGGAGATCCCTACTGGGGCATCACAGAAAGCCTCCACCTGAGTTCCTTTGGCTGCACTGACATTCAACAATGAAAACCTTCCCATCCAGGCTGGGAGATGGCTTCCTGTGCAGAAGTTTTGCTGCACATAAGTATGAGTTAGCATACGCATGATCTCAGCACTCGTGTAAGAAGCTGGGAGTGGCCTTTCCCACCAGTGACCCTGTGCTGGCAAACAGAGACAGATGGATTCCAGGGACTTGCTGGGCAGACAATCTAGCTAGAGCAGTGAGCCATTGAAAGAGTCATTGAAAGTCATTGAGTCATTGAGTCATTGAAAGACCTTGAGATGGCTATTCTTGGTTGTTAACTACATTTGGAATATACTATAATCCAGAAGAGGAGGGCATGCCTGTGAGAGGTTATTTTTGGTTAATGTGAAGTGGGTAGATCCACTTCTAGGAAGATACATGCCTTTGATCAGGTGGAAAGACACCCCTTTAACTTGGGCCACACCTTCTTCTGGAAACCTATATAAGGACATGGAAGAAGGAAGCTTTTGCTCACTCTGCCCTGCTAGTAAGTCGATTCCTTCACTGGCATTAGAGCCAGTCTCAACCTGTGGATCATGACCTTTCTGGGGGTTGCATATCAGATATCCTGCATCTCATAGATTTACATTACAACTCATAGCTGTAGCAAAATTACAGTTATGAAGTAGCAATGAAATAATTTATGACTGGGGGGTCACCATAACATGAAGGACTATATTAAAGGGTCGCAACATCAAGAAGGTTGAGAATCACCGCATTAGAGCCTACTTCCTCAGAATTCCAGCATCTGCTGAAGACCAGCTGAATCGTCAGCCTCACAGACTGAGAAACTTCTGGATTTTTGAACCTTCTCTTCATAGCCTGCCATTGTTGGATTAATTAGCACAGAGCCTGAAAGTGATTCTAATACCCATATATATACATATACATCTGTGTGTGTGCATGTGTATTGTACATGGCATATATGATGTATGTGTATGTGTATGTGTGTGTGTATGTGTATGTATATATGAATGTGTATATGTACACACACACACACACACAAGAACACCAAATAAAAACAATGAATGTATCCTTTCCCCCACTTCCGGATCACAGTTCCCCGCTGATCATTCCATTTAACAAAACAGGAAACTGTAGCAGAGAGACTGGAGGTCATTCGCCCAGGTCAAGGCCACCAGCAGCAGGGTTGGGAGCTGAGCTTTACTCTTTTCCAACATGACCCTAGAGTTGTCCCTGGACCCAGCGGTCACGAGGCCGGCAGGCAGGTGCTCTTTGCTAGCTGACAGTTGCTAGAATAACTTCAGCCCCTCACTGTAAACAGCAAGCTCCCCTCCCCCTCCTTTAGCCAGTCCTCCCCACGGCCCCACTCAGAGCTCAGAGCTATTAACCAGGTCGTGCTGGCTTGTCCCAGTCTGATAGTTCCCTTAATTGCCTTTTTATAGCACGTCGTACAACTGTTCATTATGCTGTCATATTTCCCCTCGAAGGCAGCGGTGGGGGAGCCAAATGGATGGAGGCCGGCCCAGGTGGCAGGGGCAGTGGGGGGCACCAGTGTGCGGAGCTTATTTTCTACTTGGTCAGACTGAATTAAACGCATGCTTCTCACACTCGAATAACACACAAGCCAGTTTTAAGGAGTTGGAATCCAGAGTCGCATCCCGGCAGTTGACACATTATCTTTATTATAATGTTACTAGAACAGGCACACATGGAAAACTGGGTTCAGACAGACGTCTTATCCTTCTAGCAACATACAACTGGAAGTGCAAATAAAATAAAGCACTTCAATGTGGAGCTATGAAACCAGCAAATTCAAAATAACACAATTAATGCAACGTGATGGATGGGGCCACGACACAAATTAAATTGCACTCACCTGGTGATCACGGCTCCCTGGCTTCAGTGTTTAGTCCCCCTCTGTTTCTTTTATCTTAAGACCCACGGCAATTAAAGCAGGATTGGGTCATCCAAGAGACTTAGAACCACCTGCTGGTAGATATTCTAGATGTAAAATAATACAATAGGAAATCAGGTAATTCTCAATCAGAGCTCTAACGCCATTCTAGGAAGCAGCTAAGTATCCCAGGAGTCCAAGCTATCCTGTGGAAAGAGCTACATGTTCTTGGAAAGCCCAGGGCATATGACAACCACAGAGGCCAGATCAAGGCCCTTTGAGCCCTTGAAGGTAGAATGCTCTAGAGCTGATGTGTTTGGCCAGAGGGGGTCATACCAGGTTGTAACCCCCCTCCCTGGCAAAGCTTTTCCTGGCAGACTGGCCTGAATACAGAGGCTGTTCTGGTCTTAGGTTTGCATCTTGGCCTTCTACCACCTTGCCATGAGGCATTGGGAAAGCTACTTAATCTTATATTGCAATGTCTCAGTCTGTAAAATGGACATGAAACTTATTAACACTCACGGTGATGTTGTGAGACTTGTTTCTGGTGCTGTAACCCAAACTGTACATTTAGCCTTGACCTAGTGGAGAATGAATGCTTATTAAATGCTACTAAAATTATTCTTGAGCTGGAGAAATGGCTTACTGATTGAAAGCAATTGATGTTCCTTCAGAGGATGTGGGTTCAGTTCCCAGCACCTACATGGTGGTTTACAACCATCTGTAATTCTGGTTTCAGGCTATGGGATGCCTCTTCTGACCTCTGTGGGCACTAGGCATGTATGTGGTGCACAGATGCATCCAGGTAAAACATAAGATAAATCTAAAAAGTCTTTTATTTTTATTTTATTATTTGTTTGTTTGGCTTTGGTTTTTTTGAGACAGGGTCTCTGTGTCGTCCTGGCTGTCCTTGAACTCACAGAAATCCACCTGCCTCTGCTTCCCAAGTGCTAGGATTAAAGGCATGTGGTACATGCCTTTTTTTTTTTCTTTTTCTTTTTCTTTTTTTAGACAGTGTTTTTCTATGTAGCCCCAGATGTCCTGGAACTTACTCTATAGACCAGGCTGGCTAAAAAATCTTATTATTTGTGTGTGTGTGTGTGTGTGTGTGTGAGAGAGAGAGAGAGAGAGAGAGAGAGAGAGAGAGAGAGAGAGAGAGAATGCGCACATGTCCTAGTGCCTGTGTGGAGGTCAGAGGAAAACTCAGAAGTAGAGCCTCTTCTGCCACTGGAGGTCCCAGGAATTGACCAAGGGCCATCAGACTTGCACATAAGTGCCACACCCACAAAGCCATCTCATCAGCCCCAAATGTTACTTTTGATATCTCAACTCAATCTAGCTTTCAACAGAACTGCAAGAGGTTTCTGATAAAGCCAGGTGGTGGTGGTGTATACCAGTAATCCCAGCACTCTGGGAGGCAGAGGCAGGTGGATTTCTGAGTTCGAGGCCAGCCTGGTCTACAGAGTTCCAGGACAGCCATACAGAGAAACCCTGTCTCGGAAAAAAAAAAAATCCAAAAACCAAAAAACACAACAACAAAAAAGACGTTTCTGATAGAAGCTTCCAGTTTGAATCCTTGGACCATGGACTCACCAGGGTTGGATCCAGATAGGGAACTGTGGCCCCCATCATATGTCCACAAGGGTTGAAATTGAGAGGAACCCTTGGTCCCTGAACTGCCAGAGTCTGGCAGAGGCAGGTCTTAGCATACCCAGTTTATCTGTGCTGGAGATGGAACCCAAGGCTTTGTGCATGTCAGACTAGCTACAGCCTCATAATTGTTTGTTTCACTCATTGATTAGGTTTATTATAATAATGCTTACTATTAATGTGTGTTTGTATGTTATATATACACACCCATATAGAGAGAGGGAGGGAGAGGGAGAGGAAGAAGGAGAGGGAGAGGGAGAGGGAGAGGGAGAGGGAGAAGGAGAGGGAGAGGGAGAGGGAGAGAGACCAGAGGATGGCCCCAGGGAGTCAGTTCTCTCCTGATGTGGTGTCTAGAGATCAAATACCAATCACCAGGTAAATGCATTTTTACCTCCTGAGGCATCACACTGGCCCTATTTGTTTTTTTAATTTTTGAGGTAGAATATCACCATGTAGCCCAGGCTAGCCTCCAAGGCTGTCTCCCAATTGCCTGAGCCGTCAAACCCAACTTGAGTGTGGGTTTTGTCCAGCAAAGGCTGACCAAAGAAGCCTCTAGTTGAAGCAAGGCCTGCTCCCTTACCCTCAGTAACCCAACCCCCACCCCTGCCCCAGCCACCATGGTCCCTCCCAGGCTTCCCCCCTCCTTCTGTTTGTGCCACTGCCCATACAATGTCATCTCTGAATGAGCGTCCTGTTCTGCAGTCTCTGCTTTGAAACCACCTACAGTGGTGGTGGACTACCATAACAAAAGAACATGAAGCTACTGGCACTCACTGGTGTATTTGAAAATGTCTCACCTTGAGACAGTGAAGGAATAATCTCCAGAGAGGCCTTCAATAGCATCAAGCACACCCAAAGCCCCATAGGCCTCACACTACCCCAACAGGCCCCAGAGTATAAGGCTCAAAAACTGCTTTTGAGCTCCTGGAGCCTAGGATCCTTGTAACATGGTTTGTTGGATCAGAGCCTCTGTCCCTCTGTCTCTCTCAGGTATTGTATCTGTAATGTCAGGTTCCAAAAGGAACTTTCTAGATCTGAGCATGGTCCTCAAGCTAGTCTAAAAAAAAAAAAAACAACAACAAAAAATAAGACCTTACAACCTTACATCTCATGTGTGTGTGTGTGTGTGTGTGTGTGTGTATGGAAGCCACGTGAGTTACAGAAATCAGAATTTAGGGCCAGACTTACATGCACACATACACACACTACACCACACACACACACACACACACATGTGATGGGAAGGACTGTATTTTCACAAAGGAGCACATCATCCAAATCCACCAATCAGGCCCGGGGCTCTTCCTTTAATTCTGTGCAGCTTCCTGTGACTTTAAGGACTTCCAAGAGCAAGGACTGTGCCCGCCTGTCCCTTGCCCCCTGGTTGCTTTCCACAGAAAACCTGAACCTAGAGGCCCAACAATAATGAAATCTAGTCATCTTTAGGCACTGCCCCCGGAAGGACATTGAGCCTCTCTCTACTCAGCAAGGAAACTTTCTGGGTTTACAGTCACTAATGTACTTGACTGTGTTTTACCCTGAGCCAGCAAACTACCCTCTAGTTTGCGCCACTGTATGCAGAAACGGGATCTTTGTTCCATGTGTATACTGCCCACTCGGAACCAGCTGTCTGGCTGTCTGCCCCTCCTTTGTGCCTGTGGACATAGCATGAGGAAAATGGATTCTGCTGTTGGACAAGACCACATGATTTCTCCCTGCTGTTAGGAAAAACCTTAGGATGCTTCCACCCCAGGATATCATCAGAGCCTGCCCCCTCAGCAGGAAAAGGCAAAGGAAGGCTCTGAGCCACAGTGGGGGCAGGGAAAGGGGTCTGTCTGTGATCACTCAGCCCCGAAATGATGCTCATGATGACTGCTTTTTCAGGCCATTAATTCAAGGGCTCCGGGTCCCCCTCCCCCATGTCACTGCCTGCTCTGGGAGATAAGCCCAGTTCTATTTAACCCTACCTCTTCCTCCCCCCCCCCAACACCACAAAGTGGCTTCCATCTCAGTCGGGCAGGCATTTAACTCCCTGGATACCGAAAGGCTTCAGTGACTGCTGGTGCTCTTGCATCAGGAAAACAGATATGTCTTATCTGGACCCCAGAATCCTGGTCCATAGACCCAGAATCAGCAGGCTCCGCAGGAGTCCTGGGAGTCTCCATGTATACTCTTTCAGGAAGCTCAAGCTCCCCCAGACAGTAGAACCCATGATGGCCCTAGAAGAAGACTCCCCCACCCACTTCCAGACTGGGCAGCTCTGCTCCAGCTCCCCCCGCCCCGCCCCCCATAGCCTTCACTCCCCAGTTCTCAGCCGGATGGAAAAGCTATGGAACCTTAGCCTCTTCCCCCTCTGTGTTCTGCTGGCTCATGGCTCTGCCTGGCAGCCTCTTTCTTTCTCTTGTTTCTTTCTGTCTCTCTGCCCCCTCTCCTTCTTTGTTCTCCCCTCTTCACAATCAGTGATCACGGAAGGCCGTGTCCTTCCGAGTGTTGCTCTCAGTTGCCCTCGGTGTGAACTGTGTGTGTCCCTGTCCTCATGTCTGGGAGCCTACTGGTGTACGAGTCTCCATGTCCCTTTCTATCCTTTGTGTTGATTTGTGTCTGATCGTGTTTATCTGCCTGTGAGAAGGAATCCTCCACGTCTGGTTTCTTTGCACGGTGGCCAGTCTTAGTACGAATGCTGCATTGTCTGTGTGCTGGGCTGTCCTTGATCTCTATGTAGTTCTGTCAATCTGGATCAATCTCCCAATGTACTTAAAGCTATAGGTTGGTCCTCATTTCTGCATGTCTCTGTCCCTTGATTTGTCATTGTGTGGTGTGTGTGTGTGTGTGCGTGTGTGTGTGTGTGTGTGTGTGTGTATGTGAAAAACATGTATGTGTATATGCGATGTTTCTACTAAGGGTCATATAGTTGGTTTCACTAGAGCACAGCCTAACTTATCTTCAGCTGGCTTAGTGCTTTGACCTCCTGAGGCCACCTCCCAGGTCTCATGTTCTCTCTGTGACCATCATTCTGTTATCCCGGGGTCACATCAGACCTGGAAGGGGCAGGGACAGAGACAGGTGGGGCTGAGACCAAAAGTATCCTAGCCCTATTTGCTCAGACACAGTCACATGCTTTTTGTTTACACATCTGTCCCCCACACAAAAATAAGGAGCAGTTGGGGTACAGTAACAAAAATACCAGTAGCAACGGCTTCCACGTATTAGGTACAAAACACAGATTATAAGCATTTTGCATACAAGAGTCTTTTGGATTCTTGAATAATTATATAAAGCTGCTCTCACAGGGTAGGGATGAAGAAATGAAGATAAGAGGAAGCTGGAAGATAGATAGCTAGATCCAGCACCCAGAGCTCGGATATGGTTATGGTGAAGCCAGAAGCAGGATTATCCTGCTGTTTGGGAGCTTGTCACAGCCACTTTCTGCCTGGGAAGAGGCATTTATTGCAAACAGCAGGAGAAGGAGTTCCTTTCCCAACAGCTGACAGTTCATTTTAACTAGAGGAACTGAGATCTGATTTTGGATTTCATTTCTCTGGGCAGTGAAGGATCAAAAAAAACCAGACAACCGCCTGAGAGAAGGGGTGGAGGTTTCCACAGGGGAAGGTACCCTGGGGGAAGCATCTAACTTCCTGGGTTCTAATCTGGCTTTCTCTCTGGTTCTGGATAACACTGAGCAGGACACTTCATTGCATTGCAGGCTTGTGGGTTGGCTTATCTGTAAAATTAGGAATAAAAAGAGTCCCAGCATGGGGAAGGGAAAATCATTTGGAATGTAAACAAAGAATATAGAAAAAAAAGTATTTAAAAAAAAAAAAAAAGAGGCCCAGTCAGGATATTTGAAGGTGGAAGACAGGATAAATCGATCTCTCAGAACTGTGTCTCAGAGCCAAGAATTGCGGGTAAGGAGTGCAGGTGGCAGCTACACTTGCTCTGGTAATTCCAACAGAATAGCCATGCACAGTTAGGGTCGTAAAAAAGTGAATACATAAATGGCCCCATTTCTCATTGATGAAAGAACCCTGCATCCCATCCTGCTTCCTATAGCAAAAGCACTGCAAAGGAGGGAGAAGCTAAGTACTTGGGACCTCTTTGTCAAAGAAGACATCCATGACCATCTCAAGGTGTGGAGGGGCACGCGAGAAGGTCATTACAAAGGTACTAGGACTCTCTGACTGATATGTCAGGTGGGCAAAGGAATTCCTCCAGGAAAGGGGAGCGGGGAAGGGGATGGATGGACACCCTTGTCTGGAGGAAGCTCTGGGGTGGAGAGTCTCTTCTGTCCAAAACCTTTTGGGAAGGTGAGGTGCCCGAGTTCACTTTCTTTGCTTCTATCAAGTGCCTGACGGTGTCCATATTTCGCAGTCTTGCTAGGGAGGAGATTTTGGTCAAGGTTTAGCAGGAGGTGGGGCTTTTGCAGTGAGCATGTGAAGGAAGGGATGGTTGCGGGGCGATGAGGGGCACTCTTGTCTATTGTATGGAGGTCTCCTACCTTGGACAGAGACCTCTTCCAGAGACTGTGAGGTGCTTGAGTTGAAGGGGGAGGGGCTAGGGGGAGTCCGACTCGTCCTAGCAGCTCCTACTCGCTGGTCAAAGCCCTCAGGCCGCCCTACTTGTGCACTGACCCGAGCTAATCTAAAAAGACCGCAGGGATGGTAGAGACTGGGGTTCCCAGTGAGAAAGAGTCTCCAGAGGGGAGAAGAGGAGCGGGAGTTGTTTTCATTTCTGTGCGCTTTCTTGGGCCCAGGGACGACGATGACGCTTCTCCTTTATCTAGGCTGGGACTGCTGCTAGACCCATGTCGTGGTTTGCTGCTTAGGAGTTTGAGAGAGAACCCAGCTGGGGGACACAGAAAGCAGCCGCGGCTGACCGGTACCTCACGGAGACTACAAAGGGGTTCACGCCAGCACGTACGTAGGCAGCTCCATTCAGAAGCATCAGCTCGGCAATGAAACTCAGCTGCGCACCAAGCCACACACAGAATACACGCACGGTTACCAAAGCTCACGCTCAGAGTTCACACAGCGCCAACCCACAGCGGTATCTGCTGCGATGTCTTTGTCTCTGGATCTCTTTCGTCTTCGAGCTTGCGCGCACACGCACTGCACTGACACTCAACCGAAACATCCAAGCTCCAGCAGTCCGGGGGGCGGTGATCCCAGCTTGGCTGAGCGCACCCGTGTTTCTGAGCTCTGTTCGCAAGGATATAAGCTCGCCTTTCGTCTATCCTGACCTTCTCGGATAAGCATTTGCTTACCGAAGGGGCATCCTCAGAATCCTGTTCCTTCTGAGAGAGAGAGAGAGAGAGAGAGAGAGAGAGAGAGAGAGGAGAAAGGAGAGAGAGGGAGAGAGAGAGGAAGGGAGAGGGAGAGGGAGAGAGAGAGAGAGAGAGAGAGAGAGAGAGAGAGAGAGAGAGAGAGAGAGCCCAAGGTTAGCCTTTCGACTCTTCGGTCTGGAGAGCAGTTGGTGGTGAGGCACCACGGCATCCCTGGACGGCAGAAACAGCTCAGGTGGTCTAACCCGGGGCTGTGCTTCTTTAAAAAGTGATCCAAGAGGGTCACTTCTGTCATCAGGATGGATTTGCAGAACAAGTGATAGATGGCAGAGACACAAACAGACGACCAGCCGGCCAGCCTGCTCAGCTAGACTCTCACCTGTCCTGATGGTCATCCGGACGGCTAGCCAGAGGATCCGGAGCCCGCACAGCACAGCTCGGGGACTCTGGAACATAGTTCCGAGGATGCGGACCTTCAAGAACCAGCCCACACCGAACTCCTCCCTCCTTGTGGTGGCTGCGAGGTGGGATGGGCCAGGACGTCCGCTTAGCACCTCCTCCAGAAATGCAGCACTTGGGGGCCCCCCACCCCTTCGTGCGCTCCTTCCCACCGTCCTCCCAAGGGTGCACCTCTCCAGCTTCTGTCGCACTTTCGAAACCTTCCGTGCCCCCCCTTCACCTGGTCCGGGACCCCACCTCAGGCCCCCTGGTCTGGACAGCATCTCCCCCTCTCGGCCCCCGCCCACGCACCGCCTGACTCCAAGGGGTGCGAGCGCATTGGGCTGCGCCCGCGTGGGGGCGCCGCGCCAGCCTCGCGTAGCTGTTCTGACGCTGCCGTCGCCGCCGCCCTCCGCAGCCCAGCCGGCACCCGCACCAGCTCTGCAGTGCACTCGTCGTCTCTCGGGCCGGTCCCCACCGAGAGCCAGACTACCGTGACCGGGGGCCAGCCTCGAACGTCAGGCGTGAGGGTCATGAGCCAGAGCGCCCTGGGGCGCCGTGCCAAGACTCAGCGGAGATAGCGACCCTCGCTGCCTTGACGCGTGCCCGCCGCGTCCCCAAACCCTTCCGTCCTTTTCTCCCGCCCCGCCGCCGCCATGGCCACTCTGCTCCGCAGCAAGCTGACCAATGTGGCCACCTCCGTGTCCAACAAGTCCCAGGCCAAGGTGAGCGGTATGTTTGCCAGGATGGGGTTTCAGGCGGCCACGGATGAGGAGGCGGTGGGCTTCGCGCACTGCGACGACCTCGACTTTGAGCATCGCCAGGGCCTGCAGATGGACATCCTGAAATCGGAGGGCGAGCCCTGTGGAGAGGAGGGCGCAGAACCTCCCGTCGAGGGAGACATTCATTATCAGCGCGGCGGCGCTCCCCTGCCACCCTCGGGCTCCAAGGACCAGGCCTTGGGAGCTGGTGGAGAGTTCGGGGGTAACGACAAGCCCAAGATCACGGCGTGGGAAGCGGGCTGGAACGTGACAAATGCCATTCAGGTGAGCGCGGGATTCCCAAATCTGCCTGCCATCACCCCCACCTGAGTTGTCGTTACCAAGCTCTGCCCCCACACGAACCCCGCAGGTCTATGTTTCAATGCCGTCTTCCCCCAGGACTCGGTGATCCTCTCCCCTTCTCTGACCTTCCTAGCCAGAGGGATCTACGCCCCCGGGTGGTGTTCTGTTCAGATCCACTCTCTTACTGTCCCCTCTACAGGACAGCCTGGCTGAGGTTTGGGGCGGGGGGGGGGCACAAATCCAAAAGCTGGGGACATGGAGAAGGGGGGAAGGGAGGCGGGGAGAATGAAGGAGAAAGAAAATCAGCATCCGAAGGAAGAGTTTGCCTTGAGCTCCGGAATGGAGTCACAGCTGCATTTTCGGAGGACAGGGAGAAAGAGTCTCCCCCCCCCCCCTGACACACACAGAAGTCGTGCACGGGGACAGCAGACATGTATCCACGGTCCCCTTCCTCACTAGCAAACAGGCATATGACGTGCATCTATTTATAGCTCGCAGGGTTACCCTAAATGCACTCGACTACACCCCAAGACGCTGTGCAATTCCTTTACATAGCAAGTATCTCTGCATTAGCTTAATCTTAATGAGTGTATACACACACACACACACACACACACACACACACACACACCACATGCAGATAGCATTCACTTGGCAGGTGCAGCTCTGTTGGAGACATACAGGCGGGTACATAGGAACGTCCATGGTCAGAGATACTCCGCGGTACGAAGCTGCGTAGACTCGCTCCTCTCCCCAGAAATCCCGGCTGCACCGCAGAAGCCTGAGCACCACCAAGCTGCTCCAGAGGCTGAGAACCGCCTTCAAGCCCGCCACCTATAAACTCTAATCCCAACCCCTATCCCAGTCCCGTTCCCACCAGGAACACGGCACTCCTCCGCGGGAGGAGTTGGAGTTCACAAAACGACCCCGGAGGCTGGCAGGGGTTGGTGGGTTCCAACTTCTGAGAGGAAGGAGGCCCCGATGCTGGGCACCCCGGAGCTCTGTGTCTCGGCTCCCTAGCATCTCTGGAGCGTTGAATCGTTAAAACAGAGAACACAGGTTTCTTAGGGGTGGAAGGCATTACTGGGTTTCTCTGGACCATAAACTCAGCGGGATACCAAGGAGTCCTACCCGGGGGCACTTCCTACTCCAGGTGCTGCCAAGACAGTCTTGACAGAATACAGGACAGGGTTGGAGTCCGTAAGGCCTTTTTTTTTTATTTTTTATTTTTCTCTGTTGTGGGGTGATTATTCTCCTTGGGTCTTTCAAGGTTCAGTTCTGTAGCTCGGAGAAAGGCCACGTGGTAGGCGGGAGTTTGTCAGGCCTCAGGAAATCCTATATTTCGTTAGCTTTTCTTCCCCATGTAAATTAGAAATCGTATTGCGCAGCTTTTGCCATCCCCTGTCCTCGGTTTCTAAAGACCTGCTGGCTTCGGCTTCCCGCAGCGCTCGGGCTTGTAGCTCGGAAGGGTCTCTATCTACTCTGATCCCACTTAATGCCCTTCTTATGGGTTCTTATTTCCAAACTCATATTTCCACCCCGTCTCCATTCCTCAAGACCCTGTGCCTTCTATCCAAAGCGTCTGTGTGTTTTCTTCCGTTTTTGGCTTCCTTCCGTTTTCAGCCGCTTCCTCTCTGCCGGATCTCGACTCCTCTGGCTTGACCCTTAGATCTTCGTGTTTTTCTCGTTAATGAGCACCCAATTCCAGTCCCTTAAATCAGGTGTCCAGTTCTCCAGACCTTTTCAAAGCGCCCTTCTGGGTCCCAGCTTTTTCTAGTCCCTATTGTCCATCCCTTCTTCTGGTTGTATCCCCAGGAACCATCTACGAGGATTTCTACATTCCCCTCTTCCCACAGCCTCCGCCATCCTCCCCCAGGCACCGGGGCTTTTTTCTCAGATCCTGCCTTAGGGCCCCTTTCACGAGGATTCACCCTCATTCTCTCCTCCTAATGGCTTAGGCACAAGTCTGTCACCAGATAGCGCCCTCTAGCGATAGTTTGGGGCTTATACCCCAGGGTCCCCTTCCGAGAGGATGAGCTGAGCTCCTGGGTCTGGTTGCCTCTTTGCACCACAGGGTATGTTCGTGCTGGGCCTGCCCTACGCCATCCTCCACGGCGGCTACCTGGGGTTGTTCCTCATCATCTTCGCCGCGGTGGTGTGCTGCTACACGGGCAAGATCCTCATCGCGTGCCTGTACGAGGAGAACGAAGACGGCGAGGTGGTGCGCGTGCGGGACTCGTATGTGGCCATTGCCAACGCGTGCTGCGCTCCTCGATTCCCCACGCTGGGCGGCCGCGTGGTCAATGTGGCGCAGATCATCGAGCTGGTGATGACGTGCATCTTGTACGTGGTGGTGAGCGGCAACCTGATGTACAACAGTTTCCCGGGGCTGCCCGTGTCGCAGAAGTCCTGGTCCATCATAGCCACGGCGGTGCTGCTGCCCTGCGCCTTCCTGAAGAATCTCAAGGCCGTGTCCAAGTTCAGTCTGCTGTGCACGCTGGCCCACTTCGTCATCAACATCCTGGTCATCGCTTACTGTCTGTCTCGCGCGCGTGACTGGGCCTGGGAGAAGGTGAAGTTCTACATCGACGTCAAGAAGTTTCCCATCTCCATCGGCATCATCGTTTTCAGCTACACGTCGCAGATCTTCCTGCCCTCGCTCGAAGGCAACATGCAGCAGCCCAGCGAATTCCACTGCATGATGAACTGGACGCACATCGCCGCCTGCGTGCTCAAGGGTCTCTTCGCGCTCGTCGCCTACCTCACCTGGGCCGACGAGACCAAGGAAGTCATCACGGATAACCTGCCCGGCTCCATCCGCGCCGTGGTCAACCTCTTCCTGGTAGCCAAGGCGCTGCTGTCCTACCCGTTGCCCTTCTTCGCGGCCGTCGAAGTGCTGGAGAAGTCTCTCTTCCAGGAAGGCAGTCGCGCCTTCTTCCCCGCCTGCTACGGAGGCGACGGTCGCCTTAAGTCCTGGGGGCTGACGCTGCGCTGCGCGCTGGTGGTCTTCACGCTGCTCATGGCCATCTACGTTCCGCACTTCGCGCTGCTCATGGGCCTCACGGGCAGCCTCACGGGCGCCGGCCTCTGCTTCCTGCTGCCCAGCCTCTTCCACCTGCGCCTTCTCTGGCGCAAGCTGCTGTGGCACCAGGTCTTCTTCGACGTGGCCATCTTCGTCATCGGCGGCATCTGCAGCGTGTCCGGCTTCGTGCATTCACTCGAGGGCCTCATCGAGGCCTACCGAACCAACGCAGAGGACTAGGGGGCGGGCACCCTGCCCCCAGCTCCCTCCCCGCCCACCCCTACTCCCCATCATCCCCGCCCCCACCCCCCCACCCCCAGCCCCCTGCGCCGTCGCGCAAGGGAGGCCGAGCTTTAAACACCTCCGGTTCCTAGTTGCTGATTATTCCGGGACCGGGTGGGGGAGGAGGGGATAGACATCCAAGATCCCCTGCGTCTGCGTTTCTGTCGTCCTTTCTAATTCACATCACCCTGATTTGGGGGGGAGGGAGCGGAGCGTATTAGTGAAGGGTATTTTCTGTCCTTCCTGGAACACCCCACCACCACCACCAAACTTTGACTCCATTCAACAGTGGGGGTGGGAAAGGAGGGGTAAGGAGAGCGAGCAGTTCGCAGGCTGGGAGACTTGACCTTGGGGGTGGGGTGGGGGACATTTCATAGCCATTCAGTGCTTGGAATCTACAGCGTCCAGCCATTTCCAGCAAGAGCGCTTCCCCCGTGCCCTAGACATTTCAACCTTGCGGTCTGAAAGGCTGACCGGGAAATCCATTTCGGGCGGGCGACTTCTCTCTGGAGAAGCCGCGGCAGGGGCCCCGTTTGCCTGCCGATTTTCAGGAACCCAAACTCATCTTGTGCAATGTATCCGGTTGTGGAACTGTATACTGTGCGTGTGGTGTGCTCGTGGTGAAAAGATGAAATGTATATCAGAAAAAAAAATCTATCTCTAATTTAGAGTGCGGTGCATAATAATTATATCCGCAAATAAAGAAGAAACAAAGGCGTCTCCGGCCTCCTGTTCACGGCTGCCCGGCGCAGTGGTAAGTGGGAGGCAGGTGGGGTGGGAGCATCCAGATCTTGACAAGGACAACGGGGCAGAGGCAAGGAGCAATGTGGTTAAAGGGTCCCGGGAGAAATATGTTGGTTCACCCTGGGATGTCAGGAGAGCTAAGGGTCCTAGAGGATCCATGGCGAATGTGGTGGGTTCTTTCTGCTTCTAGCCCTAAAGCAGGAGGGGTGCAAGCTTACTGAACAAATGACTATTAGGGCTAGGGCTGTGTTGGGTAACAGAGCAAACTCTTAGCTTACGGTGATGGGCGGGGGGGGGGGGGGTTGGATTTCAGGGAGGGGGGAAGCCAGACAAACGACCCATGGGACTGCAAACTGTAAAGGAGTGGGTTGTGGATTTGCCAGGCCCCAAGGGACCAAGAGCCAAAACCATTGCCTTGCAGGCACCTAATACCTGAAATCACCCTGCCTCAAGCCCCAACTGGGGGGTATACAGCCCCAGCAAAAGGACTGGCTGTTTAGGAGACATTGACGGTTCACTTCTTGTGCTGTGCAGCCTGGGAGTGTGAGGAATTGGCTTGGGCTGCCTTGGATGTTTTAGTTTCCTGTGCTGCCTTCAGAGGCTTCTCCCTAGGACTGCTGGGAAAGATCGGGGTACACTTTCCCCTTGGGAGCTGAAGGGCTGAGTTGCCCCCCCCCTGCTGTGGGAGGAGTCTTCATCTGGGCAAGGGCTTTTAGAGTGAATCAGACTTGGAAGTGAGGTGCCATTCCCTGCAATGGGGGAGGTCGGAAGGAGGGAGGGGGAAAGAGGGAGAAAGAAGGGGAGGGGAGGGGAGGGGAGGGAAAGAGGTGTATCTGTGTCTCACAAAAACCTTGGTAAATGAGTGTGTGTGTGGGCTCGGTCTGTAATGAACCTATGACAGAGGTGAGCTGGAGTCACTGTGGGTCTGCAGCCCCAGAACAGGAGTGTGGAAGAAGGCTGCCAAGCCCCTCTAAGAAAGCCATCTGAGACGCCTGTCCCCCTCCCTGCCTCGTAGCTTTCTTTCCCTTCAACACCACTGCTGTATGCTCAGGCCCCAGCACAATCCAAAGAATTCTATTTCCGGTCCTCCATGACTACGGAAGCCTCCCTAACCCAGGGAGGAAGGCATGACTGTCCATCCTCCTGCCTTGTGTCTGTCTGCTCCTCAGCAGACCAGGGGTGCTCTTAGACCCAGAGCCTACAATGCAGCCCTGAGACAAAGCTATAAAGGGTGGTATTCTGTCCCGCCGTGCCACCTACGTCCTTCGGATCTTCAGAAGGACAAATGAGATTGTCAGCAGTGGCTGCTAGCTCTGGGAGTTTTGCTTGTATTTCTCCAGTGGATTTTGACTCCAATTTTTGAGCTCAACATGCAGGAGCTCAAGTCTCCAAGAGCAAATCCTGATGGTGGCAGAGAGCACCCTATACCCTAGGGAGTGGGTCACTACTTATCAAATTAGGATTCAGGCTCCTGGGAGAAAGGTGGGCCAGACAGGTCACTCCTCCACATTTCCTCCCTTCTCTCCAATGTGCATGAATAGAGATAAAATGCAGACATCCTGGCTGGGCAGAGTGGTGCTGCATGCCTTTAATCTCAGCACTTAGGAGGCAGAGGCAGGCAGATTTCTGAGTTCGAGGCCAGCTTGGTCTACAGAGTGAGTTCCAGGACAGCCAGGGCTAAACAGATAAACCCTGTCTCGAAAAACCAAAAGGGGATGGGGACAGTTCTAGCCACATAGCCACAGGGTACTCAGGCATCTGTGTCTTAGGAAAACTCAGACTTTGAATAGAGTTGAAGACTATGTATCAGTAACTCCTGTCCCCCATCCCCCACATACACACACCCAGGGTTGCCATCAGTTCTTACAGTGCATCGGACACCATTTGTTGTTAACTCCAATAAGCTGCCCCTATCTGTAGCAGAGAGATGTTGGCATTCCACACTTGTGCCCTTGTGCCACGAAGGCCCAGAGTCTGTAAGTGACCCTATCTCACTTCCCCAGTGGCCATAGCACAAGCTGCTAATCTTGAGGAGGCTTCCTTCTTTATGATTTGGGTAACTGTTTTGGGGGCATACCCCGGAGTTCTTACTGCTTTTTCCCCAACCCTATCTCCACCTCCACCCCCATCCTCACCCCTACCTCCAACCCCGCCCCTACTCCCATGACCCCCATCCCATCCCCACCCCCTGGAGTTAATTACTGCACCCTGATCCTCCAGTGCTTTGTGAGTCTCCCCAGTATCACTTTCCGATAGTGGGCTCTTGCCAGGCTGAGTTGATGCTCTATTGTGGGAGGTTTTGTTATAGGATTTGGCCTATCTCAGAGACTGACACGCTCCTTGCTCGAGGACCTTAGATCAATGAAGGAAGCCAAACAGGTCCAAGCAGTGGAAAGGAACCAGGCTTTGCTGTTGGGAGGGGGGTCAGGATTCAGAGAGGGACTTTGATAAAGACAGGAGCTTACTCCTATAAATGAGTGGGGTTGAGGACAGGGCAGGCTAAACATCCATCCAGGCGTTCCAGCTGAGGCTGGATTGATACCAGGGAGCTTGCCTTGAGCCCCCCTCCCCCGCCCTGCACCCCAGTGTTCTTTTATTTTTCCCTGTTGAATATTAAGCAATTTCTTTAAAATTTTTTTTAATTTTATGTATATGAGTACACTGTAGCTGTACAGATAGATGATTGTGAGCCTTCAGTGGATGCTGGGAATTGAATTTAGGACCTGTGCTCACTCCCATCAACACTGCTCGCTCTGGTTGGCCCCACTTGCTCCAGTAGGCCCTGCTCGCTCGCTTGCTCCGGTTAACCTTGCTCGCTCAGGCCCAAAGATTTATTCATTATTATAAATAAGCACACTATAGCTGTCTTCAGACACACCAGAAGAGGGCGTCAGATCTCATTACTGATGGTTGTGAGCCACCATGTAGATGCTGGGAATTGAACTCAGGACCTTTGGAAAAGCAGTCAGTGCTCTTAACCACTGAGCCATCTCTCTAACCTCCTGCAATTTCTAAAATACAAGTGAGAGAGAGAGAGAGAGAGAGAGAGAGAGAGAGAGAGAGAGAGAGAGAGAGAAAATTTTACACTCAACATGTTGACGCCCATCACCTAGACATAAAGATCACCATCCACCGCACAGCTGTCTATCCAGCAACCCACCTTTGAAAGCAATGCCCTCCAAGCTCACCCATGTCTACCTGTGTCAGTTTCTGATTCTTAAAGAGGAGGACCTAGATGTGACCTGGGGATGAGGGGCAGCATTAAGTCAAGGTCTCCTGGAGCGCAAGGCAGAAGCAAGTAACTAAAGCTGGTTCGGTCTTTATTTCCCACTTCCCTATTGTAGCTACCCGACTCTTGTGAATGGCAGGGTCCATTTTGTATTGGTTTTGATTTTAAAACTATTAAACAAAGGTTGGGGAGGTGGCTCCATCAATACACCGTGAACTCTTAGTGCACGGTGTGAGAGGACTTGAGCTCTGATTTCTGTCACCAACATAAAAAGCCGGGCACAGTGGCTCACTCTCATAATCCCAGCACTAGGGAGGCAGAGATGCGGGGATCCCTAAGGCTTCCTGGCTAGCCAGTACAGTTGGATTGGTTCTCTTTAGGTTTGGCGGCTGACCCTTTTTAAGAAATAAAATGGATGGAGCTGGAGAGATGGCTCAGTTATTAAGAGCTTGGACTGCTCTTCGAGAGGACCTGAGTTCAATTCCCAGCAAAAATGTTGGGAAGGCTCACAACCAACCATCTGTAACTAGCTCTAGGGTATCCTATACCCTCTATATAAATAAAAATAAATCCAAAAGAAGAATAAAGTGAGCTGTGCACGACTTTAGTCCCAACACTCAGCAGGCAGAGGTAGGAGAATCTCTGAGTTTGAGACCAACCTCATCCACAGATGGAGTTCCAGGATAGCCAGAGATATACAGAGAATCTGTGCCTTGAAAAACAAAACAAAACAAAAGTAAGGTAGATGTTGATAAGGGAAGATACTTGATGCTATCTCCCTCTGTCCCCAAGTATTGACAACTCAGGAGTAGTGGTGCACATCTGTGAGCCTACCACTTAGGAGGCAGAGATAGGGATATTTTAAGGTTCAGGCCAGCATGGCATACAGTGCAAGATTCTACCTCAAAAACAAACAAACAAACAAACAAACAAACAAACACAAAAAACCCCACCAAAACCAAAAAATAAAATAAAGCAAAACAATAAAACAGGCAAAAATATCAATTTAAAAAAAATCATGCAACTTACTTCTTGCATTTTTTGACATCTTAAATTTTGCTCCTGGGGCCAGTGTTTTACTTTGGCTTCAGGCTATATTCCCAGCCCTGGGTGTGGTAAAGCCTGGGAAAGGAGGAAGCTCTCCAGAGATCTGGCTTGAACATTTCTGACAGTCAACAAAGAACTCCACAGTGATGCTGTGGGTGCCTCTGCCCACTGTAGGGTGTCAAAAGGGGACAAGAGAGATGGTCTTCCGTCCAGAGGCACCCAGGAAGATAATCTGCAATGCAGAGAACCCAGCTTTGTGGGGTGGGATGAAACATGGCAGAAACTGAGGGTGCTCTAAAAGGGATGAGAGGTGCAGGCCCTGGGCTAGGGAGGGAAGCGGTGAGGGTGGGCACAGGAAAGGAATTGCCTGAGCTGAAGATCTCCTGCTGAAGGATGCCAGGGAACCACTTACTGACCAGGGAACCACTTACTGACGATGGAGCACCTGCCCCAGTTATCCCCGAGAGTCCAGCAGTAAACCAGACAGAAATGGTCTCTGTAACAACTGTCAATGCCACCCCTTCATCTCCTGGATGCACCCAAGTTCACCAGAAGGAAGCAGTGCATACTTAGAACTCTGATGCCACCCAGACCCTGAACTCCAGGCTTACCTCCCTGAAAGCTTCCTAGGGTATGCTGAGACACAATTTGGAGTTAGAGAGTTATCTTCAGCACTGAGCCAGTTTGTGATTCCTGTCTCTGGCCCTCCGACGGAGTGATCTGAGGTCTGTTCCACAAGGATGCTCCAGAAGGGTCTGCTGGCTCATCAGACAAGTTTTGTCTGACTCCCTTTGTCCCTCTACTGTAGGACCTCTTTTTAGGGAGACCCCCACTCCATTCTCGGGATAGCGTCCACCCAAGGAAACACAAGAGACCGACTTGATGCAAATGCATGAGGTAGTTTATTATCAGAGCTCTGGATCGACACGTATCTCACACAGGAGACAGTGGAGTCGACCCTGAGGCTCAAAAGTTAGGGGTTTATATAGGAAAAGTCAAGGGGGTTGTCAGGGGGGTTTGGCGCGGTTACACATGATTTGCTGATTCAAACATTGGCGGGGGATTCTGGCGCGCAGGGTGGGTTTTTTTTTGGCATACGTGCAGATAGGGCCATCAGCAATGTAGGAGGGCAGTTTATTTTTGTTAACAGGAAGGTCATTTTAAACTGCATCCAAGGACAGGAGACAGGAGACTCCAGTCCAGATAGTGTATGACCCATAGGAGTTTTCCCAGGCATGTCCCTTATCTTTTATGGCTGGTCTGTTTGTGAAATGGCTCAACCACAACCTTGCTTCAAGCTTGTCCAGCATGCCCAGGCTCTAGTCTGCTTGCTGCCTCAACTATGCATTCTGAAAAGTCCCAACTCCCTTCACCCACACTGCTTGGGATCTCCTCTTAAACAAATAAAGTACTCTTGAATCTAAGGCAAGACATTTATTTACAAGGCTTTTAATCAATTAACGGAGAAAAGAAGTAGGAAAAAAGAATAAAGAAAACAAAAACAAAAATCCAAGGCTTTTTTCCCCTTCTTCTTGGTTTTTCAAGATGAGGTTTTTCTGTATAGCTCTGACTGTCCTGGAACTCACTCTGTAGACCAGGCTAGTCTTGAACTCAGAAATCCGCCTGCCTCTGCCTCCCAAGTGCTGGGATTAAAGGCCTGTGCCACCACACCTGGCAAACCCAAGGCTTTTAACCTAACATGGTAGCACCCCACTCTCCTGAGATATCTACCCAGAGACATGGGTCAGGCTGGAAGAAACAGGGTCAAATGACAACAAGAACTTTAGAGACTTCTACCCTACCTCACCCATAAATACTGAGATATTAACCACCTCTATTTTCCCCTCTTCTTGATGTGCCTTTGGGATTGCTGATGTGAGGAAGACTGAGGCAATGGGCTGGTGGATATGTGGATGGATGAATGGATGGACAGATGGATGGATGGACAGACGGATGGGCCAGTGGGGTGGGTGCTATCATGAGTATCAGTGGTTGGATGAATGAGCAAATGGGTGGACGAGTGAGAGGAAGGAAAAGTGGACAGATAGTTAAATGAGCCAGGGGAATGATTACTGTCTAGTTCAATGGATGGGAGGAAAGGAAATGAGGGGTTAAATGCGTCCAGAGCAACTATCCTGTTTTGGTTTGGTTTGGTTTGGTTTGACAAGGTCTCACTATGATGCCCTGGCTAGCCTGGAATTCATTATATAGTTCAAGCTGGCTTTGAACTCACAGAAATCCCCTTACTTTTGCCTCCTCGGTGCTAGGGTTAAAGGTGTGCACCACTACACCTAGTTTGTTTAGTATTTAGAATCTCACCTAGTCCAGGCTGGCTTAAACTTGCTCATAGCCAATGCTAGCTTTAAACTTCCCATTCTTCCACATCTTGAACGCTGGGATTAGAGGTGTATGTCACCACACCTGACTCACAGTGACTATCTTTAAGCATAGTAAACTTCCAGGGCAGGTAGTCTCTGCTTAATCCCCTCTGTATCTTCACTAACAGAGATCTCATACGCAAAATTTGCCTGAATGTGTTTTTATAACAGATAGATCCATATGTTTACAAGAAGATTATCAGCACACTGAAATAGCAAAACCACAGGAAAACAAACATGCGGTCAGCCAGTGAAGTATGTGGGGAAAAAATTCCTAGGGCAGGGCTCTGGAGTAATAATATTTAAAGATTAAGCAGTGGAAGAGTCCAGACAGGTTAGAGGCAGCCTGAGAAGTAGAATTAAAACAGGCTGATGAGCTGGAACTGAAGACGAGGATTCAAGGAAGAAAGGGAAAGACTTTGTTTCTTTTCTCTGCACAAACACCCTCTTGTTTGTAAAGTGCTCTGTCGGGGGCCGATGTCTGCAGAGGGTTCTGCTGAGCACACAGCAGGAGGGCAGCTCTGGTACACAGGGAGCTTGGGTACCTGCAGTTGGGGTTTCCCTGCAGCGCAGCACGCAGGGGTCACACTGGAAGCCTCTGAGTGGGGCAGCACATTTGGGAGCCAATGCGAGGATCATTTGAGCCACCGCAGGGAAGTAAGGGACAGAGAGGGAAGATGAGCTCACAGGACAGGTATACTCCTATGGGAACTTGGAGCTCAGCCCCGCTCCCCCGCCCCCCGCCGCCCCTTCCCCCCTCGAAGCCACAGAGGCTCCATGATGAACACATTTGGGGAGCAGAGGTTATAAATTAGTATCCTTGAACCTTCGCCAGCTGGAGGTTCAGGGATGTGGTAGTTAGGGGGCACTTCCAGCCTGGAATGCCCTCAAAATGCACTGACAGAAAGGAGCCGGAGTGTGGTTGGTAGCTGCGCCTAGCAGAATGTCCTCAGGCTCCAATGTCATTTGTTACAGAGGCCTTGGCACAGGCCCTGGAGACTAAAATGAGAACCAGATCATTTGGCCTCAAGCTACCCCCAGTAGCTTCTATCAGCTCTAGCTTCTCCATGGGAGAAGCTGGGCTAGGAGATTTAACAGACCAGAGGAAATCCCTCACTCTGAAGACTTTAGATGAGAACCTCTCTGAGTGTAGGTACTAAAGTCAGTGAAGGTGCTAATGTATAAGGTGGTAATTTAGGGGCTTGCTATAAAGTTTAGAAGCTTTAGGGAAGGTTCTAGAACGATAGGCTAGAAGGAATGGCACTAATGTCACTGCTGATCTCCCAACCCAGATGGGTGACTGAATCTTCCACATCTGGAGCACACACCCTGTCCTGGCTTCTGGCTAGGAATTCTGCCAGTGTGGCCACGTAGTTGATTTGTGTGAGGTAGTGGGGAGTCTCCTGGCAGAGAAACAGTTCTGGGGAAGAAATACCAAGAAAGGAAGGTGTGGAGTGGGGACATTCTAAAATCAGTATGGCACCTGATGGCATATTTGCTCTAGAAAATAGACCTGTGGCGCTCGCCCTGGGAAGAAGGGTTATTTAGAAAAACACAAAAAGCTGTTAAACTTAAGTCCCTGCCATATAATAAATACCAAATCATGTTGGCTTGGGGCTCCGAACAATGAACATAAATGAAAAAACATCTGTCTTCCAGGACAGCGGTGTCTTAGTAAGGGTTTTACTGCTGTGAACAAACACTATGACCCAAGGCAACTCTTATAAGGACAACATTTAATTGGGGCTGGCTTACAGGTTCAGAGATTCACTCCATTATCATCAAGGTGGGAATATGGCAGCATCCAGGCGGGCATGGTGCAGAAGGAGCTCAGAATTCTACATCTTCATCTCAAGGCTTCCAGCAGAATACTGACTTCAGGTAGCTAGAATGAGGGTCTTATAACACCCACAGTGACACACCTTCTCCAATAGGGCCATACCTTCTAATCCTGACGCTCCCTGGGCCAAGCATATACAAACCATCACAAGCAGTGTTGGCACAGAATCTTGGGAGTTCTGCCTTGTGGAAGGACGCCATAAGGCAGAGGTTCTCAACCTGTGGGTCATGACCCCTTTGGGGAAATTGAAGGACTCTTTCACAGGGTTTGAATAGCAGATATTTATATTACCATTCACAACAGTGGCAAAATTAAAAGTAGAAACAGGAATAATTTCATGATTGGGGAGTGACTACAATATAAGGATTTGTAGTAAAGGGTTGCAACATTAGGAAAGTGGAGAACCACTGATGGCAAAAGGGCCTGAAGGATTCTGGGAGAAGAGATGTTTGCAGACACGTCTGGAAGGTTACCTGGGCAGTTTCAGGAAAATTGGGAGACTTGGGCAGGAGAGAGAATGATCATGGGAGGTTTCCAATAGGGAAACAGAAGAAAGTAAGGACCAAGGGAATTGGAAATGATAACAGTCCAATCTGCAGGCCTCTCTGGGTATGAAAGCAATGGGCGCTCTTCCTGGAAATTGAGGAGCATGAACTATGGCCCAAGGATGGATCAAACTACAACCCGGATTTCAGCAGGGTAATGTAACTTCAAGCTTCCTCTTCTTGGTGTGTGTGTGTGTGTGTGTGTGTGTGTGTGATGTCTATAACCCTAATATATAGGAGGCTGGAACAGGAGGATGGCTGGGAGTTGAAGGCCAGCATGAGATGATACAATGACGTCATTAAAGACAAAAACAAAGCCGGAAAACCAACCAACTGCGCCCCCCCTCCACCATTCCTCATAAAACCTACAACAATCAAACCAACCCCCACCCGGGGGGGGGGGGAATAAAGGGTGTAATTAGGAGAAGTCACAAGCAGTATGTGATGGAAAATCGGGAGTTCAGGTGACAGCCGTGCTGTAGCTGCAAGGGCCTCTACCAGGCTGTGGAGTTCTGCAAGCAGAAACAATCCCATGCCACTTACGGTCGGACAGTTAATGTTTTTGTTTGTTTGTTTGTTTCAGCAGGGCTTTCTGTAGCTGAGGCTGGCCTGGAACTGCCAGCCTCTTACCTCTACCTTCCCAGTGCTGGGATTACAGATAATCGACCCTGCCCCACCCGAGACTGCTTTCACATGAGTGAAATAATCGAGGGATGGCTAAGTAATTAGTGGAGAGCCTGGGGTTGGGTTAGCAAAAAGCACAGCTGTGAGGTCCATCCTTAGTGATGGGACCCCCTTAACCTGGAGAAGGGGGAGCACAGGCAATGAGCATGCCATGTTTTCTGTTAAAACTAGTCGTTTGGCACATCAAACCTCACCCTACATCACCACATCACCCTACTTGCCAGAACTTGGAGATGTGGTTATATCTAATAAGATGACTACATCAGAGAGTTAGATCAGGAAAAGGAAGAAAGGGAAAAGATATATGTCAATAATTAGCAGTCCTTTTCTCAGTATTTGAGATTTTCCTGAGAGGGCAGGCTGAGGGAACTGAATATTTGTAGATTTTTGTTCAGTAATATACATACTGAAATATGCAATCTTAAGTGACAGCTTGATGAATTTTTTACAAAGTCCTTAAATATTAATTGTTGGCTGCCACGCCCAGAAACTGAAGTTAGTAGTAGTACTCCAGAGTTTGCAGTTTGAGCCCTTGAAAGTCCTGAGTTCCATCCCTGGAGCCTATTGGGGTGAAGAAAACAGACTTCCACACATGCATCTTGCCACGCTCCCGCAC